>NC_082726.1:42723576-43034721 GCF_030144855.1 Hypanus sabinus | reverse complement strand
TGGACCCTTGAGCTCATGATGTTGTGCCGATTGATATAAACCCACTCCACTATCAACCTAATCCTTTTCTCCACAGAGCCCATAACCCTCCATTTTTCTTACACCCATGGGCCTATATAAGAGTTCTGTAAATGTCCTTATTATATTAGCCTATGTCCACCCCAGGCATGTGTTTCAGGCATTCAACACTCTCTTTTTAAAAAAAAAACTTGCGTCTGACATCTTCCTCAGTAATCCACTCAGTTTACGTGGATGTCCTCTAGTATTGTCCACTTTTGCCCTGGGAAAAAGGTGCTGACTGCCCACTCTGTATATGCCTCTCATAATCTTGTACGCCTCCATCAAGTTGCCTTTCATCCTTGCCTCATGAAGTTATAAAATCATGAGAGGAACAGATAAGGTGAATAATAACAGTCTTTTTCCCAGACTAGGAAAGTCTAAAACTAGAGGACAAAGGTTTAAGATGAGAGGACTAAGATTTGAGAGATACTTGAGGGTCATTTTTCACAAAGATGGTGGTGCAGTGAGCTGCTAGAGGAAGTGGTAATGGTAAAGGCATGAACAATACAATGTTTAAGAAACACTTGGACAGGTACAATGTATGAATGGAAAAGGTTCAAAAGTTTATGGACCTAATACAGCCAATGGTGCTAGTTCAAATAGGCAGCTTGGTTAGCATAAACAAGTTGGCTGAAAGGCCTAGTTCCATGCTGTCCATCTGAATTACTTTGAAATAATTCGAGAACAATTTTTGGTACCAACTTATCTAATATTCTCATTAATTCATAGAAATTTTGGCCCATACTGACTCAAAGTTGAAAAGAAATATTTGGTTAGGTACTGAAAACATCAAATCTCCATGATGCGTGCACGCTGAACATATGCACAAATGCTGAAGAAGCACTCAACATCCTGGACAACCCATCCATGCATCTGGGCGAGCACAATTGGCCTATATGTGGGAGCATCTGTAGGTCCCATATAACTCTCTTTAGCCATCTCAGAACCTGCAAAACTGTAGAGCAAGTCATCCTTAACTGAGAGAGAGTACATAAGAAAGGATATAATTTGTATATAGTTTAATCTCATCACTTTAAATAACACACCTTGAACTGAGATTTTAAAAAAGTGTATTTTTTTAAGGCTTCAAAAATTAATTATGTTGCCTCAGACAACTGTAATCACTTTATTTCTTCTGGATACTGTGCACAGACCTACAAATTAATACATTGATATTGCATTGTTACATTGCTTTGATGTAGGGAAGCCAAGATAGTGCTGAGGGGCTCTACATCCCAACAAATCTGAACCATTGGCATAGTTCAAAATGATTTGTCTTATTCCTGATCTTTACATTGCCTGGGGATTTTGTTTCATTTGATATAAAGCTACTTTGATAAGAAACATTTATCCAGCAGACAGTTCATTGAAATAGAAGCAGGATGTGAAGTGGTGTGGCTGCACCATTTAGGGATAACTTTAACACTGTGGGGAACAAAAAAAACACATTTCAAATATAGCAAATTGACAAAGCATATGATTTGAGTTAGGATTTATTATCATAATAAGGATATACCTTTAACCATCAAGTAGATGGAGGGAATTGAAGAAAAAAAATGGAAGCAAACCTACAATGCAAACAGCAGACACACTTAATAACTGTGACTGCTTTTCAACTCCACCATCAAATTAACAAAAAAAGTCATTATGAAAAAAAGAACTGAATGTTTCCTTTCACTAATGTTTCCACCTAACTGATCATGAATAGCAACATCTCATAGTAGTAAGAATAGGAAAGCACCTTGCTGGTAACATCATGACTTATTAAGGATCAAGATTAAGCTTGGGAATTACACATGAAGGGCAAAAAACAAACTGTAATATTCAAAATTAAAAATTCCACCACAGCTGAGTACAGCAGACGAGATATACATCAAATTGACATCCCTTTTAATCGGAAGAAGTCCAACACTGCTATCAGCTCAGAACTCACAGAAACCGAAGTACATCCCTCTACAGTCAGGAAAGTCTTATCAGAAGTGATCTTCATGGAAGAGTTGCTGCAAAATTCATTCCTCTGAATTGGAAACAAAGACAAAGGACTCACCTACACACTAAAACACAAGGAGTGCTGAGCAATGGCAGGAAGTGTTCTGGACTGATGAGTCAAAATTTGAAATTGTTGGCTCAACCAGGAGATAGTTTGTCCATAGAAAAGCTGGAGAGTGTTACATGGATGAGTGTCTGCAACCAACAGTGAAGCACAGCGGAAGTTCCCTGCAGGTTTAATGCCATATTTCTGTGAATGGATTTGGTGGTCTGGTGGCACTAAAGGAATCATCAATGCTGAGAAGAATAAACAGATTCTCATCCATTACCTAATACCATCAGGGAGGTGTCTGATCAGTCCCAACTTCATTCTGTGGCAAGACAATGTCCTCAAACACATGTCCAAGGTCATAAAGAAATATCTTAAGTGAAAAGAAGAACAAGGTATTCTGCAACAGATGGTATGGCATCCACAAAGCTCTGATCTCAACATCATCAAGGCTTCTGGGATAACCTGCAGACACAGAAGCAAGCAAGGTAGCCAAAGCCTGCTGCAGAACTGTGGCAAGTTCTCCAAGATGCTTGGAACAACCCACCAGCCAATTTTCTTATAAAACTGCACCACAGTATACCTAAGTGAATTGATGCAGTTTTAAAGGCACTTAATATTAGGTCACTCCTAATATTGATTTGATTTAGTTCTTTTTGCTGTTTACTGCTCTTTATAATAGTTTATTTAGAGACTTTTCATTTCATTATTTTTAAAAGCATTTTTGCTTTACAGAATTCTTTTTTAAAAAGGCGCCAAACTCTTTAGCACAGTACTGATATAAATTCCAAATATGGGTTTGATTGTAGTCTCCAGGACTGGTAGAACAGACTGAGAGATGAATTCTTTAAGTTTGAAGATAGGAAATACTTCGAGGTGTATTAAATGCAAGATATTTGGTGACTCTTCCCCAAATAGCAAGTGATGTAAGTCAGTTGTGAAACTGCAGTTATTGCATGATGAAATTTTATTACCTATTTAAGTGCTATGGACATGCATGCGGAGTTAGATCTTTCAATTGCTATGATTTCATCAAACGGTGGAACAATTTTCAGAGGGTAAATAACTGCTTTATTATGCACATCAGAATCAGGTTTATTATCACTGGCATGTGCCATGGTTTGTTAGCAGCAGCAATTCAATGTAATACATAACTTGGGTCTGAATGGTCTCCAGTGTTAGGTAGCAGATACCAAGGCCAACAATTTATCTCAGAGAATCTATGTGAAAACAAAGAACTTCTGGAAAATAAAGAAGATTTAAAAATAATTTGCACAATTATAAAAGATTAAGTCATTCTTAATTAACCTGACAATATTTGAAATAACATGAAATATCTATATCTTAGATGTCAAGTGTTATTTCTGGAATTCTCTCTCAAAGAATCAGTAGACAATGCATGTTACTGACTTTGATTTTCTATGTTTAAGTATTTGATTGTAGAGCAAAAGGATTCTTTGATAAAGGTGAACAAATTATTTTAAGCAGCATCATAGGTCAGTAAAAGAATGAAAAATGCCAACCAAGCATTAGTATTCAGAAGGAATAATGCTATGTTAAACTTAATTAGGGCGCTGGTCACTTCAAGTCCTGTGCGTAGTTTGTTTTCTATACTGTGCACCATTGAACTAGAGAAATATGGAAAGAATGATCTCAGAATTGAGAGATTAAAGTTATCAAGAAATTAGAGTATGTTTTCTTTTCCTTTAGAAACAAACCTAGACAAAAGTCTCAAACATATAAATGGTTCACTCATGTTTGTGCACCCTTTGAATTTTGTAATCTTTTTGTTTTGCCTACATTTCATGTTTACTATGCATTTTCCTGAGAAATATCTGGGAAACATTTCACTAACTACCTTTATAGTTGTGACAAATAAATTGCAGAATCTATGGTCATGAAATATCAAGAATCTGTATCTGCCTTCATTTTGTCAAAACCTATAATACTGTGGTAAACCTTTCAAATAATTTGAGATTGTAAATTAGTCATCCTCAGTGTAACTCAGGGTTTATTATCACAATATGCCAAATTTTGTTTTCATCATATTGATTACCTGGATTTGCTCTATTGTAACAAGTGTGTCATAACTTTACATCTTTTAAATTTCACATCTCTCAAAATAAATTCCTATTTTTTTTACATTTGCTTTAGTGCAGTATGTGATAATCTTCTGAATGGCGATAGCATTTTTGTCACTGATGTTATCTTTCAGATGCGAGGAGGAGTCTTATTAAGATCTCTCAGTAATAGCAGGTTAACCTTTCAAAGCCTTTTTTATTTATACTTAACTTAAAAGAATAAAAAATTAAAAAGACTGATTGCAATATTTCATACGAAGACTGTTTCCACTACCCTTTATGGAAGTAAATTTCAAAGATTCATGGCTCTCTAAGAGAGAAAAAAAATGTCACCTCTCTTAAATGAACAGTCCCGTTTGAGTGGCTCTCTTCTTCACATCCTACTTATGTAGACCCCTCAGAATCTCTTCTCTTTCATCTACACAAACTCCAGAGAGTACAAACCTAGTCTTTTCAACCTTCCCTTATAATGCAACCTGCCAATTCTATTACTAGACTAAAATATCTTCCCTATACTGCACTCAGCGCACAAAAGCTAACCATAAGTTAAAATACTGTACATATTGCTCTGATGTGATCTTATCCATAGCAACTGAAGCATAGGCTTGTTACTTATGAATTCAATTTTCCCAGCTCCAGACAATTACTTTGCTAATTCCTAATTGTAATGCACACTGGTCTTTAGAAAATCATGTTCTATACATCCAGATTCCTCTGCATCGCAGAGATCTGCAATCTCTTGCTGTTTAGATAATAGACTTCTTTTTACTTTTCCTACCAAAATGAATAATTCCATATTCATACAAATTTGAGCTTACCAGATTTTTGCCCATTCACTTAACCTATCTATTTCCCTTTGTTACCTCCATATATCATATCTTTGATAAATTTAAGAGATGTGATAAGATTCTACATAAATTGACTTTCACAAAGTAAAGTTTATAAAAAGTAATGCCCTGAAGACATTTAAAAGTAGTTTTCAAACTTCAAACTGCTGCAATATGCTCCAGCACGTTTTGATCATTCAATTGCCTTTCTTATTACCTTCTTACTGTTATCCTCCCACCAGAATATAGGTACTTAAAAAGCTCTTGAGTGCAGAAATTCTGTTCTAAAGCCTGCCCAGTGTGGTTGTACTATGCAAAAGTCTTATACGTGTGTGTGTGTGTGTGTATATATCCCCATGTGTGTGTGTGTGTGTGTGTGTGTATATATAGTGGCAGAGAAGGAATGCCAGGGGCACGGGTGGTGTGAGTGCAGACACACCAATCCCTGAGACACTAGGGAAAGTAATTTAATTCCAAACAGCTGGTTTATTAATCATTACAGAATGTATCTCTGGTGCTTCCTGCTCCCGCCCTCTCCCTTTCCTTTTTCCCAACTGTGATTCCTCTCTCCCTGCCCCCTTCCTGTTCTTATTCTAAAATAGAGAATCAGAATCAGGTTTATCATCACTCTCATATGTCATGAAATTTGTTTTATTTTTGCAACCGCAGTACGGAGCAATACATAAAATTAATAAGGCTCTGTGCAAAGATCTTAGGCACCCTAACTGTATATATGTGCCTAAGACTTTTGCATACTACTGTAGGCATATCTGGATCATTTGAATCGAAATGTGATAGTGTGATTTAAAAATGTCACTTGTGATCAAAGAATGGCTCTGGGAAGAAGAGAATGCAGCCAATAAACCATGTCACATAGAGCATTGTACAGATTTACCATGATACGTGGATTCCAAATGCAGATCAAGGTATTTGATGAGGCACCAAGTCATATATGACATCTTGAACCAGGCATCGCTTTTCTATGCCTTTTGTTGAAAAAATATTATCTTCATTGCAATCAGATTCGCATAAAGCCAAAGGACAAACAGTCCTCTGTAAATTAAGATCATTTTACAAATTTTAATGATTATCATACACACTGGTACTAGCAATTTAAGAATTTTGAATTCAAGGTTAAAGTTATTTATCACGTATACATTGAAATATACTGTGAAATGCATTGTTTGCATTAACAACCAACACACCTCAGAGTGTGCTAGAAGCAGCCCATAAGTATCACAACACATTCCAGCACCGACGTAGCATTCTGACAAAGCCAGGCAAAACTACACTGAAGACAACATACAACAAAATAACAACAGCAAAACAAGCCCCATTCCTCCGTCATACTCACACAGACACACAGTCCTTTAACCCCATGCGAGGTCATCTTTTTTGGCCTCCAGTGGACTCCTATCCTTGGGTTCAAGGACTTTGGGATCCAACTTCTCCATTTGATTTGCAGGGATTTGCAAACTTGGGGTCTAGCCAATGGATCTTGACTAAAAGTTTGACCCTCGAGCTTCAACCCCAGGTCCTGATGATCACCGAACAGTAGACCTCAAATTCAGGACTTGCTAATGATGGGACCCTGAACACTCAGCTTCAACCACTGGTCTCACTGTTTCACAAAACCAAGGGGGTATCCAACTTCATTCCTCCTACCCAATTGGAGCTCAGACTTCAGAAACTACTGACCCGGAGGGGGGTGGGGAGCACCATCTCAACTCCATACCTGTATACTGCCCCAACTTCAGGCCATACATCCTGGCCCAGCCTGCGGATGTCCGCATCGCTATCCTTAGAACAGAGACTTAGGCTCCAACCTGATCTCTAATTCCCCCACATCCCTATCCCTGACCACTAACCTAGCTCCTAACCCTCCTCTCTGTTCCCAAAGCCCATCCCTAAGAATCTTAAAAAAAACTAAATCTGAGCCACGACCTCAAAGGCGGTTGCAGCTCAGCACACTCTTGGATGTATCTGGGTTCATTAATTAAGCATACATTGGTATGCTACATATTACTTATAATGGTAAAATAAGCTCCCTCATTTTAACTATGGAATAAAAATTAAGAATTGGCTATTTAGCCCCTTGAGCCAATACCACCTTCTCATGGATGAAAACTATTTAGATGTCTTATTGTTCCTGTCTGAATACCATTTCCCTTCATTCTCCTGGTGTCTAAATTTAAATGGTTTCAGCCTAGGTACGCTCAACAAACAAGTATTTACACCCCTCTGGGCGACAGAATTTGGAAGTGATCTTGTTCCTAAAAGAGAAATAAGAGTAATAACATGCAGTTGAAAAGCTGAAAGGTTCATATATGTGTAATTCAGACTATTCAGTTATTACTTTATTTTATTCCATCTCAAATTCAGATACTTAATGACAGCTTCCCTTATGAGTAATGTTTTAGCTCTATTATAGTCAATGTCATCAAGAGTAAAATGCAGACTTCAATAAAGTGCAATTCAATGAGAGAAATTAATTTTGCCAGTCATCTGGAGTTTATAATATTGAGTGTCCGCTGTGCTCGTTTTATTTTGATAAGAATTTTCTGAGTACTGAATAAATGATTGACAGAGATTTTTGTATACTTGAATCAACCAACAAGAAAGAAAGAGGTTTTTTTATAGTAGATTCAGTTAATTGGTACATATGGGACCAGTACATTTTGGAACAGTTTGCTGAAGTTTCACGGAAATAGTTAAAAAGATATGAAAAAAGACAAACTAACAAGTCATGTATTTACTGTAATTGAAAGACAGAACAAATTAGAACACTGTAATAGCGTTGGCAGTTCTCGCAACGTTATTTCAGCTGGGGGCATTGGAGCTCAGTGTTCAATCCCAGCATCCACTGTAAGGAGTGTGAGTCTCCTCCCTATGGAATGCATGGGTTTTCTCCAGCTGCTCCGGTTTCCGCCCACAGTCCAAAGACATAAGTTTTAGTAGGTTAATTGATTTTTGTAAATTGGCCTGTGATTAGGTCAGCTTTATATCAGGGTGTGTCAGTCATTGCTGGGAGGCATGGCTGGAAGGGTCTATACTGAGCTATGTCTTTACATAAAAAATAAAGTAAGATAAATTACCAATACTATTACAGTACTATAAAATTGCATATTATTTCCTAATAGTTATCAATGGAGGAATTCATTCAGAGTATGTAGCCGTGTTCTTTTGATTGACTGTAAATGAACAAAATTGGTGCAGACACCTGAGCCAGATAACGGACTGCTGTCATACATTGCATCTTCCAATCTTCACTTTTATTGTAACATTCAAGATAATTGACAATACCTTCAAATTCTTCGTAGTGCCTAATTTGTTGAAGTAGTGAAATTGTTTTATTTTCACTTCTGGCTATTTCTGACACTTCAAAGTCTGGATGAGATCATTCAGGATAAGGTCAGCAACTTTAAATTCTTCGGTGTTATCATTTTCGAGGATCTGTGCTGGGTCCAGCATGTAAGGGCCATTACAAAGAAAGCACAGCAGCGCCTCTACTTTCTTAGAAGTTTGCGAAGATTCAGCATGTCATCTAAAACTTAGACAAACTTCCATAGATATGTGGTGGAGAATATATTGATTGGTTGCATTACAGCCTGGTATGGAAATACCAGTGCCCTTGTATGGAGAAGTCTACGACAAGTAGTTGATATGGCCCAGCCCATCATTGGCAAAGCCCCACAAACCATTGAGCACTGTTGCAGGAAGTCAGAGACCATTATCAATGACCCCCACATCCAGGCCATGCTTTCTTCTCACTGCTACCATCAGGAAGAAGGTACAGGAACCTCAAGACCCACACTACCAGGTTCAGGAACTATTATTATCCCTCAACCATCACTCAAGTTCACTCACCTATCACTGAATTATTCCCACTGAACTGGACTCACTTTTAAGGAATCTTCATCTAATGATCTTGATATTTATTTATTATTATTACTATTATTTCTTTTTTCCCTCTTTTTGTATTTGCACAGTTTGTTGTTAATTTTGCACATTAGTTTTTGTCCACCCTTTGTATGTGGTATTCCATTGATTCTACTGTGTTTCTTGGAATTTCTGTAATTGCCCACAAGACAAGGAATCGCAGAGTTGTATGTGGTGATGTATATGTATTTTGATAATAAATTTACTTTGAACTTTGAATGCTTGAAACTGCGGATCTGGAATGTCTTACTGGTTCTTGAACACAAACACACGCAACTGACGCTGTTTAAAAACTGTTCATTCTAAGCATGGTGTGGTGTCTGGTGGCCATACAAGTGCACATGACTGATTTTAGTTCGGCAGCAATCTCCTGTCCATTTAATTGGCATAGTATCCCAAATAAACAAAGGGAATCCTGGCTATTTTCTCAATTAGTTTCTGTACTTTAAGACTTGTTCTGTACTTAAGTGACTGTCCCATTTAACGAGAATCCATGGTATATAGCCTTTCACATTCTCAGAAGTTTCCATGTATAATAAATTACCTTGCAGTTGTCGCCACTGCTGGCTGAAGGAGTTGTGGCAACTAATTTGACACATTTCAAAAGAGAAAGAGCAATCAGTTAATTTACCTTTGGAATGGTGAATGTTACAAAATCACGGTGATAAAATGGCTCATTTATAGTTTTAGCATAAAACCTGTGGGATTCATTTTGCTTTCAATCTACATGTTCTGCAATATTGCAGACGCTAAACTTTTGAAATAATCATTTTGTAAAACTGATACCAAATTTAGATTGATTTGCAGTAGATTCTTCAACATTTCTCTGTACAAGATCTGTACTGATCTTCATGTCAGCCTATGAACTACAGGGAAAAAGCAATATATGCTGTGCTAAGTTCTCCTAAATGAAAATCTGGTCAAGGCATTCAATGCATTTATTTATTTAGTTTTTATGTAAACCATAATCCATTGTTCTCCACCCATATATAGCCTCAAAAGTACTGGAATATGCCTTAGATATTTTCTAAATGAAAACCCAGTGAAATTTTCACTTATGATCACAATCATTAAACTGTCAGCTCTCTTTTGAAGTAGCTTCATAGAATTTGATCATGTAGAATGCTGCCTCAAGCACTCAGTGCAAATCATGAGTCATCATTAGTGCAATCATTAGTGCAATACCTAATTTCCACAGTAACCTCCTTTAACTAACAGCAAAAGGAATAGGCTTTTTGGCCCTCTAAGTGTGTACCACCATTTAACAAATTAAGACTCATGTTTTGTCTCATCATTCCTTCTAAATTTTACTTTCTTTAATTCTCCGGTGTCCAAACTTAACCTACTCAATGAGCAACAACAAACAGAAATCTTCCTTAACACAGAAGCATTTGTGCATTCATATTAAATGATACAATGTGAACTTACGTGTTTTATCAATTATTATATGTTTATGAAATTGCATTTTCATTAAAATAATGTATAATATTGTGTTGCACTCTAAATGATGGAGGAACTCAGCAAGTCAGGCAGCACCTATGGAGGAAATAAAACAGTTGATGTTTCAGGTTGAAAACCTTCATCAGGACTTAAAATGAATAGGGGAAAAAAAGCAAAATAAGAAGGTAAGGAGGAGAAGGAGTAAGGAGGAAGAGGGAGAACTCACCAGAAGTTAGAATGAGCAGTGTTCATGCCATCATGTTGGAGGCCACCCACACGGAATGCGAGGTGTTGCTCTTTCAACCTGAGTTCAGCCTCATCATGGCAGTAAAGGAGGCCATTATAGACATGTCAGAATGGGAATGGAAGTTGAATTGAAATGGATAGTGATCGGGTGAGCCTTCCCTTGTGGTGGACAGAGAGAAGGCGCTCAACAAAGTGATCCCCCAATCTGCATTGGGCCTCACTGATGTGGAGGACATCACATTGGGAGCACTGGATCCGGATACAATGAAGGGATGGTTACAAATCAAACAGGCTACTTCTTTTTAGATGGTCTTCATCTTCTTGGGTGGTGTTGATGATACCGTCACACAGGCTAATGGGAGGTATTTTATCATACTGGTGACTTGGACTTTTTAACTTATGGGAAGTTTTTGATGTCAGCTACTGAGGCACTTGCGCTACTCTGGCTACAGTTTTGAAGTGACTGTTCTAGTTTATTTTCTGGTCAACAATTGCCCTCAGGATGTTAATGATCATAGATTCATAAAGTCATACTACATAGAAACAAACCCTTTAGCCCACCACATCCATGTCAACCATCAAATACCTGTCCTTGTAATACCATTTTCCAGGATTGCTCATAACCTCCAATACCATGACAGTTCAAGTACTCATTTAAATACTTAACTGTGAGAGTACCTGCCTGCATAGGTAGTGCCTTTCAGTTTGCAATTGACGAAAGAAGTACTGATAACCTTAAATCTGTGTTAGTTATAGCTATAGACTCATCTGCTTAAGAGAAAGTTTCTCATTATATATCTTATGGGCCAGCTGTTTGAATATTTGCCACACTCAGCAGGATTTGCTGGTGCTGTAATTAGCTAGCTATCCCTGCTGCCCATCTTAAATAAAAGTAGCACATTTGTTGTTCCCCAATTATTTAGCTTCTTTTCTGTAATCAGAAAGACTTTGAAACCTTTTGTAAAATCCCCTGTAACCTTCTCCCTTGTCTCCTATAGCAGCTTGCCATGCATCTGATCAAACTCCAGGGGGTTATCCATTTTATGTCTTTTGTCTACAACTATCATTAATATTCAGAACTGTGCAGTTTTTGTCAGTGATGATGTGTAGTGTCTGTGGAACCATCTCAACACAGGCCTTTGCAGAGACTGGTAGTGAATTTCTAGTTGTGCTTAAGTCTCAAGTTCTGTTTCTACAGCCAGTTCAAGACATAAAGCAGGAAGTATGTCTTTATACATATTTCCTGCTTCCTGCATACTTGAAAGGCAGCTTAGTTATTTTGCTGGGAAAATGATTGAGATCAGAGCATGTGATGGCGTTGAATTTTGGTATTCTGGATGTAATTAAATGAGCTGAAGTTCTTTCATTGATTATGTCTTGGTATCTGTTTTCATTGGACTAGATTCTGTGGTCGCATCACAAAATATTTGTTAGAATTTATTGTCCTTGTACCATGAAAATGATAGAATCATCTGAAATTCACTCAAGGGCAGCTGAGCATGAACATCCAGAGTTGCTGTGAATGATACTTCACTCGTAGTATACATCCATTTTCCAAATCTCAACGAGTCACAAACTTCAATTATTTACAATTGTGAATTATAATTTTACAATTTTGTGAAGGGCAGATCATGTCTAACAAGTCTGATAGAGTTCTTTGAGGAGGTGACCAGGCATATAGATGAGGGTAGTGCAGTGGATGTGATCTACGTGGATTTTCGTAAGGCATTTGACAAGGTACCACATGATACGCTTTTCAGAAATTCAGAAGGTATGGGATCCAGGGAAGTTTGGCCAGGTGGATTCAGAATTGGCTTGCCTGCAGAAAGCAGAAGGTTATGGTGGAGGAAGTACATTCTGATTGGAGGGTTGTGACTAGTGGTGTTCCACAAAGATCAGTTCTGGGACCTCTAATTTTCGTGATTTTTATTAATGACCTGGGTAGAAGGGTGGGTTGGCAAGATTGCAGATGACACAAAGGTTGGTGGTGTTGTGGATAGTGTAGAGGATTGTCGAAAATTGCAGGGAGACATTGATAGGATGCAGAAGTGGGCTGAGAAGTGGCAGATGGAGAGAACCCAGAGAAGTGTGAGGTGGTACTCTTTGGAAGGACAAACTCCAAGGCAGAGTACAAAGTAAATGGCAGGATACTTGGGAGTGTGGAGGAGCAGAGGGATCTGGGGGTGCATGTCCACAGATCCCCGAAATTTGCCTCACAGGTAGATAGGGTAGTTAAGAAAGCTTATGGTGCTAGCTTTCTTAAGTCGAGGGATAGAGTTTAAGAGTCGCGAGGTAATGATGCAGCTCTATAAAACTCTGATTAGGCCACAGTTTGAATACTGCGTCCAGTTCTGGTCGCCTCACTATAGGAAGGATGTGGAAGCATTGGAAAGGGTACAGAGGAGATTTACCAGGATGCTGCCTAGTTTAGAGAGTGTGCATTATGATCAGAGATTAAGGGAGCTAGGGCTTTACTCTCTGGAGAGAAGGAGGATGAGAGGAGACATGATAGAGGTATACAAGATATTAAGAGGAATAGAGAGAGTGGACATAAAGTGCCTCTTCCCCAGGGCACCACTGCTCAATATTAGAGGGCATGGCTTTAAGGTAAGGGGTGGAAAGTTCAAGGGGGATATTAGAGGAAGGTTTTTTACTCAGAGAGTGGTTGGTGCATGAAATACACTGCCTGAGTCAGTGGTGGAGGCAGATACACTAATAAAATTTAAGAGACTACCAGACAGGTATATGGAGGAATTTAAAGTGGAGGGTTATATGGGAGGCAGGGTTTAAGGGTCAGCACAACATTGTGGGCTGAAGGGCCTGTACTGTGCTGTATTGTTCTATGTTTTATAAACTGATATCACTGCACAATCCCTGGAAATGTTAGGTGTTTTTTTTTCCATAATGTCCTTGTGTTTTTAATAACTGACCTAGCAATATTGTTTTTAGCAAAACATTCTTTATTTTTGTATTGCTGTCCATGAGAACTCTTCAATGTGATTGACTTGTGTGATAGCATCACTGCTGTTATTTGCCTGGGATCAGATGCTAGTAATCCATAACATCTGGCATCAGATAAGGGCAAGTCCATGCCACAGAGATCAAATTCAATAGCAAGTGCCTTCACTTCATTCAGACTCTGAAATTCAGTTGTTTTGAGGTATGCCAAGTCCTTCTGGAATAATTTGCTCATGAAATGAATTCTAAGGCATATATTTTGCATAACTTTATTTTCATGGGGTAGGGCATATTTTTGCTACTTCTTTTTCATTTAGAACATACTGATTGGATGATATCCAATAACATGGATAATGTGATAACTGAATTTTTCCACAGTATATTTTGATATAAATTGTCAAGGTAGACCAGCTAGAAATATGCAAGATGCCTGACTAATTCTTGGGAGTCCCATCTCTACTTTCACTTTATGTCTGACTCTGTCCAATTGATTCAGCTCTTTGTGACATAATGTGTGTTTGTTTCTTTTTTTTGTTTTCACCTTCTTCCCTCCCCCACTCCTTTTCTCTTACACAGGCTGGGCCCTCTGCTCCATCCTCCTCTCCCTTGCAGGCCACGTTCCATGGCAGCCCAGGTCCCGTTCAACAGCATCGTCGACAGAGTGAGTGTGACACTCTACACAGCACTGCCAGAGATACAGCATGAAATCTCTCGTAGTTTCACTTAGTTAACAAAATTAAAGATCTAGTACACTGATGTAGTTTTCTATTTATTTTTTTAAAAATCTATCTGTTGTGGCGTGTTCTTACTTCTCAAAATTGGTTGATGTTTGCCACTAGTTCTTGCAAAGAGATCATTCAACGTAAGTCTCTGTTAAGCGTGGGATTTTGCCATACATTGTAACTTGTTCCAATGAGGCAATTTGGTTCCCTTGAAAAAGGAAGAAATAATCTCTGCATGTAAAAGTTCCAGTTTGATAACAAGTAGCTACTCTTGCTACTTTTACTCATACACTACGATTGTTTGTCTGATAATGTTTGTGAGCATTCATAGGCATGCTTGGTTTGTATATAATGTATGATTTTTCTGTTTAAGTTACCTAGAAAAGTACTTACAGTTTATCTGGTCATGTGCATGGAATTCAGTCGATGCAATTTAATCTGTAGGAAGAAAAGCTAAATATGCAGATTGTTCATTTTAACCGAGTCACAATCTTCTACGTTGAAGAAAGCTTTAATGAATCCTTGATATTTTTAACTTTTAGTAACATCATCAGTTTGTACAGTGAGCTGAGTAGATTAACCTATGGAATAAAATGAACACTAAAAATGTTCTCAAACACCTGAAGAACAGCGCAAGTGTATAAGACTTTGTCATCTTTAGCAGAGATTAGCCACACTGGTGAATTGAGAAATAGGCTGTCAGTTTATCATGTGTATAAACTTAAAATAATCCTTACAATATTTTACTCCAATAAATCTCAATGTTACTGCTCATTGAAGCACTGGTAGTAAATGGTTTCAGTAGTAAATAACCACCAAGTTGGTTGATGTCATAAAGGATAGGGCATTTGGAAATGTATCATGTTTTACAATTATTTTAATGATCTACTTATTCCCACAGTTTATAAATTCTTGTCTATCTCAACAGATTACTACACTGCAGTGCATAATGTATACAGTAGTATATTTATTCTTAGTATGTATGAGCTTAGTATTTACATTCAAATCTTCATATCTCCACTTGTGAACACATAGTAAGGACTATTTCTGTAGAGGGGTGACATTCTTGTTCAATATGGCATGTATATGAATGTTTCACAGTACTATTAAGATGAACACAACATTAATTTCTTTTTAAGTAATTAAGAGGATAACACTTCAAGTCTGGTGCTACAGTAGATAATCACTGATTGTGACTAATGCCACCAAATAATCCACTGCCTCCGGGGGAAATAAGGCTGAGAAGGTTGTTGTGGCTGTCTCAGATAATAAAAATAAGACAGTGCAACTGTGTCCTTTTCCTAGCAGAAGTTGACATTTGTGCCATTTTGTAACTATTATAGTTATGATTAAGCAGTTTATTCCTGTTAGATAGACTCGTCCACTCTTATATTGTATAGATGATCATACTAACACCTTAACTTGGTCACTCTAAAACAACTTCTGCTCTCACTTTATACAGTGTTGATAATTCCAGCAATGTTTATAACTACAAAGATGTTTTTTCTGCTTGGTCAGTGCTTTCTCTAGAGCTGAAATTCATTATAGTTTTGCACTACCTGTAGACCTAGGAATCCATTATTTACTGCTTGTTGGAATTCAAAGTTTACAGTGATGCACATATTCCATAACTTGTAGCATTGTGACTGCTCTTGAATGTTTCTGTCTTTTCTCTGTAATCTGCATCCCTCTGATGAGGACATGATTGAGCTTCCCTAATATTCTGTATTGTCTGTTACTTCTTTCTTATGTTAGTCCCAATAGTACCAATGTGACTGGCATCTATGATCCATTTTCTCCTCCTTTCCTTTTACTTACTTCAGTTACCAATTGTTAAGTTCGTAGCAAGTTAGTTATAGAGTTTTGTTTTTTTGTCTTCCATGGAAACTAGTTATAGTACCAGTGAGTATTAACCTTATAACCATTAAAACCTGGATGTAATCACTGATCAGTCACATAAGTGCTATGGCAATAAGAACAAGTCAGCAGCAGGATATCTTGTGACAACCAGTTCTCTCCTGACACATAAAAACCTTTCCAACAACTGCCAGTACATAGCAGGCATACTGGAGTGAATCACAACACCATTCAGTTGCCCCACACCTAGATGAGTGAATGCCAGTGCCATTCGTTATTAGGCAGCCTTCTTGACTGACACCTTATCAAGCTAAATGTTACTTCCCTTCACTAGTGCACAACAGCTGAAGAGTGTACCATTTACAAAGTGCACTGTAGCTAGTTACCTTGGCACAGTGGAGAAGTACTGTTACTATGCCAGTGATCACCTGTTCGATTTCTGTCATTACCTTTAAGGAGTTCGTACATTCTCCCCATGACCATGTGGGATACCTTCCACATTCCAAAGATATAAGGTTGGGGTTAGTCAGGTGTGGGAAAGCTACATTGGTGCCATAAAACACTTGCGAGTTGCCTAGCACAATCCCCACGTAATGGATTTGATCCAAATGATACATTTTGCTGCATGTTTAGATGTTCATGTGACAAATAAAGCTAATCTTTATCTGTAAAGACTAATCTGATAATACATCACAAGCCCATGTCCTCCAACATCATGAAGGATGGGAGTTTCAAACAAATTGAAATTACTCTCTAAGTTGCACACTCTTTTGACTGGAACATTATTGCTGTTCTTTCATGGTTGCTTGGTTTTGGTACAAGGTATCCAACCCAACAATTTTCATTTATACCTTTTACCAGAAGGATGTAGAAATTTGAGGAGGCACTTCAGCAGCACTTTTTCAATGGCAGTTATAGTTCATCATTAATTGTGGTCTTATCGGCAACATCCTGATTTTAAAAAAAAAAGTGAATACATTTGTTTTTCCTAAAAATGCATTGGAGTGTAAGTGTCCATCTAGCAGTTGAGAAAAAGTACTGTGCTTCAATGGAAAAGAGTCTGTATAACTAAAAGGAACAAGTAGTAGGAAGTTTATTAATACCAATAATCAATGGTGAAGGAGTATTTTGGGTGGACGGGGAGACCAATCATGCAAGCTATTTAACACTGGAATTGTTGAAATACAGTCACTCATGAAGTGCCAAGGTTGACAAAGAACAGATGCAATTCTTTCTCCTTCACCTTAGCTTTTCTCAAAGCCTATAATGCTTAATATTGAGAGGCTTCAAGGGCTAGGGTTTTCTGCATCGTTGCCAAGCAAAATGATGTAGAGATGAATACCAAACTGACATGTGTAACTTTTAAAGCCACTATTAGCTGAAGTACCATTGTCACTCTATGTCCCCATCATAAAGTTATGAAACCAGGAGAGATGATTTTATTTGTTCATTGCAGGTCAGTGATCCAGAAGGACCCCAAATGTCTTGTTCCTATTTTGTAAATAATTCTAATTTTCAGCTCAAACCTTGTTAAATTGACATCTGCTTTAAGTATTATCTATCTCATTCAAACCTGTGTTCATCATTCTCATGACAATAAAGTTTAGAATAAACATTTTTTACATTTAAATGACAGTTATTATCACAAATAATTCTATAAAATCATCACTTGGGAACTTGCTGTCCAGGATACAAGGCTTGTATCTTTTTTATTCCACTGCTTTGTTGTAGCACGTCCTTTAGCTTTTTCTTTGAATCTCTCTCTGTACTTCGTTAACCAGAGCTGTATGCAGTATTCAAAGCCGACACAATCAAAACACAGAATATTTTGATCATGAGTTTATTTTGTTTGTACTTCTCTTTTTTTTATAATATTACATTGCTGTGACGCATATATAATCTACTAAAACATTCACAAATCATCGTCGACTTTATCACTGTTACTTTGACGCTGTTGCTTACATTGCCTAGTTTTTTCCATTGCTGTCATGCGGAAGTCGTGAGTGTAGTCATTCAATAATCAAGATTCTGAGCAAATGGATTAGACACTTAACACTTTATTTGGTACACCTGTACCTTGCTCATTAATGCAGATATCTAATTAGCCAATTGCAGCAGAAACTCAATGCATAAAAGCATGTAGACATGGTCAAGAGGTTCGGTTCTTGTTCAGACTAAACATCAGAATGGGAAAGAAATGTGATCTAAGAGACTTTGATCATGACAAAATTGTTGGTGCCAGATAGGGTGGTTTGAGAATCTCAGAAACTGCAGGTCTCCTGGGATTTTCACACACAGCAGTCTTAGTCTTTAGAGATTAGAGCAAAAATCTAAAAACATCCAGCAAACAGCAGTTCTGTGGTGAAACCCACCATTTTAATGAAAGAGGTCAGAGGAGAATGGCCAGACTGGTTCAAGCTGACAGGAAGCAACAGTAACTTAGATAACCACACAAAACAGCAATGGCCATTATAAGTGGATGGGCTGCAGCAGCAGGAGATCACAAACATACATTCAGTGGCCACTTAGTTAGTTACAGGAGGCACCTAATTAAGTGGCTACTGAGTGTAGAGCAATTTAGTAGAACCAAAAAGTTATTGATACCTACCCAATAAATTTGGCTTTGCTGATGTTCTGTTTGTTAATTGCTAATTGTAAGCCAGCAAATATAACAGGTCTATTTGAGAAAGAAGGGAGGGAGAAAACTTCCACAGTTTACAGATGGCGTAAATTGTTTCTTAGTGTTAATTTTGTTTATGGAAGATAGCTTTCTCACGGTCTCTTCATCTTAAACAGATTTTGTTATAAAAATACTCCATGCTTTCCAGGAGCACATTACATAGAACTTTTAGTCAATGTTGGTCAATCAGGAGTTAAATACAGCCTATTCTTAACTTTTTTAAATAAGACAACTACCTCATCAGATAAATTAATAGAATAAACCTTCATTGCACTATCTCTAAAGCAGCTGTATCTTATCTCAAATCAAGAGACAAAACTGTATGTGGTACTCGAGGTGTGGTATCACCAACACCCTCTACAAGCAGTAAGGTTTACTTGTTATTAATTTCCTTCCTTATTGTAATTAAAAACACAACTATTCCCCTTGTCTTGGTTACTTAATAACCCTGCATGTTAACTTCCTGCATTTCTTATGTGAGGCCACCCAGATTTCATAGAAGCATGTTTTCCAGGTCATGCTCACCCAACCTAGAGTACTTACTGATCAAATGTTGTCCATTTTATCTGCCAAGGGAGTTTTTTTGTCATCATCCTGGTAACAATATGCATTCCATCTCAGCAACATCACACAGGCAGTAGAGGAACTGAGCACCATGATCAGTAGTCATGAAACAATGCACATTCCACTACCACCAGCATATCATCTATTGAACCAGAGGAAGCAAAACACCTGACTGCTGTTATACCAACATCAAGGATACTTACCGTGCCATCCCATGACCACACGTTGGGAAGTCCAATCACATAGTTGTACTCCTATTCTCATCATATATTCAGAGACTAGTGGTGAGAGCCAAGAAGTTATGCTTGAGGAAGAAAGTGGAGCACTTACAAGACTGCTTTGAGTTGGTGGACTGGACAATATTCAGAGACTTACTTTCGAATCTGGATAAACACACCGCAGTTCAGCTTCAGATTCAGTTTATTGTCATTTAGAAACCACAAATGCAATGGAGTTTTAAAAATGAGACAACGTTCCCCCAGAATGATATCAGAAAACCATATGACAAAACAGACTACACCAGAAAATCCACGTAATGTTTGGCAATCCCCAAACCAGAGTCCGGAGAGGCTGCTGCATATTAATATCGCGCTACTGTCTAGAGCATTCCCCGGAAAGGAGCTCCAAATCCACCAGACAAAAACAAGACCAAAAACTAAAGCCACAATACCTGCACAAAAACCACATAATTACAACATATAGTTACAACAGTACAAACGATAGCATAATTGATAAAAAGCAGACCATGGGCACAGTAAAAATAGTCCAAGATGTTAAAGGACTGTGAGTTCAAAATAAATCACCACAGTTTCCACAAGTCCCCAGGGTCCCGACAGACTCGCCATCCCACGCCAGTGGCAGAAGGGAGTACCCCTGCTATGGACCTCCAAGTCGCCGCCTGACTCAGCCCCGCAGACACAGCGCACAATGGAAGCTCCATCGAAATCAGCCTCGCAGACGCAGCACACACTGAAAGTGACCTGAGTCCGTCGAATCCCCGAGCCGGCGACCATCCCATCCGGCACAGCCCCTCCGAGCACCATCCTCCACCGTGTGCATCAAGACGTCCCCGCCAATGGCCATCGGCAACGCGACCCTGAGGACTGGGGGCCTGCCCTTCTCAGCAGAGTCCCGGACCCCACAGCAACAGCAGCAATGAAGAAGGCCTTCCTGGAATTTCCCAATGTTTCTCCGTGCTTCCATGTCCATTTTCAATTGATTATGATTGTGCACGGCACCCCACTTCACAAATAACAGATAATCAGTTCTGGAGTGGCCGCTGCAAGCTGCGTCATGCCGCCATCTTGGATCATTAACTTCAAGACCTGTATGGACAAGTGTTTGCCTTTGAGAGCATACCAGACATAGAAAAAAAAAACACAGAAAACCTACAGCACAATATAGGCCTTTCAGCCCACAAAGTTGTGCCAAAAATGACCCTACCTTAGAAATTACTAGGCTTACCTATAGACCTCTATTTTACTGAGCTCCATCTACCTATCTAAAAGTTTCTAAAAAGGCCCTATCGTATCTGCCTCCACCACTGTTGCCAGCAGCCCATTCCACACACTCACCACTCTCTGTGTAAAAAACTTACCCCTGACATCTCCTCTGTACCGACTCCCCAGCACCTTAAACTTGTGTCTTCTTGTGGCAACCATTTCAGCCCTGGGAAAAAGCCTCTGACTATCCACACGATCAATGCCTCATCATCTTATACACCTCTATCGGGTCACCTCTCATCCTCCGTTGCTCCAAGGAAAAAAGGCCAAGTTCACTCAACCTCTTCTCTTAAGGAATGCTCCCCAGTCTAGGCAACATCCTTGTAAATCTCCTCTGCACCCTTTCTATGGCTTCCACATCTTTCCGGTAGTGAGGTGACCAGAACTGAGCACCGTACTTCAAGTGGGGTCTGACCAGGGTCCTATATAGCTGCAACATTACCTCTAGGCTCCTAAATTGAATTCCACAATTGATGAAGGCCAAAACACCGTATGCCTTCTTCTTAACCACAGGATCAACTTGCGCAGCTGCTTTGAGTGTCCTGTGGACTTGGACTCCAAGATCCCTCTGATCCTCCACACTGCCAAGAGTCTTACCATTAATACTATATTCTACCATCATATTTGACCTACCAAAATGAACCACTTCAAACTTATCTGCGTTGAACTCTATCTGCTACTTCTCAGCCCAGTTTTGCATCCTATCAGTGTCCCGCTGTAACCTCTGACAGCCCTCCACACTGTCCACAACACCTCCAACCTTTGTGTCATCAGTAAACTTACTAATCCATCCCTCCACTTCCTTATGAAGGTCATTTATAAAAATCACAAAGAGTAAGGGTCCCAGAACAGATCCCTGAGGCACCCCACTGGTGACCGACCTCCATGAAGAATATGACCCATCTACAACCACTCTTTGCCTTCTGTGACAAGCCTGTTCTGGATCCACAAAGTAATGTCCCCTTGGATCCCATGCATCTTTACTTTCTCAATAAGCCTTGCATGGGGCACCTTATCAAATGTTTTGCTGAAATCCATATACACTATATCTACTGCCCTTCCATCATCAATGTGTTTAGTCACATCCTCAAAAAAATTATTTTCTTCTTTTTCTTTTCTGGTAAGGCACGACCTGCCCTTGACAAAGCCATTCTGACTACTCTTAATTATATTATACGTCTCCAAATGTTCATAAATTTTGTGTCTCAAGATCTTCTCCATCAACTTACCAACCACTGAAGTAAGACTCACTGGTCTATAATTTCCTGGGCTATCTCTAGTCCCTTTCTTGAATAAAGGAACAACATTCACAACCCTCCAATCCTCCGGAACCTCTCCCGTCCCCATTGATGATGCAAAGATCATCTCCAGAGGCTCAGCAATCTCCTCCCTCGCCTCCCACAGTAGCTTGGAGTACATCTCACCTGGTCCCGGCGATTTATCCAACTTGATACATTCCAAAAGCTCCAGCACATCCTCTTTCTTAATATCTATATGCTCAAGCTTTTCAGTCTGCTGCAAATCATCACTACAATCACCAAATTGTATACTGAAGTAAAATATTCATTAAGAACCTCTGCTGTTTCCTCCGGTTCCATACACATTTTCCCACTGTCACACTTGATAGGTCCTATTCTTTCATGTCTTATCCTCTTGCTCTTCACATACTTGTAGAATGCCTTGGGGTTTTCCTTAATCCTGCCCACCAAGGCCTTCTCATGGCCCCTTCTGGCTCTCCTAATTTCTTTCTTAAACTCCTTCTTAGTAGCCTTATAATCTTCTAGATCTCTAACATTACCTAGCTCTCTGAACCTTTAGTAAGCTTTTTTTTTCTTCTTGACTATATTTATTACAGCCTTTGTACACCATGGTTCCTGTACCCTACCGTAACTTCCCTGTCTCATTAGAATGTACCTGTATAGAACTCCACACAAATATCCCCTGAATATTTGCCACATTTTTTCTGTACTTTTTCCTGAGAACATCTGTTTCAAATTTAAGCCTCTAATTTCCTGCCTGATAGCCTCATAATTCCCCTTACTTCAATTAAACGCTTTTCTAACTTGTCTGTTCCTATCTCTCTCCAATGCTATCCTAAAGGAGACAGAATTATGATCATTATCTTCAAAAGGCTCTCCCACTGAGAGATCTGACACTTGACCATGTTTATTTCCCAATACCAAATCAAGTACAGCCTCTCCTCTTAAAGGCTTATCTACATATTCTGTCAATAAACCTTCCTGAACACACCTATCGAACTCCACCCCACTTAAACCCCTTGCTCTAGGGAGATGCCAATCGATATTTGCGAAATTAAAATCTCCCATCACGACAACTCTGTTATTATTACACCTTTCCAGGATCTGTTTCCCTATCTGCTCCTCGATATCTCTGTTACTATTGGGTGGCCTATAAAAAACACCCAGTAAAGTTACTGACCCCTTTCTGTTCCTAACCTCCACCCACAGAGACTCTGTAGACAATCCCTCCATGGCGTCCACCTGTTCTGCAGCCATTACACTATCTCTGATCAACAGTGCCACACCCCCACCTCTTTTGCCTCATATTCAAACCAAAAGCCTTGGAAGAAGCAGGAAATTCAAGGTCTGCTGAGGGCGAGATCTGTGGATTTGAAGACTGGTGATCCAGAATTATCAAAGAGGTCCAGGTACTACTTATGGAAAGCTATTTTAAGAGCAAAGAAACAATTCCAATTAAAGTTAAAGACTGAACCAGATGCACGTCAGCTCTGGCAGGGTTTGCAGGCCATTACTTCTTAAAAAGCAAATCCTAGCATCAAGAAGAATGACTGATGCTCCCAGATTAGCACAACAACTTTTATGCACATTTTGAAAGGGAGAATATAACTATACCTGTGTGAATCCTTGCAACTTCTGGTGATCCTGTGTTCTCTGTCTCAGCGACCAACATCCATACTTCTTTCACGAGAGTGAACACTCACGGGACGTCAAGCCCTGATGGTGACCTGGTAGAGCAACTAGTGGTAGTGTTCAAGAATATCTCAATATTCTTCAATATCTCACTGCTGCAGTAGAAGGTTCCTACCTGCTTCAAAAGGACGCCAATCAGACCCGCTGCAATTTGTCTAACACCAAAATAGGTCTACAGTGAATGCAATCTCACTGGCTCTCCAATTAGCCTTGGATCACCTGGACAATACCAGTACTTACATCAGTTTGCTGTTGATTGATTACAGCTCAGTGTTCAACACAATCATACCTTCCATTCTAATCAACAAGCTTCAAAACCTGGGTCTCTGCAACTGGATCCTTGAATTCCTCATAAGGAGACCACAGTTAGTGTAGATTAGAAATAACACATCCTCCTTGCTGACAATCAACACTGGCACACCTCAATACATGCTTAGCCCCTACTCTACTCTCTTGAAACACCCAACTCAAATGCCATCAATAAATTTCCCAATGACACAACTATTATTGTAAAGAATGTGCAGTTTCATGTTCCTAGGTGTCAACATCTCTGAGGATCTATCTGTCTTAGGCTCAACATATTCCAAATTACAAAGAAGGCATAATATTTCATTAAGAGTTTGAGTAGACTATATGTCACCAAACATTTTCTGGGTGCAAAGTTCTTCCTCAAATCTCCGCCAAAGCTTTAATCCCTTTAAATCTCTGTCCTCTGTTAAGAGGAGGCATTTCCAGTTATCCAAGTCTCTCATAATTTTGAATGTAACCCTCTCACCTAGGCTCATATACAGACTTAGTACATTAGCTAACTCTGTTAACAGCCATGTGACTCTGCAATGAGAAAGCCACCTTTCATAAACAATATATGTCTAGTGTTGGTATGCTTTGGTGTTCAACCAAACAGGAAAGTTGTGATGTTCTGATTAAAGAAACCTTGATTTGAATGAATGCTGTTTAAATAGTGCCCATACACAGTTTTTGGTAGCCCAGAAATGACACATTCTACACCAGCATAAAATTATAAAGAAAGTATACTTACCAAATTTTCAACTTTAACAAACGTTTTACAGAGAAAGAAGAGAAAAATAAAAGGGCCCATTATTGTTAAACCAGACCAATGTGGAAGTAATATTGGAGCTCAGACTAGAGTAGTCGGGGGTATGTCTCTTAACTCATGCGCTGGCTCCACAGTCTGTGTGAAAGCACCTGCCACGTTTTGAACTCCATTCAAAGACCATATTGAATGAACTGGCTCTCTCAGGAGTATTGACCCTTCCTCCCTGGAGCCGTTCATCTGCACAGAAATTCTTGCAATGGGGCTGTCCTTCCAATGGCATTCTACAGCATCTTCCCTGATGCCTCACTCTGTAGCTCCTGCCAAAAGACCCCAAACCAGACTACTGTCCTTCAGAAAACTCTTACCTTCAGCTCGCTAGAACCTTCTCTCACATCACACAATCCTGACTGGCTGACTCAGATTCCTAAGATGGACAACATAGGTCCTAATCTTAGCCGAAGCCAAAACACACTTTCCAGCATGGCACACTGCTTTTACGGAAAACTACTAATATAAACTACCTCACAGCATAGCAGTAGAAATCTTAACCAGGGCATTATATCTCAGTAATGTCATCCCTCAGCCTCTTCTCCATTTGAATTTTACTGTGTAGCTGAAAGGGTCCATCCCAGGCAAAAGCCTTGCAAATCTTTTTTTTACAATCTCTCAAAGGCTGATACATTCTTTCAATAGTATGGTGACTGGAATATACACAATATTCCAGCTGTGGCCTAACCAATGATTTGTACAGTTGTACTCTCGTGTTCTTGTTTTCTGTGTCCCAGCTAATAGATGTGAGTGTCCTTATGCTTTTTTCACCAAATAACCTACCCATGTTGCCATTTTCAGGGATCCTTAGACTTGGACTTGTACACCAAAGTCTCTCTGTTCTTCTATACCTCTTGCCATGCGTTGTTTATGTCCTATGCTTATTAGTTTACCCAAGTGGATCACCTTACACTTGTGATTAAGTTCCTCATGCCCATCTTATTAGCTAATTAATACTTCCAATGATCCCAACTATCAACAACATTGCTGTTTCTTTGTGTCAGCTGTAAACTAACTTAATACATTCATAAACTTGAAAATCTGTAGATGCTGGAAATCCAAGCAACACACACAAAATGTTGGAGGAACTCAGCAGGCCACGCAACATCTATGGAAAAGAGTGCAGTTGATATTTCAGGCCGAGACTGTACTCTTTTATATAGATGCTGCCTGGCCTGCTGAGTTCCTCCTACATTTTGTGTGTGTTGGTTTCTTCATTTGTGTTCACATTGTTAATGTATGACAGTCAGAGTTGCAATTGTCATTCCTGTACTGTACCACAGGTTGCAGGCTTCCAATCACCAAAAGAACTGTCCACCATCACCCTCTACCTCCTGTAACCAGGCTAGTTCTAAAACCAATTTGACAACTTGCCCTGGATCCTATGATCTCTTTAACATCTGCCTCATAGGAAGAAGTGTCTTTACCTTTGAGATAGCTTGATTATTTCAATAGCTTAGGCTACTAATTTGAACTTCACTGAACATGGAAATCCAAGTTAGTTCTAAGCTAAAAAAAAACTGAGGAAAGCTGTGAATTAAATCAGTGTTATGGCACGAGAGAGCATGTGGGAGAATGTTAAGGACCAAGAGAGAAAGCTTCATAGTGAAATGTTACAACTATGCCTTTAAAAATGAATCAGTTTTCTGAACTATATAATGTTATGGACTTAAAGTAATTTCTAAAATGTATCCTTGATTCAAATTCTCTTAAGATCTTTAACATAATGGATGTTTAAAATGTTTCTGCAGCTGAAGAAATTTCATACAACCTGGTCATTACAATTCCATTGAAACCACAAACTAAAAGGTTACTAAACAAAGCAGACAGCCTTGATAACATTGTTCTCTTGCAACTTGCAGACAAATAAAATTACAGTCATCAATACAACTCTATTAAACATTTGAATCTAACTTTTATTGCATTTTTAGGAGTAAACATAGAAAAAGAGTGCAAGACAGAAATAGAAATAAACTGCAAGAAAAATAATCTGTAAATTAAATTAATAGAAGTGTTTGTATAGATTCCAACAATATTAATAATGGAAAAAAGAAGGTACACTTATTTAAAAATGTAGAAAAGGCGTGTGCTTTAATACGTACTCAGTTTAATATATAACCAAGACACTGGAACATTTTTTGTGTCAAGGTTTGTGATTTATATAAAATACATCAGAAGTACAAAGCTCTGCTGATAAAACAGCATTTTCATCTTCATATCTGCCTCAGTGGAACTGGCAGATAAATCATGTGTGCATGGAGAAAGTGACATTCTAATCATTAATTTTAGATGATACAACAGTTCAAAATAAAAAGAAAAATGCTGGATTAATATAGTATTTTCCAGAACTTCAGATTGCCATGTTAAAGTATAATGGAGGAATTGATGAACAATAGATCCTTTTATAATACCCACAATGAAGGACAAAACTAATAATAGTAATAATAATAACATAATTTTATGTAACATTGTATTCCTCTTTTGTATTATTAATGCAACATTATTTCTTGCTCACTCTTTCTATACCTAATTTGGTATTGAACTCACCCTCTAATTCCTGTATTATTTGCTCTTCAATCCTTTGAAAGGCAAAACTCAGTCACTTATGCCCTGTTTATCTTGCTGCACTGTTAACAGTTTGTAATTGCAACAACAAAGAATTCTTCTGAACTGAAGAATACAGAGGCAAGTTAAACAAATGGTAGATCTTGTTTGGTGCTCTATTACTGCTAAATGAAGCTTTATAACTGTATGATGGAACAGTATTTGAGACGAATGTCCATAAAATAACACTAAGAGTGAAAGGAATGGTGTTTAAGTTGTGGTGTTTTAAGTCTTCGAGATGTCTCCAAAACATTTCCAGCTAATGAATATTTTAGATGTGTAGTTATTGTGAAAATACAGTAAAATTGCACACAACATGATCCCTCAAAAACCAATGCAATAAATGTTCAGTTTACCAGATTTGATTGTGTTAGTTGTGAGAATACTTTAAAAATATTTGGATTCAGGGCACTGCTCTATTTCTGCCCATAATGCAATAGGATTATTTACATAGGCCTATGCGCACATCCAATGTCTCAGTTCAACAACACACTCAAACAAAGATACCTGTATCAGTACACAGCTCTCAATATTCCACAAAGTAACATAAAATTAGGTTGGCTGTCAGTTCTCTGATGTCAGACTGAAGTACATAACTTTCTGATCCCCAGGCAATAGAAGTATCTGTCTGGGCCACAGGGAAATAAATATAGTCATCTAGAATAATTGAGATAACTGGCCAGTTGATTGTCTTAGCAGCACTGGATAATAAAAGAATAAGTGTACTCTGTTGATTTTGGAGGAATGTCAGGACAGACAGCATTTCAGCTCAACATATCAAAGCAGCTAGTAGAATTGGTGATTTACAATTTTGATGACCATGGTTTAATCCTGTCATCTGGCACTGTCAGTGTGAAGTTTGCATGCTTGCCCTTTGACCGTGTGGGTTTTCCCCCAAGTGCGCCAGTGTCCTTCCCCACTTCTATTATGCGTGGTGATAGTTAATCATGTAAATTGACCATAGTGTATAGGTATAAAGTAAAACCTGGTGATGTTACAGTGTTTGACGGAAATATAGGGAGAATACTTTGGGAATAGTATAGGTGGATGCTAGATAGAAAATGCACTGAAGGGCCTGTCTCTGTTGTTTGATCCTATGCCTTTATGACTGGTATCTATAATAACTAGCTTAGTGCTGTTGTTGGATATTCCTGTTAAAATCCTTGTGTGGTGCTCCTCCCTACAATGCTCTGGCACCTTTCACTGATTCGTCCCCCCCATTTCTACACCCCATATTTCAATGTTTAAACCAGAAAATAGATCATCTATTAAGCCAATCTGTTTCATATTTTTCCTGCTGGGACAAACGCATGGAATCACATATTTCTTGAGACAACAGCATGGAAAAACAATGATTTCACTGTTTTTTGTGAAAGTTCCTGCTGAGAATTGACAAGGCAATAATTTAGCCAGTTATGAGGTTGCTGTGCATCTAGGACAGGTGCTGCTTAATAAGCCTAAGTAATAATTATCTATGATTTCATGGTTTGTCATATTTTCACCACTGGTACTGTTTATAACTGAGATGTTAAGATTAAAAATACTTACACATTTGAATTAAATCACAGATGTTCCTCACTCCATCTCTACCAGCATTATTATTAAAGGTCACAGATAAGTTCCAAGCCCAAATTTGGTTCAACATAAAGCAGGAACTGAATATATTTCCTCATAGTCCAAGAGGAAGTGTGTCTCATATTTCAATAATACTATCATGCTTCTGAAACTGTGTATAGTAACAGGTGGAAAGTACTTTATTGATTCCGTGGGAAATCCTTTCGTTAGAGCAGCAAAACATGTAAAAGCACATTTAATAGTGTGCAGACTTAACTAATAATAAAGTACAGAATAGTAGTAAATACAATAATAATTTGGCATTGTGCAATAATAATTTACAAAATAATAAAACAGAGTCTATTGTACTGTGATGTGTGTTCTCCTGTCACAGTGTTGAACTGTTGTATATGCTTATTGCATTTGGTAGGAAAGATTTTCTGTAACGATCCTTGTAACAGTGGAGCTGAATGAGCCTGTTCGAAAATTTATTCAGTAGGAAATGGAGAGGATGTGCCTGATTGTCCAAACTGGATTACAGTTTGTTTAGTGACCTCCTCTCCACCACTAACTCAGAAAAGTCTGGGTTGTAACTAAGGATAGATCCAGCCTTCTTGATAACTTTATTTAGTCTTTTTGCAACACCAGCATCAATGCTGCTTCCCCCAACATAAAGCTGCAAAGAAGACTTCACTCACTGCAACAAAATCGGGGAAGAGGGTATAAGTTGAGCAAAAAAAATCTTGGAACATTTGGGAAAAACTAAAAATTTGATGCCACTATCCAATACAATACTTGCCTTCAGCAGCACATTTATGCACCCTAACTCAACCACTGGAGTGTTAGACCATAAGACACAGGAGTAGAATTACCCATTCAGTCCATTGTGTCCACTTCACCATTCCATCATGGCTGATCCTGGATCCTACTCAACCCAATACACCTGCCTTCTCACCATATCCTTTGATACCCTGACCGATCAGGAAACTATCAACTTCCGCTTTAAATATACCCACTGACTTGGCCTCCATAGCTCTCTGTGGCAGAACATTCCACAGACTCACTACTCTCTTGTTAAAAAACTTCCTCCTTACCTTTTGTTCTAAAAGGTCACCCCCTCAATTTTGAGGCTGTACCCTCCAGTTCTGGATACCTCACCAGAGGAAACATCCTCTCCACATCCACCCTATCAAGTCCTTTCAACATTTTGTAGATTTCAGTGAGATTCCCCTCACTTTCTTCTAAACTTCTTAATTTCTGGAATTATCCTCCTGAACCTATTCTGGATCCTCTTCAATGACAACATATCCTTGCTGAGATGTGGGATCAAAAACTGTTGACAATACTCAAAATGTGACTTGACCAATGTCTTATAAAGCTTCAGCATTTTATTCAGCATAAAACCCGGAAGTTCTCTTTCCAGCACTTGTTGTTTGAGCATGTACAGACTTTTTTTTCTTGTCATTATTCCCTAAACAATACAGTATAACAACTACTTACATAGCATTTACATTGTATTAAGTATTATAAGTAATCTAGAGATGATTTAAAGTATACGGGAGGATGTGCGTAGGTTACCGCAGATTGGGATTTTAAAAATGGAAGTTCTCTCTCCAGCACTTGTTGTTTAAGCATATAGACTTTTTTTTCTTGTCATTATTCCCTAAACAATACAGTATAACAACTATTTATATAGCATTTACTTTGTATTAGGTATTATAAGTAAGTCGGAACAGGTACATCCAGTATTATTTAGCGTCACTTAGTCAAACGTTTGTCTTAGTATATAGTATACATTTTACCTTTCTATACATATAAAACACTTAAGAAGCGTATGTATTTCAATAATTAAACCACTGCATTGCTTAGTAATAATTGTAGCTTTCATCGGGGCAGGGCCTTTCACATGCTCCGTTATTCTCACTTTATCCTTTAAAATTGTTCCTATTGCTGACCGACTGTAGCCTAATGCTTTTCCAAAGAGCAATGGCATTTTACCTCTTTCTGAACTATTCCACTTTACTATTTCCACTTTATTTTCAATCATGCTATTTTTCCGTAAACGGAACAGAAACACTGTGAGCGGCGGTTCCCGAGCTCCACCGGGTCCTAAAGTCCACTGCACTGAGACAGGTTAAATAAGGCCCAGAGCTCTACCAGGTCCTAAAGTCCACCACACTGAAACAGGTTAAATAAGGTCCAGAACTCCTCTGGATCCTAAAGTCCGCTGCACTGAGACAGGTTAAATAAGGGACTTGAGCATCTGCGTTTTTTGGTATCGGGGGGGTGGGGGGGTCCCGGAACCAATCCCCAGCGGATAAGGAGGGCTGACTTTATATTCTATTCTCCTTGAAATAAATGCCAACATTGCATTTGGCTTCTTTGCCACAGACTCAACCTGTAAATTAGCCTTTTGGGAGTCTTGCACGAAGTCCCTTTGCACCGCTGATGTTTGAATTTTCTCCCCATTTAGATAATAATCTGCTCTATTGTTCCTTTTACTAAAGTACATTATCATACATTTCTCAACACTATTCTACCGGCCATATTTTTGCTTATTCTTCCAATTTGTCTATAAGTCCTGCTGCAATTGCATTGCTTCCTCAGCATCACCTGCTCCTCCACCTATCTTTGTATCATCCGCAAACTTTGCCACGTTGCCATCAATTCCATTATCCAAACTGACAAGCATTGTGATAAGTAGCGGTCCCAGTACTGACCCCTGAGGAACACCACTAGTCACTGGCAGCCAATCAGCAAAAACCCCCACTCAGCCTGTCAGCCATTCTTCTATCCATGCCAGAATCTTTCCTGTAACACCATAGGATTGCATCTTGTTAAGCAGCCTTATCAAATGCCTACTGAAAATCCAGGTAACTGACATCCACTGCCTTTCCTTTGTCCACCCTGCTTACTACTTTCTTGAAGAACTGGAACAAAATTGTCAGGCAAAATTTCCCTAAGCCATGCTGACTTAGGCTTATTTTATCATTAGTCTCTAAGTACCCAGAAACTCCAATACTTTCCCAACCACTGAGGTTCAGCTAACTGGGGCCTATAATTTCCTTTCTTGTATCTTCTTCCCTTCTCAAAGAGTAGAGTGACATTTGCAATCTTCCTGTCCTTCCGGACCATGCCAGAATCAAGTGATTCTTGAAAAATCATGAGCAATGCGTCCATTATCTCTTCAGCAACCTCTTTCAGGACTCTGGGATGAAGTCCATCTGGTCCAGATGACTTATCTGCCTTAAGACCTTTGAGTTTGTCTTGAACTTTTTCCTTTGTAATAGCAATAGCACTCGCTCCTGCTCCCTGACACCCATGGACCTCTGGCATATTGCTAGTGTCTTCCACAGTGAAGACAGATTCAAAGTACCCATTAATTTCATCTGCCATTTCTTTATTCCCCATTACTACTCACCAGCCTCATTTTCCAGTGGTCCAATATCAACTCTCACCTCCCTTTTATTCTTTATACTGATAAAACATTTAGTATCCTGCTCCATATTATTAGCTAGTTTGCCCTCACATTTCATCTTTTCCCTTCTTATAGCTTTTTTAGTTGCCTTTTGTTAGATTTTAAAAGCTTTCCAATCATCCAACCCCCCACTCACTTTTGCTACCTTATACTGTATGTCCTTTCCTTGAATTTTATGCAGTCCTTAACTTCCCTTATCAACCGTGGTTACTTTTTCTGTGGGACATATCTATCCTGCGCCACCTTTGCTCTGTCATCATCCCCACCAACATCCTCCTCCAGTCCACCTGGGCAAGTTCCCCTCTGTATTCTCTTTATTCTGTTGCAATACTGATACATGTGACTTATGCTTCTCCCTATCAAATTGCAGTATGAATTCAATCATATTATGATCACAGCCTCTGAAGGGTTCCTTTATGTTAAGCTCCCTAATAAGATCTGGGTTATTACACAACACCCAGTCTACGGTAGCCTTTCCCCAAGTAGGCTCGAGCACAAGCTGCTTCAAAAAGCTATTTCATGGGCATTCCACAAATTCCCTCTCTTGCAATCCAATACCAACCTGATTTTCCAAATTCCCTTGCATATTGAAGTCTCCCATTACAATTGTGACATTACCCTTATTACATGTCTTTTCCAGTTCCTTTTGCAATCTCAACCCCACATCTTGGCTACTATTTGGAGGCCTATTTATGATTCCCATAATTTTTTTTACCCTTGCAGTTTCTTAACTTCACCCACAAAGATTCAACATTCTCTGACCCTATGTCACCTCTTTCTAAAGATTTAATTCCATCTCTTTCCAACAGAGCCACACCACCACCTATGCCTTCCTGTCTGTCCTTTTGATACAAAGTATATCCTTTGACTTTAAGCCCCCAGCAATGCCCTTCTTTCAGCCACGACTCAGTCTTGCCCACAATGTTATACTGATTAATCTCTAATTGCGCCACAAGTTCGTCCACCTTATTCCAAATTCTACATACATTTAAATACAGCACCTTCAGTTCCGCATTCTTTGCCCTTTTGAATTTTGCCTCTGTAGTCCAATTTAACTCTTTGCTCTATCTGCATTTGTTCCCAATCATTGTCTTATCCTTCCTTACATTCGTGTCACACCCATCATCTATTTGTAAACCTGTTGGCTCACCCTTATTGTTGTTTTGTTTTGCGGACATGCTATGTTGGCTCTAGAATATGTAGTGACCCTTGCGAATTGCACACAGAAGTCTGATGGCTCTCAAAACGAAACTGCCCGAGACACTTTTATGCTCTTTTTGAAACTGATAAAATTCTTTGAAGATTTGAATGCTTGATTCAGTAATCAACTTAAGAACATTAGGCATAATATTGCTTATTTGTCAGAATTATTTGCCAAGTTTAATGAAATGATTCTTCAGTTGCAAGGAAATGATGTGAATCTTGTCAAAGTCAAATCAGTCATCTCTACATTTCTGACCAAGTTAATCCTATTTAAGTGCCACATAGGCTGTTGTGACCTTTCTAATTTCTGAGCCTCTCCGAGTTGGAAGAGAAAGAAAGAATGCTAGATGATGATCTTCAACTATACTCACAGAGGCTCACCTGCGTGAGCTGCATAAAGAAACGTCAACGAGATTTCAGGATCTACTGTCGATCCAAGTTCCAGATTGGATAATAAATCCATTCCTGAGCACTTGTAATGAGGAATTAACAGAAAGAATGGAGGAACAACTGATCTTATTACAAAATTACTCTGAGCTGAAGCAAATGCCCAAAAAATCATATCAAAGCTTTTGGTTACAGAAAGAAACCTCTGAATGCTATCCTGCACAATGAACGAAGTTTATTGCCTTGATCATGTTTAGTGGAGCGCAGTTTCTGTGTAGTTGCTCAACTTCTTTCAAAGCAATAAAACATACTATAATTTACTGAATGTGGGGATGTGAAACACCTTCTGAGTGACATTCAGCCTGATGTTGAGAAGCTGATATCATTGTTACAAGCTGATCCATCTCATTGAAAGGTGAAAAGCAATGAAATAGTGAATAGTTGGACTATTAATATATGCTGTAAAATTGTTTTTACTGTAATTTTTAACTTGAGATAGATTTGAATCATTTTTGCAATTATTTGTCACTGCTCTTTTCTTTCACTGTGCTTCATAAATCAATATCTTTGTAGTTTTTATGTAATGGCCAAAAAGGGAGAGGGGAGTGCTGAGGATGAGATCAAGGAGCCAAGGATGCAGGAACCCAAAAAATTTAGGGAAACAGTGTTTTAACCCATTGATTACTGCATACCTAACCTGGGAGGCAAAGCAGCAAATATTATTCACACACCTGCTTATTAAAATGTGACTGGTACCATAGAGCGCATGTCTGAATTCTACTTCAGATACAGCCTTGCATTGCATTGTCAAAACTCACCATTGCTATCTGTGAGTCTTTCAATAACTGACAGGCAATAAAAGACAGTATCTGAACCAAGGAAAATAATTTAAAGACACACAGATACATACTTATGATATGATGGTTGCCAAGACTTGTTTAGATTGGGAAAGGGGAGGCAATTTGTGCTCAAAGATCTCCCACAAATTGAGACAGAATAATGACAGCTAGCACTATCCTGAAAAGCACCGATTCGTGATCATGATTTTGTTCCTGGGAACTGAACATTTCCAGATACATTTTCTTTGGTACTTTATTAAAAAGAAATTCATTCAGATTGTGGTGGAAACCTGGTGTGAAACCCAACTGCCCATTGATACTCCTGCAGCAAAGAACTGGAGGTCTCTGTGCCACATAGCTTAGTATAAATTAAACCAACCAAGACCGTGTGCAGAGACAGGAGCTTCTACCATGTCCAAGGATAGCCGATGAAAAGGATTGCAGGATCTAGGAGGCCTGACAACACATGGAGCAGTAGTACTCCGTTTCCACTAGTTCCCAGCAATGAATCTCACTTACCATCCTCCAGCCTACCTACCCAGCACCAGCTCTCACAGGCAACTATTGCATCTTGCTCACTCTACATTGCACAACCTGGCCATGTGATTATTTAACTGTTTCTTTGCTGCAAGAGAAGCCGCAGCAGGCTAATTCTTTAGGATCCTGACAAGGTGGACAAGGGTTCATGCCAGATTCTCAGTTGCACATCCCTAATTTTAATCTTTATGATTGCTCTCTATGTCTCAAGCTGATGTGGTCACAAGATCCAGAATTTCCTTGATTCATTTGTATCTAAATACCTTACTTCTCTTCACATTATGTTGCTTATAACCCACTCAGATTTTCATTTTAATTGAATGGCAATCTCACAATAATTCCTGTCCAATGGATTAAAAACCTTAAAATGGTTACAAGTATTTATAGCGCATCACACAACATTATAGTAAAATATCAGGCTGTTTTCCCACATAGTCTGTGCTGTACATTTCTTCACATACTGAGTGACCTGTTTTTTTTTAAAATTTATCTCCATAGCATAGCCCATGGTATTACAGGTAAGATACTATCATGGATAGAAGATTGGCTGACTGGCAGAATTGAAGAGCAGCAATAAAAGGGTCTTCTCTGATTGGCTGCCTATGTCTAGTGGGTTCTGCAGGGGTCAGTGTTGGACCACTTCTTTTCATATTATATGTCAATGATTTTGATGACAGAATTTGTGGCTTTTTGGCTATGCTTGCAGACAATACGGACGTAGGTAGAGTGGCAAGTGGTTTTGAGGAAGCAGAGAGGCTGCAGAAGGACAGGTTGGGAGAATGGGCAAAGAAGTGGCAGATGGAATAAGTGAAGGGAATAGCCTGTTTTCTAAATGGGGAGTAAATTCAAAAATAAAAGTGCAAAGGGACTTGGGAATCCTCATGCAGGATTCCCTGAAGGTCAACTTGCAGGTTGAGTCGGTGGTAAAGAAAGCAAATGTAATGTTAGTATTCGTTTCAAGATGACTAGTATATAAAAACAAGGTGTCATGCTGATGCTTTATATGGCATTGATCAGACTGACTTGGAGTATTGCAAGTAGTTTAGGTGCTCTATTTAAGAAAATATATGCTGGCTTCTGGAAAGGTCCAGAGGAGGTTCACGGGATGATTAAGGGAATAAAGGGGTTAACATATGATGAGAGGCATTTGACGGCTCTGTATCTGTACTCACTGGAGTTTAGAAGAATGGGGGAGATTGCACTGAAACCTATCGAATATTGAAAAGCCTGGAAAGGATGGTTGTGAAGAAGATGTCCCCTGTAGTGGGGAGTATAGAACCAGAAGGCACAGCCTCAGGATAGAGGGACGTCCAATTAGAACAGTGATATGGAGGAATTTCTTCAGCCAGAAGGCAGTGAATCTATGAAATTCATTGGAGGTTGTCGAAGTTGATAGGTTCTTGCATAGTTAGGATGTCAAAGGTTATGGGGAGAAGGGAGAATAGGGTTGAAAACATAATAAACCAGCTATGATGGAATGTAGTGCAGGCTGGATGGCCTAATTCTGCTCCTATGTATTATGGTTTTTTGGTCTGTGATGCCCAGCTTCTAAGCTGCTCTGGTAGCCACAGAAATGATGTAGTTGTATTGGATCATAAGACATAGGAGCAGAATTAGGCCATTCGGTCTATCGACTCTGCTCCTCCATTTCATCATGGATGATCCATTTTCCCTCTCATCCACAATTGCCTGCCTTCTCTCTGTATCCCTTCACACCCTGACTAAACAAGACTCTGTCAATCTCTGCCTCAAATATACATGATTACTTGGCCTCCATAGCCACCTGTGACAAAGAATTACACAGATTCACCACTCTCTGGCTGAAGAAATTCCTGCTCATTTCCATTCTAGAAGGACACCCCTCTCTTCTGAGGCTTTGTCCTCTGGTGTTAGACTCTCCCACCATAGGAAATACCCTCTCCACATCCACTCTTTCAAGGCCTTTCACTATTCAATAGGTTTCAATAAGGTCACCCCTCATTCTTCTGAATTCTAGTGAATACAGGCCCAGAGCCAGCAAACGTTCTTCATATAACAAGCCATTCAATTCTAGAATCATGTTCGCAAGCCTCCTTTGAACCCTCTCCAGTTTCAGCACTTCCTTTCTAAAATAGGTGCCTAAAACTGCTCACAATAATCCAAGTGAGGCCTCATCAGTGCTCATATAAAGTCTCAACATTACATCATATTCTAGTCCTCTTTAAGTGAATTATTAACATTGCATTTACTTTCCTCACCACAAGCTCAGCCTGCAAATTAACTTTTAGGGAATCCTGCACCTCAGTTTTTTCTATTTTCTCTCCATTTAGAAAATAGTGAACTATTTCATTTCTTCTACCAAAGTGCATGACTATACACTTCTCGACACTGTGTTCCATCTGCCATTTCTTTGCCCATTCTCCTAATCTGTCTAAGTCCTTCTGTAGCCCCACCTATCTTCATATCATCTGCAAAATTTACATCAAAGCCATTGATTTCATCATCCAAGTCATAGACATATAATGTAAAAAAAAAATCCCAACACAGACCCCTGTGGAACACCACTAATCACCAGCAGCAAATCAGAAAAGGGTCCCATTATTTTCAGTCTTTGCCCCCTGCCAATTATTCATTGCTTTATCCATGCTAACATTTTCTTATAATACCTTGGGCTTGTAGCTTGTTAAGCAGCCTCTTGTGTGGTGCCTTGTCAAAGGCTTTCTGAAAATCCAAGTACACAACATCAACCAACTCTCTTTTGCTTATCCGACTTGTTATTTTTTCAAATAGTCCCAACAGATTTGTCAGGTAAGATTTTCCCTTGAAGAAGCCATTCTGATTATGGCCTATTTTATCATGTACCTGAGACTTCATCCTTAGTAGTTGACTCCAACATCTTTCCAACCACTGAGGTCAGACTAACTGGCCTATAATTTCCCTTCTTCTGCCTATTTCCCTTTTTGGAGTGACATTTGCAATTTTCTGGTCTTCCAAGAAGATAGTATCTTCCCTCATCCTCAAAGAATGGCTCAATGATGTAAAGATTTTTTGTGTGTGTTCCTGTTTCTCTTGTTTTCATGTTCTTTTCCTGGGTAACATGAAGTCTGAGCTGACACACTAAAATACATTCAATCCCAGAGTCATAGTGATAATAAAGAAATAAATGCAGCCGTTTCAACCCTATCCAGTTGTGATTTCAGTAAAAATAAACACATTGCATCAGTGTCAGAAGAATTGGTTTGAATTAACAAACCTGAAAATTTTACCTTACCAGATTTAAAGTTCTGGTTTGTTCATGCTAGCTTATTATGCTAACCTTCTTTACAAATACATTGTAAAATAATATTCTCTTGTATCCAGCAATGCAAATCTCTTAATGAAATGGTTCTGAATAGTTTTAACATAGGAACACAAGGTTGTGTGGCATTATCTTCTACAATGAATGAAGGGAAATTAATATTGGTATGCAAGTGATGTTGTGACCAAATTTTTAGTCTGGCTGAAATTCTCATTAGTGTATGGTATATACTCCTTTATGTCAGCTTTGTCTGGTGATCAGCAATAATTAATTTATAATTCCCTTTATCTGTTGTACTCTTCCTGTAAGGAGCTCTATATTTTTCCTGAAAAAAATATTATCGTATTAATGGTGACCTCTGTAACGCTCAGCTCTTTACTCTTAATGGAGAGTTGCCCAATTCCTTGTTGGCCGAATTCAAATTTTGTCAATATTATCCTGCAAAGGTGGGAATGATTGACTTCACAGCCTCTAAACCAAAGTCCCTGGAATGGGTAAGCATATTTTCAATGCAGGCATGTGCAAGGAAAGGAGATTAAGTTTTGATGGAATTCTGAAATTTTTACTACATTTTAAATAATTGTGAATATGGAACTTCTCGGAGTGGTGAGGTTTCAAGTCAGGCTGATTCACATCCAATAAATGTACAATGCAAAATATTCTCAAGGATAAAACTGATCTTCAGATCAAATGCTGGAGGCTAATCTATGTGCACCAATGCAGGAGCAGGTCTAATTCTAATCAAATATTAATCAGTAACTTAGGAAAACTGCTGTATGGAATGATGAAGCCATTTTGATAAGTGTACTTCATGTACTACTGATAGTTTAATTGAATGTGAAGATAAATGGTGCCAAGATGACTATGTTAATAACCTAACAAATAATTTATATCTAAATCTGTGTAGTGTTCTAATTAAAAAATGAATGCTTAAGATTTAGCCACTCAGTTTCTACAAAATAGAAAAAAAGCTATGCCTTGCAGTTGCTTTACTGAAACTATTTTAATATTGCATTAGTGGGGAAAATAATTAAAAGGTTTGTGTGTTTGAAATTCAGAATCAGGTTTATTATCACCAGCATGTGACGTAAAATTTGTTAACTTAGCAGCAGTAGTTCAATGTAATACGTAATCTAGCAGAGGAAAAAACCAATAATAATAAATAAAATATATAATAATAATAATAAATAAACAAGTAAATCAATTACAGTATACATACATTGAATAGATTTAAAAAACATGCAAAAACAGAAATACTGTAAATTTTTTAAAAAGAGTGAGGTAGTGTCCAAAGATTCAATGTCCATTTAGGAATCGGATGGCAGATGGGAAGAAGCTGTTCCTGAATCACTGAGTGTGTGCCTTCAGGCTTCTGTACCTCCTACCTGAACGTAACAGTGAGAAAAGGGCATGCCCTGAGTGCTGGACGTCCTTAATAATGGACGCTGCCTTTCTGAGACACCACTCCCTAAAGATGTCCTGGGTACTTTGTAGGCTAGTAGCCAAGGTGGAGCTGACTAGATTTACAACCTTCTGCAGCTTCTTTAGGTCCTGTGCAGTAGCCCCTCCATACCAGACAGTGATGCAGCCTCTTAGAATGCTCTCCACAGTGCAACTATAGAAGTTTTTGAGTGTATTTGTTGACAAGCCAAATCTCTTCAATCTCCTAATAAAGTATAGCCACTGTCTTGCCTTCTTTATAACCACATCGATATGTTGGGACCAGGTTAGATCCTCAGAAATCTTGACACCAGGAACTGATCTTAATACAAGATTCTGTGGAATTCTCTGCCACAGGAAACAGTTGAGGCCTTGATTCCCAAGTGACAATAGTATGTAGGTTTTTAATGTACTTCTTTGAAAAGAAACATCAGAATTGTCCTATTCTTTAACTTTGTACAAGTTTAGATATGTCACATATCTGAATACCTGATCCCTTTCACTGGTCTCACACTAACCAAATCAAGAGCTGTCAGAGGCCATTAACTGAGGAGTATCATTGGAGACTTGATTGTAAGGCTAGAGTTTACCCTTCCCTTGTACTTTTCGGCTACCAGCAATGAAATCTAAAGTAAAGTGCAAATGAGTATGACAATGACTGTGAATCAGCAGTTGTCAATTTTAATCGGTTATGTGTGCTCAAAGTTTCTTTGACCTTGCATTCACTAATCAACACAGAATGACTGAACAATCAGAAATCATTAACATATACATTCCAGTAACTGTAACAAATACCTGACTTCATTTTGTAATTTTTGCATTTATCCTTTGTGGAACTACTTCCATATAAACAATGAATGTAAGCAGTAATAATTTGTTGACTTAACTTACTTTTAATATATTGACATATAATTACATATACATTTTAATAGCATGCCATAAACAATAAATTGTCTATTTTCATAGCCCTAACATTGTGCTTCCCTACACATTCAAAGGGATCAAAAGTCAAAATAGATGTGTAACATAAATATATATTAATTTTATCTACCGTGGTGTCATAGAGTTATCCATCATGGAAAGAGGTCCTTCATTCCAGCACATCCCTGTAAACCTTTTACCAATTTGCACTAATTACATTTATTTGCCCACACAAGGCAAAATTATGAACAAAAATAAGAATTGTATTCTAAACACAAGAGGTTCTGCTGATGCTAGAAATCCAAAGCAACACCCACAAAATGCTGGAGAAACTCAGTAGGTCAGGCAGCGTTGATGGAAGGGAATAAATATTGTGTTAAGAACGCTATAAACACACATCATTGCTTCATGTGAAACTTGAGCTCATCTTTTGTCTTACATCTGCAGTGTGTTGCAGTCTCAATGTCCTCAGCCATCTGTATTCACTGGATAATACATGTTAAATGCACTAAATTCTGGCAGACAATAATACATAAAATATCTACTCTGTTGATGTTTTCATGTAAGGAACCCATAATTACATACCTTCTTGTCAGTGACATGCAACTGTTCAAATTGAATTAAAGTTTGCATATTTAACATTATTTTCATTTTGTGGTGATTTCAGATCCCTACCACTCACTTAATTACAAAATGCTTCTTCATCTCTCCTCCAACTTCTACCAATTGCTTTAAAGTCTATTACCTCTGTAATATATCAAAATACCTCTGTATTTTGATACGCCAGATAAGAGAAATTGATCCTTCCTATTTACTCTGTCTAGATGATCTGAATTAAATCGGTTAAGCTTCTATTCTGAACAGAACTTTCCAACCTGTCTAGATTTTCCTTGTAACTGAAGTTTTTCAGTCCAGACCAGGATACTTGTAAATTTTTTCTCTCCACCATCTCCATAGCAATCATGTGTTTCCTGTATTATGGTCACCAGAACTGTACATCGGACTTGTGCTTTACAAGCATTGTCTTCATTTCTACCTCAACTTATATGCTCTTCTGTTCTAAATCTTGACTAATAAAGACATGTATTCTATTGCCTCCTTAATTAACTATCCTGCTACCTTTAAGGTTCAATGGATATCCAAGGTCCCTGTGTTCCGCTATATTTCTCAGTATCCTTGCATTTATCACTTATTTTTTTACGAGTTTGACCGCTGCCCACTTGCGTTACATCACACCCTTCTTGTATTAAATTCTACTTGCCAGTTTTTTCCACAAGTTATCCTTAATCTCCAAATGTCTAAAATTTCCTCCTCCCTGAAAATCAATAATACAATCAGTACTAAGTACTGAACCCTGTGGTCTCTATTAGCAGCAGCTCTGCAGTCACAAAACTGTTTTAATTACTACTTTTTGCTTCCTTCCATATTGTCTTACACAAGATTTTCACTCTCTCTCAGGTCCCATGCATCTTTTTTTCTGACCAGCCTGCTATGTTGGACCTTGTCAAAAGCCTTGCTAAATTCCATGTTGATAAATGCACCAAACCAATCGCTAAAGAAGAGCTAATGATAAACTCTGGTAACATTTAATGTGTTTTATAACACTTCTCAAAACAAAAATTTATTTCCCCTCTTTTATGTATTTTAATGATATATCCCTGACATAATGCACTCACTTAAACTCTGAGTTCAGAGTTAACTCTGTCATTGTTCTCTTTTATTTTTTTAACTTCCTCTGCCACTGGAATGGGATACCTCTTAGTAATTGAAATGTTCTATATAAAATGTGCTTTGGCTTTAGGAGTCATGAAGAGAGAAATCCTGGGAAGAGTGATTAGATTTTAAGCTATATTTGAAACCAATCAGTGCATTCTGATGCATCATATTAATATAGAACAGGATGAATCTTTGTGAAAGTATTTGAGAGACTTTTGATTAACCTGCAGAGGGGCTAGAATTTTCAATCTTATTAGACATCACTGTGGTAATAAATCAGTGGGTTGAACTGATGTGTAATTTACTTTCAAGGATGTAATGGAAATGTGAACTGAAATCAGTTTAACCTAGAATATTTAGGTTTATGTTGAAAATCTATTTCATAAAATGCAACACACAAAATACTGGAAGAACACAGTAAGCCAGGCGGCCTCTATGTTTCAGAACTGAAGATGGGTCTCAATCCAAAATATTGACTGTCCATTTCCCTCCATGGATTTTGCTTGCTGAATTTCTCATGCACTTAGTGTGCTGCTCCAAATTTTCAGCAACTGCTCTGCTGTCTTCTTAGGATGCTAGCTCAAGGATTCTGCAAGGATAACACAATAATCTAAATAATTTGCGGGGGGGGGGGGTGGATTTAGATGTTTTTTCCACAGCAGAATTTATCTTGTAATCTTTGTTCTCCTGATTGAAGTAAGAAGCAACTGCATTGTGTAGAATGTAGAAAATATTTTAAATAAGATTTCTGACCTGCAAAGTACCTGATTTGTTGAATGGAATTTCCAAACTTAATGATTTGTGATTTTAAACTTGAAACTTGTGTCTTACATGTCCAACTTCAGAATCATCAGCCCAAGTAGGGTAGACAAAGGAGATGCAGTAGACGTGGTGTACTTGGATTTTCAGAAGGCTTTTGACTAAGTGCCGCACTTGAGGCTGCTTAGCAAGATAAGAGCCCATGGAATACAGGAAAGTTACTAGCATGGGTGGAGCATTGGGTGATGGGCTGAATACAGAGAGAGGGAATAAAGGATCCTATTCTGGCTGGCTGCTGGTTACCAGTGATGTTCCACAGAGGTCGGTGTTGGGACTGCTGCTTTTTATGATGTATGTCAATGATTTGGACTATGGGATTAATGGATTTGTGGCTAAATTTGCCGATGATACAAAGATAGGTGGAGGAGTGGATAGCGTTGAGGAGAAAGAGAGCCTGCATAGAGACTTAGGTAGTTTAGGGGAATGGGCAAAGAAGTGGCAAATGAAATACAATGTTGGAAAGTGTATGTTCATGCACTTTGATGGAAGAAGTAAATGGGCAATCTATTATTTAGATGAGGAGAGAATTCAAATTGCAGAGGTGCAAAGGGGCTTGGGAGTCCTTGTGCAGGCTACCCTAAAGGTTAACCTCCAGGTCGAGTTGGTGGTGCAGAAGGCAAATGCAATGTTGGCATTCATTTCTAGAGGTATAGAATATAAGAGCAGGGATGTGATGTTGAGGCTCTATAAGGCACTCGTGAGACCACAATTGGAACATGGTGTGCAGTTTGGGCTCCTTATTTTAGAAAGGATATACTGACAATGGAGATGGTTCAGAGAACATTCGCAAGAATGATTTCAAGAATGAAAGAGTCACCATATGAGGAACGTCTGGTAGCTCTTGGGCTATATTCCCCGGTGTTCAGGAGAATGAGGGGGATCTCATAAAAACGTTCCGAATGTTAAAAAGCCTAAACAGATTTGAGATGGCAAAGTTATTTCCCACGGTAAGGAAGTCTAGGACATGAGGGCATGACTTCAGGATTGAAGGTCGTCCATGTAGAACAGAGAAAGGGGAGGCCAAGTCATTAGGTGCATTTAAAACAGAGGTAGTTAGGTTCTTGATTAGCCAAGGTATCAGAGAGTATGGGGAGAAGGCAGAGGAGTGGGGATGACTGGAAGAATTGGATCAGCCCATGATTGAATGGCAGAACAGACTCGATGGGCTGAATAGCCTGCTTCTCGTATATTTTATTTTTTTTTAGGCTACATTCCAATTCACCAATTTGAGTGATGAAGTAATTTGACTCTTTCCGGAATCTCCCAGATATCTTCCATATTAACCGAGGGCCACATTTGTCAAGTAACTTCCTGAAAAGCTGTTGCTTTCTGGACTATGGAAGAGGGCCAAATCCTGGGTGCCATTCATCTTTGTTCTCTTCATGTTCCTCTATGTCCTCAGAGCCTCCTTGCCAATGTGAACATCCCTGATGAGTTCCAAAATGTTTTACCCTGTAAAAACTCAGAATGTAGAAGGAGCATTCAGCACAGCATTAAGAACCTTAATTTGTTTCATCAGAATATACAGAAGCCTATCAGAAATAGCAGAAGGAATGTACCATATCTTATGCTATTGACCCAACCCACCTCACCTCATTACACCCCACCCCACCCCTTTGAGTGAAACCAACTTCATCAATAGCCTTGTCAACCTCATCAGAGTTCATAGAACTGGAGTTCACCCCTAGAAAGATGAGGAATGAGATGGAATTCCACTAATAGTTGCCTGTGGCCTAAAGTGCTAACAGAGAACATGGACTGACTGGTAAAGAGCAAGTAGTGGATGACAGATTAGCTTTTTTAAGTGCTCATCAATACTTACAATCAGGTGCAAAGAACAGTTTGAAATAGCTGCTTTGCTATATATATTAGAAGTGGCTTCTTTATGATTGATAAATGAAATAATAGTCTGTAATTCTAGTTGCTAGCCATAACACAAATTAAGATAGTGGATGTTATCTTCCAGAAGTCTACATCAGATAATGATTAATTTCCTGAGTGTCTCTAAAGTATTGTTATAAAGAATGTAAAATCACACTTAACTGTAAAATCAGAACAGGCTGGAAGTACTCATCCGGTCAGGAAACATCTGAGTAGAGAGAAAATGAGTTGCCTGAAAGTGACCAGCTACCTGATCTGCTGGGTATTTTCTGGTTATTTCACGTTTTCTACTATCGTTATACTTTTCAAACATTTAAAAATAGTTCATCATAGTATTGTTTTGTAATAATTCTTGGCATGCAAAATAATTCACCAAATTTATGGGAGAGGTGTTCTCTGGACATAATTCTTTTGCAAAATATTCTGGCTATCCAAGCATTGTTCCTTGTTTCATTTTACTTCTGATTCAAATCTAGAAAACTGTTGGAGTGATTAGCCTTTGATTTGAAACATTAGCTCTGTTTTTCTTTCTACTTTTGCTACTGGACTTAAATATTCCTGAGATTTTCTGCTTTTATCTCAGATACTCAATATAAGTGTTGTCTTAATTTTGGTAATTTTTTCCATTGGTTGTCCATACCAGTGTTGCAGCTGCTGGAAATGGTTGGTTTCATTTTCTTTTCTGTCAGAAGATCATGAATTAAGGCACCACTACTTTTGAGTATAGAATGTATTCTAATTTCTCACTGCCACCTGAGAGAGGTCTGCGTAATTCAAGCGCCAACTTTCATCTAATGCTAAGGGATTGCAACAAATCCCATTGAACTCTGAATAAAAACAGGGAAGTTTATGTTGCTCCTGCTATCACAGTGAAGAACAGGTTAAAGCTAATGGGAAGCTGATCAGTGTAAATTGGTTGCCCAAATGTTGAGCTACGTTTGCACATGTTAAGAGGTCCAGCTCCAAGGAATCAGGAATAAAAAGTTTTGCTTTTATTAAGAGTCAGAAGGTTACAGAGTGATACTAATCAGTTAGAAGGATGGGCAGGGCAATGGCATATCAAATTTAATTCCAACCAATGTAAAGTACATTGCATTACAAACAAAGAAGGGACACATATAGTGATTGGTAGGGTCTTAGAGAATTTTGTCGAACAGAGGGATCTTGGTGTACAATCTCTGAAGGTGGGAGCACAGGCAGAAAATGTGGTAAAGAAGACCTACAACATACAGTGCTGTGCAAAAGTCTTAGCCACACACACATACTGTATATATCCTTACTGGGCTGGTTAAGACTTTTACACAATACTGCATTTGTCAATTTGGAGCAGAGAGTGAGTTTGTAAATGTGGCGGAACAAAGAGTGTTGGGAATGGTGAGGGTGGCAAACCACAGAGGGAAGTGGGACAGCTGGCAGAGAAGGATTGCAGGAGGGTGTTTGGCATGGATGCAGACACACCTAGCCCTGAGACACCCCGCAAGGTCATTTGATTCCAAGCATTTGGTTTATTAATAATTATAGAATGTCTCTCTGGTGCTTCCTGCTCCTTGACATCTCCCTTTCTCTTTTACCAACCATGATTCTCCTCTTCCTGCCCCCTCCTCACTCTCTGTCCACAATAGAATCCCATATCAGAATCAGTTTATCATCACTCATCGCTCACTAATGTCATGTAATTTGTTTTTTTTAGTAGCAATAGCACAGTACAATACATAATACAATACAGTGCATAAGTCTTAGGCATGCAAGCATGGTACTATACTAGCCTTCACTAAATAGGGAATGGAGTAAAGGAGCAGGGTATTGTACAATTTTATAAAACATTGGCTTGCCTAAAGCAGGAGTACCATATGCATTTCTCAGTGCTACACTCCAGGAAGGATGGAAATAAAGTAGCGCAGGTGCAATAGAGATTCATCAGGATGTTGTCTGAGATGGAGAATTCCACTTATGAGAAGAAACTGGATAGAGTGGATATTTTACCAGGAGTGAAGAAGGCTGTTCCCTCACTTGAACCAAGTATACAAAATGGTTAGGGGCTTAAATAGTGTAATAGAAGGGACTATTTGCTCCTATCAGAGTGAGAAAATTGCGTCAATGTGTTATAGCATGGGCTTTTCTAAATTATGCCCAAGGTTGCGTGTCATTTACAGTCAAATAAGATAGGACAATATGCCTTAGAATCCACAATATTAATGTCAATAATCTAAACAAAATTTTAACTTGTACTGTTGTTGTATATGACACATGCATTTGGGACTAGTATGGTATTTAGCCAGGAAGTGGAGATCATTTGTGCATCAATTTCAGGCAAAGGAATAGTGGCTTATTTAACTAATCTGGAAGTGCACGACTTTGAGATGAATTTATGATTATATATTTTGGAGTGTTTAAGAGCTTAGCATGGGCACCAAGTTTTGAACAGAAAATAGTGAAGCTAACAGAAAGCCTATCAGACAAGATGTATAGAGAGAAAAAAATTAGTGAATGATGTAAAGGGCTTGATCTAAAATATTTACTCATTTCATTTTGTTGTTGCTGCTCAACTTGATGTTGAACTTTTAGTTGCTTCAGGTGTGATAGAGTAGGAGGGGCCAGAGGAGGAGGTGTTGCATTGCTTGTCCGAGAAAATCTTATGGCGGTGCTTTGGAAGGATAGATTAGAGAGCTCCTCTAGGGAGGCTATTTGGATGGAATTGAGGAATGGGAAAGGTGTAGTAACACTGATAGGAGTGTATTATAGGCCACCTAATGGGGCGCGTGAGTTGGAAGAGCAAATGTGTAAGGAGATAGCAGATATTTGTAGTAAACACAAGGTGGTGATTGTGGAAGATTTTAATTTTCCACATGTAGATTGGGAAGCTCATTCTGTAAAAGGGCTGGATGGTTTAGAGTTTGTGAAATGTGTGCAGGATAGTTTTTTGCAACAATACATAGAAGTACCGACTAGAGATGGGGCAGTGTTGGGTCTCCTGTTAGGGAATGCGATAAGTCAGCTGACAGATGTATGTGTTGGAGAGCACTTCGGGTCCAGTGATCACAATAGCATTAGCTTCAATATAATTATGGAGAAGGACAGGACTGGTCCTAGAGTTGAGATTTTTGATTGGAGAAAGGCTAACTTTGAGGAGATGCGAAGGGATTTAGAGAGAGTGGATTGGGTCAAGTTGTTTTATGGGAAGGATATAATAGAGAAATGAAGGACATTTAAGGGTGAAATTATGAGGGTACAGAATCTTTATGTTCCTGTTAGGTTGAAAGGAAAGGTTAAAGGTTTGAAAGCACCATGGTTTTCAAGGGATATTAGAAACTTGGTTCGGAAAAAGAGGGATGTCTACAATAGATATAGGCAGCATGGAGTAAAGGAATTGCTCGAGGAATATAAAGAATGTAAAAGGAATCTTAAGAAAGAGATTAGAAAAGCTAAAAGAAGATACGAGGTTGGTTTGGCAAATAAGGTGAAAGTAAATCCGAAAGGTTTCTACAGTTATATTAAAAGCATGAGGATAGTGAGGGATAAAATTGGTCCCTTAGAGAATCAGGGTGGTCAGCTATGTGTGGAGCCGAAGGAGATGGGAGAGATTTTGAACGATTTCTTCTCTTCGGTATTCACTAAGGAGAAGGATATTGAATTGTGTAAGGTGTGGGAAACAAGTAAGGAAGTTATGGAACCTATGACAATTAAAGAGGTGGAAGTACTGGCGCTTTTAAGAAATTTAAAAGTGGATAAATCTCCGGGTCCTGACAGGATATTCCCCAGGACCTTGAGGGAAGTTGGTGTAGAGATAGCAGGAGCTCTGACAGAGATCTTTCAGATGTCATTAGAAACGGGGATTATGCCGGAGGATTGGCGTATTGCTCATGTGGTTCCATTGTTTAAAAAGGGTTCTAGAAGTAAGCCAAGTAATTATAGACCTGTCAGTTTGACATCAGTGGTGGGTAAGTTAATGGAAGGTATTCTTAGAGATAGTATTTATAATTATCTGGATAGACAGGATCTGATTAGGAGTAGCCAGCATGGATTTGCGCGTGGAAGGTCATGTTTGACAAACCTTATTGAATTTTTTGAAGAAATTATGAGGAATGTTGACGAGGGTAAGGCAGTGGATGTAGTCTATATGGAACTTCAGCAAAGCCTTTGACAAAGTTCCACATGGAAGGTTAGTTAAGAAGGTTCAGTCGTTAGGTATTAATGCTGGAATAATAAAATGGATTCAACAGTGGCTAGATGGAAGATGCCAGAGAATAGTGGTGGATAACTGTTTATCGGGATGGAGGCCGGTGACTAGCGGGGTGCCTTAGGGATCTGTTTTGGACCCAATATTGTTTGTAATATACATAAATGATCTGGATGATGGGGTGGTAAATTGGATTAGTAAGTATGCCGATGATACTAAGGTAGGAAGTGTTGTGGATAATGAGGTGGGTTTTCAAAGCTTGCAGGGAGATTTATGCCAGTTAGAAGAATGGGCTGAATGGTGGCAGATGAAGTTTAATGCTGAGAAGTGTGAGGTTCTACATTTTGGCAGGAATAATCCAAATAGAACATACAGGGTAAATGGTAGGGCATTGAGGAATACAGTGGAACAGAGAGATCTAGGAATAACAGTGCATAGTTCCCTGAAGGTGGAGTCTCATGTAGATAGGGTGGTGAAGAAGGCTTTTGGAACGCTGGCCTTTATAAATCAGAGCATTGAGTACAGAAGTTGGGATGTAATGTTGAAATTGTACAAGGCATTGGTAAGGCCAAATTTAGAATATTGTGTACAGTTCTGGTCACCGAATTACAGGAAAGATATCAATAAATTAGAGAGAGTGCAGAGACGATTTACTAGGATGTTACCTGGGTTTCAGCACTTAAGTTACAGAGAAAGGTTGAACAAGTTAGGTCTCTGTTCATTGGAGCGTAGAAGTTTGAGGGGGGATTTGATCGAGGTATTTAAAATTTTGAGAGGGATAGATAGAGTTGACGTGAATAGGCTGTTTCCATTGAGAGTAGGGGAGATTCAAACTTGATTTGAATGATTTGAGAGTTAGGGGGCAAAAGTTTAAGGGAAACATGAGGGGGTATTTCTTTACTCAAAGAGTGATAGCTGTGTGGAATGAGCTTCCTGTAGAAGTAGTAGAGGCCAGTTCAGTTGTGTCATTTAAGGTAAAATTGGATAGGTATATGGGCAGGAAAGGAGTGGAGGGTTATGGGCTGAGTGCAGGTAGGTGGGACTAGGTGAGATTAAGAGTTCAGCACGGGCTAGGAGGGCCGAGATGGCCTGTTTCCGTGCTGTGATTGTTATATGGTTATATTTACACCTTTTTCCATCTCTATGATATGAATTATTGATGAATAGGAATAGACTGTAGGCATAACCAGCAGGAGAATTGGCTCGTTGTTACTCTGTGTCTTTTCCATCTCTGTGCACCTTATTTAAGGACTTGCATCCACAAGCTTTCAAATTCAGACCACTTTGGGCATACAATGATCTAAAGAAACTACTTCAAGCCAATGACCTTTCATTACACTGTTTATCATTCTGCTTTTGGAATATTATAATGCTGACTGGGCCAGGTGAATTACATTGCCCCAAAAGAACTGATGAGAATTCCATTTAATGTCATGTTTAAATATTCAGTCATCCCCAGAACATGTTTTTGACATTTACCTTACTATGAATCATATTCTTCTAAAGAGAAAAAACTCAAAAATAAGTTCAAACTGGTAGAAGTCTTTGCTTCAAAAAGAAAACATATGAGGTTACTAAGCTCAGTAGAATTCTCTGGCGTATGAGCAAAGTGTTACACATCAAAATTCAAGGAGACTAGCTGATATGTAGCAGTGCAGACATATATTCATATAAATGTTATGCTAATCTTCGCTGTCTTCTTTTCTAACAAGTAATAACTTCCGTTTTTAACCTGTTAACTTGTGTAAGTGACTGAAAATCTAGTTGCTTTCTACAGAAGTTCTCAATTTCAACAAAGTTAATGCTAGTTCAGCTAGTTTCACTAAGGTCTAATTCCAGGGTTTTGAATTTTTAAAAAAAGTTGAGGCCCTCTCATGGAAATTACTGTTAAACTATTGAATGGCAAATTGATGTTATTTTAAAAACCCGGAATGCAAGCGTGTTTTTTGACTGTTTTGTGTGGTAATCATGAATGTTTGGGAGTGTTTGTAACTTTGCAATAACATATTCAAATCTTTAGAATTAAATATTAACCAATTTATAATTCTTGATTTTATACTTTTGATGTTTCTCAATAAAGACATTTCACATTAGTAAATAATGTGGTCAGGTACACAAAAATATAATTGGCAAACCTTATAAAAACACAACTCTCCTTTATTCATTGACTAAAAGAAATGACTAAGCAAATAAAGGCAGAAATAACCTACTGAATTTGGTCTTTAATAGAAATGACAACACTGAAAGGTACCATTGGTCTCATCAGTATTTTACTGCTGCAATAATCTGAGCCAGGTCTAACTACTCTTCAAAAAACAAGCATGCAGGTGTAGCTGTGATTGGAAAAGCTAATAGAAAGCTAACTTTTATTTTAAATGGATTGAAGTTTAAAATAAGAAAATCTTATTGCAACTTATGAGGAAAGGCTGGACAAATTAGGGTTATACACATAGGTATTTGGAAGAATGAGAGGTGATCTTAATGAAATATGTAAGATTTTTAGGGCCATTGACAGGATTAATGTTCGGAGGATGTTTCCACTAATGAAAAAATCTAGGACCAGAGAGCATTGCGTCAGAATAAGTGGATGCCCATTTAAGAATGCAATGAGGAAGAGTTTCTCTTCCCAGGGCATTGTTAGTCTTTAAGAATTCCTTGTCCCAGGAAACTTTTGACTGAATCATATGCATTGAAAAATTTTTAATCATCATAATCTACAGTGATGGAAATAGATTTAGAAAGTGGACCAGGAATTTGAACCATCTTTGATCTTATTGAAAGGTAGAACAGGCTCAAGGGGCCACATACCCGTTTGAGCATGCAGAGATGAATGCAAAGTTGTGGCACTGGAGGCAAATGTACAGAAGTAAAAACATTCATGGGTCCTTCATCAGTAGCCACCAGAAAACTGGATGTTTGATAGACTGTTTAAAGAGATTTTGGCCTTTCATTCTGCCTTGCCATTTGAGGGCTAATCAGCAGGCCAGTGGGTCTTGCAGCTAGGGCTGCCACTCGCCAAGTGCTGGGCTGCATGTCCACCACCCCAGATGGTGGTGGTGGGATAAGGAGGTGTGGCTCAATGGCAAAGCAGCACCACATTTTGGGTCGTTAAGGGTGTGTTGCTTGGCATTCACCCTATCCCAGGGGTCAGCAACCTTTACCACTGAAAGAGCCACTTGGACCCGTTTCCCACAGAAAAGAAAACACTGGGAGCCGCAAAACCCGTTTGACATTTAAAATGAAATAACACTGCATACAACGTTTTGTTTTGCCTTTATGCTATGTATAAACAAACTATAATGTGTTGCATTTATGAAATTGATGAACTCCTGCAGAGAAAACGAAATTACATTTCTGCATGCAACAAAAACATTTTGAACTCCGAAAAAAAGACGTTGGATTGAAGGTTACTTTTAAGTAAAATACTCAACGTCTATTTGAGTCCTTCTTGTATTTATGAAAAACGCCAAACTTAAATTTGCCGCCAGCAGCAAACCAAAAATAACGTCAGCCAGCTGTCAACCTGAAAAATAAAAGGACTATTTCACTGAACAATGAAAACATATGAATATACGTAAAATAATAGGCAATTAAAATATTTATCATACTTGTTCAGGTTGACTCACACCTGACAATGCAGTCGTATTCAGTAGGGATGGATCGATGCTTAGGGGAGTGACCGGGAAGGATAATGTGTTTTTTTCCTCTCTGAACTCACAGAAGCGTTTCCCAAACGATGTTTGCATTGCGATGATTGCAGAATGTAAATACTCCGAATTTATCATGTCGTGACCTTGTTTGAACTCTCTCAAATTGGGGAAGTGAGACAATGTGCCTTTCTTTAAATCTCTGGCAAGCAACGTCAACTTGCGCTCGAATGCCAAAACATCCTCTAACATGTGCAGGGCTGTACGTCCTTACCCCGTTGAAGAGCTGTGTTCAGCGTGTTCAGGTGCGCTGTCATGTCTACCATGAAGTGTAGCTTTTCCAGCCACTCTGACTGTTCCAGCTCAGGAAAGTTGAGCCCTTTGCTGCCCAGGAAAGTTTTCACTTCTTCCAGACATGCGACAAAGCGTTTCAGCACCTCCCCTCTGGACAGCCAGCGATAAAAACACGTTGTAGCGGTGTGCTACACGCAGTCAGTAAACTGCAGTCAAAGATAGCTTTATTCGAACTAAACAGCCTTGCTTTTAAGCCTCCCTCAACCCGCCCCCATGGGTGCGGATGCTGCAAAAGACACGTACTCACAAACCCCCGTAGGCTATCTCCCTTAGCCTGAACGCTGGCTAATTGTGAGCCGGTTCGGATGTGTTAGGAAATGGGTCGCCACAACGTCTTATTTAGATTGTACAAGATCACCATAATCTTCAAATTTAGATTTACATTTCAAAAACTAACAAACTAACATAAAATACATTTTAATTAAATACTGACCATGTAGCGGTGTGCTACACGCAGCGCTAAAATTACGACACGGAGTCGGTAACTGCAGTCGAAGGAAAAAACTTTATTCAAAATCTTCAGCCTCACTTTTAAGCCTCCCTCAACCTGCCCCCCATGGCGCAGAGGCTCCAAAGCTCTGTGCTCGCAAACCCCCGTAGGCTATCTAATTGTGAGCAGGTTCGGATGTGCCAGGAAAAGGGTCGCCACAACCAATTATTTCCCAAAGTAACAGGGAGCCGCAGCACAGACGTAAAAGAGCCACATGTGGCTCCGGAGCCGCGGGTTGCCGACCCCCGCCCTAGTCTGTCAGATACGTACTGAAGAAAAGCAATTAATTCTTAGTAAGTGTCACAATACAATGGGGTATCTTTTTAAGTACTGAAATTTAAAGTACCCCCCATTTCTACCCACGAATAAAAATGTGTATTCACTTTTGTAGGCTACCTTCATTATAAGGAGTCAGTATGCAGAAGTATATCAAGTCTAGTTAATAGTTGTAGTTACATTTCATGCTTCAAATTTCATTTATAGCAAAAATAAGCATCTACTTGATCTAGTCTTTGTAGTGCATGAACATCCCTGTGGGATGTTTATTTCTACTTCAAGACTTACTTTGATGTAGTTCTACCTGAAAATATGTTATGGCAACCCAACACAACATAGCATAAGAAGATGATTACAAGACAGAAAAGTCCTCGGGCTTTAATCCCACATTTATCAGAACTCTGTTTTTAATCTATCATAAGTGTTAAAAGAAGAAGTAGGCCCCTCATGCCTGTTCTACTATTTAAATGATCTTGTTTGATATTTCACCTCCATGCCATTTTCCTGCATATTTAACTCCATATCTCTCAGTCTCCTTAATATCTATAGATCTTTCCAACTGCCTCTAAATGTGTTCTCCCAATATCCATAAATAGTTTAAACTATTGGGAGTGATAGAGTGGGGAAGTACTATCAAAGCTTTCTGGTGGATTTAGTCATGCAGATGAATAGAAGGCAGCTGTGGCTTCATTCTTGCAGGTAGTACAGGTTTTACACTTGGAAAGAGAAGTGTTCGTAATAAGATCACAAAGAAAGTGGAAATAATTAGGTTAGGGAGATAAAGGAAAGAATTTGCTCAAATATAACAATTTTCACAAATCCAGACATGGAAAGCACTTGGAAAGCAGTGAAATATTTCTGCATTTTATTCATTGATCTAGGGAATACGGTGATCAAGTTCCACTCAGTGAGTTTTGACAAAAAATAGTGGAACCAAGTAACCTTCTTTTGTGATGTTGAATGACAGTATATAAAGTACATAGGATCAGGGGTTGCTTAATGCCCCTAATCCTCAAATGGTGTCTCATGGTTTTCTATGTACGCCAAAGAAAGTAGTATTTTATTATTTGTTAATTTATTTGTGATAATATTTCTTATATGCTGTGTGTGAGTTATATGTACATTGAACATTGTTGCGTTTGGTGGTATACATGTATGGGGTTGAATAACAATAAACTTGCAGTTCTCTGTGTGATAAGTGAACTTTCAGTGGAGTAAGGGAAATTACAGTGGAATGAGAGAGAAGTTGGCCAAGGTAATTTGGAAGGAGCTGCTGGCAGAGCAGCAATAGCGTGTGTAACTGGGAAAAATGAAGAAGGTGCAGTACATATGTATTCCACAAATGAAGAAATACTCAACTGGTAAAATATACCACCATGGCTGACAAGGGAAGTTAAAGCCATTGCAAAAGCAAAAGAAAGGGCATAAAACAAAGCAAAAATTAGTGGGAAGATAGAGGATTGGGAAGTTTTTAAAAACCTACAGAGAGCAACTAAAAAAATCATTAGCAGGGAAAATATGAAATATGAAAGCAAGCTAGCAAATAATATCAAAGTGGATCGTAAAAGTTTGTTCAAGTGTTAAAAATTAAAGAGAAATGAAAGTGGATATAGGACCACTAGATAATGAGGCAGGAGAAATAATAACGGGGGCAAGGAGATGGCTGATGAACTAAATGAGTATTTTGCATCAGTCTTCACTGTGGAAGACATTAGCAGTGTGCCTGATGTTGTAGTATGTGAAGGAAGAGAAATGGATGCAGTTATTATTACAAGAGAGAAGGTGCTCAAAAAGCTAAAAGACCTACAGGTACATAAGTCTCCAGGACCAGATGAACTGCACCCTAGGGTTCTGAAAGAGGTAGCGTTAGAGATTCTGGTGGCATTAGAAATGATCTTTCAAAAATCATTGGACGCTGGCATGGTGCCAGAGGACTGGAAAATTGCAAATGTCACTCTACGCTTTCAGAAAGGAGGAAGGCAGCAGAAAGGTAATTATAGACCAGTTAGCCTGATGTCAGTGTTTGGGAAGATAAATTGTTAAGGATGATGTGATGGAGTACTTGGTGACACAGGACAATATAGTACAAAGTCAGCATGGTTTTCTTCAGGAAAAATCCTGCCTGACGAACCTGTTGGAATTCTTTGAGGAGATTACAAGTAGATAAAGGGGATGCTGTGGATGTTGTATATTTGGACTTTCAGAATGCCTTTGAAAAGATGCCACATATGAGACTGCTTACCAAATTAAGAGCCCATGGTGTTACAGGAAAGTTGCTACATGGTTTGAGCATTAGCTGATTGGTAAGAGACAATGAGTGGGAATAAAAGGATCCTTGTCTGGTTGGCTGCCAGTGACTAGTGGTGTTCCGCAGGGGTTCTCTGTTGGGACCACTTTTTATGCTGTATATCAATGATTTAGATGATGGAGCAGATGGCTTTGTTGCCAAGTTTGCAGATGATATGAAGATTGGTGGAGGGGCAGTAAAAGTTGAGGAAACAGGTAGGATGGAAAAGGACTTAATCAGGTTAGGAGAATTGGCAAGAAAGTGGCAAATGAAATGTAACGTTGGAAAATGCATGGTTATTCACTTTGATAGTAGAAATAAATGCTTGGACTATTTTCTAAATGGGGAGAAAATCCAAAAATATGAGATGTAAATGGACTTGGGAGGCCTTGTGCAAAACACCTTAAAGGTTAACACGCAGGCTGAGTCAATGGCGAAGAAGGCAAATACTACGTTAGCATTCATTTCAAGAGGTCTAGAATACAAGAGCAAGGATGTGATGCTGAGTCTTTAAAAGGCACTTGTGAGGCCTCACTGAGTATTATGAACAGTTTTGGGCCCTTTATCATAGAAGAGATGTGCTGGCATTGGAGAGAGTCCAGAGGAGGTTCAGAAGAATGATTCCAGGAATGAAAGGGTTATCATACAAGGAACGTTTGGTTGCTCTGGGTCTGTACTTGCTGGAATTCAGAAGGATGAGGTTGGATCTCATTGCAACCTTTCAAATGTTGAAAGGCCTAGACAGAGTAGATGCGGTAAGGATGTTTCCCATGGTGGGAAAGGGGGCACAGCCTCAGGATAGAAGAGCGCCTTTCAAAACAGAGATGAGGAGAAATTTCTTTAGCTAAAGGATAGTGAATTTATGGAATCTGTGCCACATGCAACTGTGGAGGCCAGGTTGTTGGGTGTATTTAAGGTTCTTGTTAGGACATGGCATCAAAGGTTATGGGGAGAAGGCCAGGAACTGGGGTTAAGGAGGAGAAAAGAAAAGGATCAGCTATGATTGAATGGGTAGAGCAGACTCGATGGGCCAGATGGCCTAATTCTGCTCCTATATCTTAAGGTTTGGGTCTTCTCAACCAAGAACTAACCACTCAGTACTCTCTTTGGCTTACGCTAAAACTTTATTTGTGGTTATGCTGAGCATTGTAGGAATACTATGTTGGTACTGGAATATGTGGCAATATTTGTGGGCTGCCCCCATATCCCTTCAGGTGTGCTGGTTGCTAATGTAAATAATGCATTTCACCGTTTGTTTCAATGTAAGTGATAAATAAGTTTTAATCTTGATTCATGTTATGTGTCCATCTCTGCAGGTGAACAAAATACTTTAAAGTGAGATTGGTCGCATTCAAATTTTTTAAACATCGATTTGCAAAGAATGACCAAGAAAACTCAAGATGAAAGATTTAGAGAGGGGATTAGTGAGATGCCTTACTGAAGTACATAATCTTGCATTATTCTGTATGTTAAAGTGACTTGGCCAGAGCAGACATTTGCATTTAATAAATGATAGGTAAATGTAAAAAGATACAACACTCAACAGTGATTATTGCTCAGAGTAGTTCACCAGCCATGGGTGTATCAATAGAATTAGATTGCAAAAAGCCTAGTAGAACGGGATTAGATATACTTATCTCTTCCTCAATCGTTTGTGATGTCATCTACTGTAACTTTGCATTAGAGAGATTAGCACTATTCAGTGAGTCTCAGTTGTCCAGAGACAAATGTCAGTTAACTTCCAAAACACCACCTTAATGACAGAATCTTGCATTCTGCACTGTTACCTTACAAAGGCAGTTTATTGCTAGATGTTGATGAAAAGGAAGAATGTGTACAAATGAAACATTTAATACAGAAATGGTTAGATATCAATTGACACATGCAGAACTGCTCTTGGTTTGGTTTTTGTTTTGTTTGTTTTAAGGTATCATGATGAAAATCAGTTACCAAGATCATTACAAATCTAATTCTGATGTCTCTCTTAAACTTTCCTCCACTTACCTTAAACAGATGTCCTTTAGTATTGGCAATTGTATTGGAAAAAAAAGTGGTGACTGTCCATTCTATGTCTCTTACAATCTTATACATCTCTATCGTCCTCTTTCAACCTCAGTTGCTCCAAAGAAAGAAGGCCTAGTTCGATCAACCTTTCCTCATAAGATCTGTTATTTAATTCAGACAGTGTGCTGGTAAATCTCCTATGCACATTCTCTAAAGCTTCCATATCTTTAAGTCTGCAACACAAAGCTTTAAGTGTGGTTTAACTAGTGTCTTAAGGGGCTGCAACGTTACCTTGCAGCTTTTGAACTCAATCCTATCACAGATGAAGGCCAGCACATATATGACTGAAACATGATTTGAACAGTGATGTAATTGTACACTTCACAGTTTCTAAGTGCTTTTGCTTTCTATTTCTAGGCTAGCTTAATTAATTAAAAAAACTAATGACACCTAATGTTTTTGCATGACTGAAGTTACAAGGTCATCAGTTTTGATCAGTGTCATTTTCTCAGAATTTTGTTAAATTATGGCTTCCAACCTAGTACCTGGAATTATTCTCACCAATTATGAAAAGCTGTGTAATGCTATCCTTAGCCAGCTTTATATATCTAGCATACTCATTCTAAGAAAGTAGCATTCTGAATTGAACTCCCTATTCGTGGTGTTTAATGATGCTCAAAAGAGGTCACTAACATCTTCCTGGGGACCGATTATACATCGGTCTCTTGTGTAGTGACTCCATGCATAATCAACCTGACAAAACATTTTCAAGGAGGGTTATTCCTGACTTCATGTAAAATTGATGTCTGTCTATGGCCTTTGCTTTTTCTCTAATTCTATCAGTGCCAGATGGTCCATTTCCAAGCATGCTCAGTGTTTATTTCTGATTTACATGATATGCGAAGAGCTGATTTTTTGGTATTCTGACAGTTCCCCCTTCCTGGGAGTGATTTTAAAACTGCTTGTTTTACTGATCTTTCATTTGAAATGCAGCCCTTTCACATAGTTTGTTTCAATAATGTTTTTAAACTGTTTTCATCACGATTCCAATATCTGTCACTCTGAATTGACTGGTTGAAAAGTTTTAACCAATAGTATGATAGGTGTATTTATTTTAATGCAGCAGCATACACTTTGCAGATTAAAAAATGCAATATCTACTTGTCACATATTTTGTTTTCAATTTGTTAGATCTATGACTCAAATAAACTCACTTATGATAGTTAATTGGGGAGAGTGTGGTTGCATATCAGAGCAGCAAGGATGCAGTGTGTGTCTGGAACATTCTCCCTCCTGGGATATTTCATCTTACTTGAACAGTATTACCAACCCAGCATACCCTTCAACCTTTTGTGCTCAATCCAATGAAGAATTCAAGAGAAACTCCTTACACAGAAACTCATTAACATAAGGACTAATGGCTTGTGAAAATACACGTGACCTCCTGGGTTGCATTATAGCTGATTGCTATCAATAAGTGCCAAACCATCAATATGAGAGTTAATTGGGTGATGCTTCAGAATGTATGTGTCCTCAATGTCGAAAAAAAACCATCTCTAAAAGAAATGGAAGTTACCTTATACTTCCAACCATTTCTATAGAAAGCAGCTTATTTTACCTGTTCAAAGTGAATCTCAACTGATTTATATGTACTCAATGGCCACTCTATTGAGTGGAACCTAGAGTGGTCTTCTGCTACTGTAGCCCATTCACTTCAAGTTTCAAAGTATTGTACATTCAGAGCTGCTCTTCTACACTCCACTGTTGTAACACATGGTTATTTGTATTCTTGATCCAGTCTGGCCATTCTCCGCTGACCTTTGCCCATGGAATTGCTGCTCAGTGGATTTTTTATTTTGTTCTTCACGGCATTCACAACTCTAGAGACTTGTGTATGAAAATCCCAGAAGATTAGAGGTTGCTGTAATATTCAAACTATCTGACATCAACAGCCATTCCATGGTCAAAATCACTTGCATCACATTTCTTTCCCATTCTGATCTTTGGACTGACCAACATCTAAACCATGACCATATCTGTATGCCTTTACATATTGAGTTGCTGCCACATGATTGGCTGATTAGATGTTTGCATTAACAAACAGGTACACATAATGAAATGGCCACTGTCTGTCTGGTTTTTGATTCTTGGATGTACAGCTGTGCTTTTTGTACCAAATCATAATATATAGTATGAGCTTGCTTATTATTTCACACAGGTTTGAGTTTATAATTTGTTTAGAACTTCTTAGAAGCAAATAACCTTAGTAAAGTTATTTGTCTCTTATTTCTTATATTGGTCAGAATGTTAAAATTATTTAACACAAAACCTTTGCTGGATTTCACAGTGTCATAAAAAAAAATCTAAAACATTCCATCACTTAAGGCATAAAAAGGCTTTTCAACTCAAAATGACAATGAGAGAATTTATCCTCTGCCTCATCCACTACCTGTATACAGAGTGCTATATTTTCTCTGTTTTGTGTACTTAGTTTTCTCTTTAATTATGTACTGAATTTGATGGTGGCTGCCTTACATTGTGGCCACTATTGCACTTGGCTGCATGAGGATATTGCCATAACCTCTATCCTATCAGCCAGTTTCAGCTTTCTCCTCTCTGGAGTTAAAAAGCCTCCTTTTTTTTAGCCTATCTTCTTGGATCTACTAACATTTTTATGAATCTTCTTTATGACTTTTTCAATGACTTGATGTTCATTTCTACAAAATGAGGATCAGAACTGTGTATAATACTGTAGTTTGTCAGTAAAAATGTTTGATGTTTGTATCTTTTATGTAATAACAAGCAGTCTCAAAATGATGGCATGCGTTTTATCTGGGAGTGCCACTTTGGTGATAATTTTCTGCTCATTTCTCTATCCTATCCATCATACTCTGCCTATCCATTTAAATAATGCATTTTCATCAAAACAACTCTTATGCCTGTCAGTTAAATATATTTGGAGAAGACTAGGTACTGGGCTAAAGTTGCTTTTAAAAGCATCTGAAACAACAGCTCATTCTGCCATTGTCTTACTGTGATTAAAATTAAGTAAATGAGGAACTGATCAGAACAGCATAAACTAGCTATAAAATTGTTTTCTAAATGTTGCTTTCTCTTTTAATTCATTGAGGCTTGCTGGGAACAAAGTGGCCTCCAGATTTGGCTTTCAATAGTTGAGAACAATTGAAGTGGGAAATGCTCAGATGCCTGCTGAGGAGTGTGATAAATTTCAGTTGAAGCAAAATTTGGCAGATGATTTTGCATTGCTTTTGCTTTCAATGTTCTATCTGTTGGTTGTTGAATAGATGATCCTTTATTAAATCAACAGTAGGATGCCTGTAGAAAATACTCTTTAAGGCTTTATATACTATCTGAAGTGCAATCTCAAAATAAAGGCTTTCCTCAGGCAGTGCATATCTTTTATTGGTCATTCAGCACAATTTACTTGGGTTGTCAACCAGGACTCCACAGTCTTGTATCTGCAATTTGTGTAAAACTAAACAAAAAAAATGAAAGTAATCAATTCCATAATGATCAATTATTATTCTAAATACAGTCAACTTGATATTAAAATGAAGAGCTGTGATGGAACATTGTTCTGAGAAGTGTATAAACTTGCTGCCTTTAGAAAACATTAGTCATGAAATTTTGTGACCTGTACTTTCAACGTTGAGTTATCAAGCTTAAGATGTTGGGAATTATTTCTGTGGTGCAAGTACAGCACTTTAATAGCTGCTACTCTTTTTCTGCAAATTGAAGTCTTTCATTTGGAAGAAGATCATTATTTTCCATGTTGAAGTTACCATCTACTGTAAAAGAAAAAAAAGTATCCTTTAGATACAGTTTAGTAAGCTGGTGAAGTATTAGATTCATCTACAGAACTGAAGGTAGAGAAGTAATGACATATTTTGCATTGTTAACAATGTTTATTATAAATTACAGTTATTGATAATATTATCATGATTATACTGCTATCTCCTGCCCAAGATGGAGCTATTTACTGAATTAAGAATGATTACCAAAGGACAGTGTATTAAATAACACATTGCCAGGATGCTTTATATCAATAATATATGGTACAAAGGAGAACCTCAGTGTTAACAGTATATTACACAGGGGAGCCTATAAATTAAGAAATAAATTATAAAGTAAGTAACATACAGCAAAGCTGTTAAATTACATTGGACAGAAATGCTTGTACAGGAGTTTAAAATCTCATGTGATACATACTATATGTCAGACAGAGTTCTATATACTCAACAGTGCAATAAATGGAGAGGTCTATACATTTCACACTGCGTAGAAAGTTCATATACTGACCAGTGTGTACTATACAGTGCAACCTTTATGGATTGTCTAGAATGTAAATCCTTTATGAAAATCTTGCTTATTTAATTGAAATCCTCTAGGTTAAATGTTGTTTTCAACTGAGGCATTATCAAATGTTCTGATAAATGCAGTTCATTGTTTGTGATGTCACTGCCCATGTCCTTGTCTTTCTGTCTTTCCCTTCTCATTGGCTGGTGCAAGGAGTTGAGGATGTTGTCCATTACTTCTATGATAAAGTGTGGTATGGTATAATGAAAAATAATCACTGCTGATTGCATGCTGCATGAATGGTACAACCATGCATGCAAAAATCTATGTGGTTAATGTTTCATGAAATGGCTGCATTCTGTGCACTCATGTTTAACATACACCTGCATATATACAAGCTAAAATTCACTGTGGGCAACAACATGGCTCAGCAGGCCCGACATCATAACATTCCATGCTCTGACCTTACTATTACTGTGAAAAATGGTTCTGGATGAATTTGAAGAAAAAACATTTGATATTGAATTTTTTTTAAATAGTCATTGCCCTAAAACATATTGCCTTGAAATAAGATAGTGTTAATATCCACTCAATTAAGGAATTTAAGGTGCTAATAGATTGCACTAATAATGAGGACATCTAATTTCCTCGGCTGAGCTATATTGTGATTCACTGGTCTATATCCATTAGATTCTCTTTTAAAGTATATATATATGATAAGGTGTTATATATTATTCAAAATCCCTTTCTCTGATTTGCTAATCAGTTTGAAATGTTCAATCCTAAATAAACAAGAAGTTCCACAGCAAAGATCATGGACAATAAACCTGTCATTTTCAAAGATGTAGCTGGGGGTGTATAGCTGATCTTAAAATTTCCCAATCTGTAGGTTATAATTTCTATTGTTTTCAGTGCAAATTTGTTTTAAGAACTTTTCATAAAAGGCTGTCCATTGCTCCAGTTAACACATGAAGTGTTTAAAGTCATTTGAAAAATAAATGCTCTGCAAGAAATTCAAGAAGTTTGAAGGAAGTCATTTTATCTTCTTCAGGAACTGTAATAGAGTTACTATAAGGCCAGAAGATATTTTGTCAGTATATTCAGCAAGTCCTTTTCACTCCAGAACTTGTCTTCATTGAATCAAAAGATGCTGTTTTATAAATAGCACTAGTTTTGATCTTTTTTGTAATTCTCATTGTAGGTGTTGTTAGTTTGCAAAACAGTTGGTTATAGGTTAATACCAAATTGTTATTGAATATGTTTCACCTTCCCTGGTAAAAATCAAACATGGTCACTTACCACAATCATAAGGTGTCTTTCATTTGCTAGCAGTTGTGCCTCATACCAGAGTTCATTTAAAAATCATTTAAAATGGGCACATCTATATCTGAGGAGAATGTGTAACCTTTCCCTAATGGCAAAATAACTAAGCAACATTGCTGTTAATGAGCGTGGTATTGATTTACACATTTACTCCCAATTCAGAAACATTTTGGTCTGAGCCTGTTTACCATTGCTACTGTTGCACTATTAGAGTTGCACCCTCTTAGTGAGAATTAGTTATAAGAAGTCAAACTTGAGTTGTTTTCTCTGTTGTGGCAGATACTAAAGAACAATCTGTAAGAAGTATAAAAAATTGTGAAAGGCATGGATGGAGTAGATAGTTATGAGTCTTTTTACCAAGGCGGACTGTCAAATACCTGAGGGCATAGATTTAAGGTGAGCATGGCAAGCATTAAAGGAGATTTTCTGGGCAAGTTGCTTTATATAGATAGCTGGAATGCACTGCCAGGGAAGGTGATTGAAGCAGATATGATAGCGACATTTAAAAAGCATTTGGACAGGCACATGAATAGACAGGATGTGCAAGAGGATGGGATTACTTTAAATTGTCATCAGGATTGGCACAAGCATTATGTTCCTGCCTTGTATTGTACTATTTAATGTATGGATTTACAGTTCACTTTCTCAGCCTCTCTGTTGCTACCTAATTCCCCTTTGTTAAATCTTTAACCAACCCTCTGCTAATTTTAGAACTAGTTCAACACAGTATCTTCTCTTCCCTCTTGTTACTTTGGTTGGTTTGTTGAACAAATGTCATTCTTTTTATATTTTAATTTGGAGAATTGGTATTTAATACAAATAACATGAAAGAACTTTTGAATCATGAGTTAATATGAGATGTGCAGCATTGCTGGCTGTCAGCATTTCTGATAATGCTCATTATTATAGGGGATGAGAAAGTTTCCAGTGTTTTCTCCCCCTTTTTCTCCAAGAGACTGGGTAGGAAATAATCTAATTTAGTCATTCAGAAGTTAAAAGGCCCAGATGGTTCAAATACTATAAATTTCTTCCTCCCCTCCTTACTCCCGATTTAAATTCTAAAAAGTTGTAACCTTAAAACCAAGAATTGGATAATTTGAGATATAATCAAATATGGCCTGAAAATTATTATTTTCAACAGCTGAAAAGCAGTGATTAATTAGTTAGGGGCAAAAACAAAGTATTATAAATCAGAAACTGAAGTAAAAACGTAAGTGGTGGGAAGAACTTTAGAACACCTTTTCAAAGATCTAAGAAAGTCTGAATCCACCTATTCTTCTTTTAACTCTAATGAATCCACATATATCCAACAGCTTATACTTTGATAGTGCCAAAATTACCATCTTAATTTTATATTAACCTAGAGGCAAGATGCACATATGAAATGTTACTTCAAAAAAAGGAAAAATTAACCAACTTTATTTAATAATGTAACTAATGCAAAATTCCTTTCCATAACAAATATATGTTCATACTTTGAGTTAGCAAATTTATGAAAACTTTTTTGAATAGCAGAACCAAATTTGATGATCTGAGAGAATTGATAAATATGCTTTTGATCATTGATCTGCATTTCGATTAGTGAGACTAACAGAATGCTATTTTAGAGGCATAATGTCCCTATTACAGCACGCTCAAATAATGTTAAACTATTTTAGTACATTATCTCCAGACTTCCCAACAAAGATGATAAAAAGGCAGACATCTGTTTGCTGAGTGGATTCATTTTCTCAGTGCAAAAAGCTTCTTGCCATTGAGCAGTGGGGGCTCAACAGGCTGTTAATTTACTGGAACTGGTTCAGGATAGATGGAGTGCAGCTGTCTGTTGGTTTAATTGCAGTATGTAAATGGTAGTTTACATTATCTCCTCTGTGATCCCACCCCAGTATAGACCTTGTTAAAATTGTTCCCCAGCAATTCATAGACTGGCAACAGTGAACTTAGTTGGGAAAATGGAAGCAGATCTACAAATCAGAATATTAGTTAATTAAATAGTTTTCCTATTTTATTACCATAATAGCTATTTTAATAGATTTTGATTGACTGCAAGTGAGCAGATCTTTGTGAAATCTTTACTGTAGAATGAGAAGTAGTAACACCATTCAATGAAACCATGAGAACAGTGACAGTTAGAATAAATTACTGACAGCAATAAATTTCATCCTCCAATTTTGAAGAGTCTCTTTCCATCAGATTTATTGCATTCAGATAATGCAGAAAACAATATTACATCACCTATTAGCAGCTCTCCTACTTCCACACACTGTCTCTGCACAGCTGCTGGACACTGGACAGTTAGACAAGGGCAAATATTTGGAAGGGGTGATGCAGTGGATAAAATGTAAAGGAGTAACTTGCACAAAATGCTGGATGAACCCAGTAGACTAGGCAGCATCCATGGAAATGAACAAATAGTTGATGCCTCAGGCTGAGACCCTTCATAAGGACTTGCTGCCTGATCGGCTGGTTCCTCCAGCGTTTTGTGTGTGTGACTTTGGATTTGCAGCATCTGCAGAATCTGTTGTGTTTAAAATGTAAAGGATATGAGTGAAATGGAATGGCAGAGCAAACTCAGTGAATGGCATAATCCTACTCCTATGTCTTATTGTCTTATGGAATATTTTTTTCTCTCTCTCAGCAGCAAGTTAAGTCCTCTTTGCTTTCAACTGAACATACAAAGGAGAGCATTGAGTACAGTACAGACCCTTTGGCCAAAGATGCTGTACTGACCACTTAACCTATTCAAAGATCAATCTTACCCTTCCCTCCTCCTTAAACTGTCACGTCTTTGCAAGTTAAAGAAAATCTGGGTGAAATATATTATACAGCCATCAGTGAGATTGCAACTAACCTGTCATCCATGTTGCTTTATGCTGGCCTAAATATGAGAGCATAAAGACACTTGAGAAACAGTTAGTCAGCACTTCAAGACTTCTCCGACTTCGGTTCCAAAGTGAGGCATAAACAGCAATCCTTTATATTTAATTCAATGTAGGAATTCTCAGGGGGCTCTCATCTGGCATCTGCTATAACTGCTGTTGTTAATCCCTAGCTTAAATTCCTGGTACTGATCATAGGAAATTACTTGGCAAGTAGAATATCCCAATAAAATATATAAGGTTTCACAGCACTTGCTCAGACTGTTAAAGATATTTTCTATTGTTTTTGGTGAATTAACCATCGGCGAGAGTTTGTTTTTAGCAAAAGTAACAACTTTAATTTTTGCATTTCTCCTAACATGAGCCACATTTTTAATATAATGAATGAATAATGAATGGAGGAGAGTGGGGAAAAGGGAAAGCCAGGGAACAAATTTAGAGACAGCAGATTACATGGTTGAAGAGGGATTATGAAATAGTGAGGTGGGGAAGAATTTACAGATTCAAAATGCTAGAGGAACTCAGCAGGTCAGGCAGCATCTATGAAGCGGAATAAACAGTCAAAGTTTCAAGCGGAGACCCTTCATCAGCACTGCTAATTTCCTCCAGCATTTTGTGTGTGTTACACTGGATTCCAGCATCTGCAGAATTTTGTGTTTAAGAATTCATTGATGCTTTTCCAGAGCTGTGACCAATTCAAGATTCAATCCAACATCGGAGGCCTGAAAAAATGTATGGTGTTATATAGCTGGTCAAGTACCAAGTTAGGGATTTTAAGAGATGAGTGAGTCAGCCCATGATTTCTTTATTTCTTAAAGTCTTTTTTAATCATATTTGGGTTTTCAAATGCAACATGAGCTTCTGCTCCCCCTCCATGTCAAGTATTGAGTTTCAAATCCCCTCCACTTTCATTGAACAAAGGAAATTCTCAACTGACCAAGCATAAATCCATTGTGTGTCTTCTCCCATCATTCACTTTATTACATTATATGTGTGATAGAAATTCAGATTGATGAGTAGAGTTTATTGCATAACCTTTAACAATACGACATTTGAGGTATGAGCAACATCTTTGGAATTTTCTGTAAACAAGCTGATTCTCCCATGGTAGTGGTTAAGGATTTTTTTCAAATGCAATGCTCATATTTAACTTTTTACTCAACCTGTCACTGAGACATAGTTGGCTGTTCCCTGGGCAGAAGTGAATAATGGAACAATGAGGAACTGTTTAGGAAGTAGTTCATCATACACTTCTGAGTTCAGGATTGCAGCAGTGTGCTGCACAGGAAATCAGCTGATTTCATATGTATATATACTATTATAGCCACAGAGCATTTCTATCACCCAGTGGATGTAAGACCAATAAACACAAACAAACAACCTACAAACAGTCCCGTCCCCCCCCCCCCCCCAACTCTCCTTGACCGGCACAAACTGAAATAATCAAAACAGCTCTGGGCTGCTGCCAAACTAGAAAAGAAGCCCAAAATGATTATTTCATTTGGCAAATTCTGTACAGCAAACATCTGAGGAACAGTCTTAAAAGTGAGCTGATAATTTATATTGCCTGCTGCTGGAGACAGGTTGGTGTACAGTATATGGAATTTTGGTTCTGCCTGTTGATGGCTGTAATTTTAACAAAGATCCTAAGCAGAAATTAATAGAAAGTAGTTCATTAATGCCATGACCAATAGAAAATTAATCTTTGTTGGTTTAAAAACTCACCTGGGCAATAATTTGCCTAATCAATATCAATAAATATGAAATTAATCCTAACACCAGTATTGATCACCACCAGCTTTGATCTTCATCTGTCCATTTATGATGACCTGCGAGCAAAACTCTATACGGGGCTATACTTATTAGTGATGGACCAATATCACACCCCAAAGTCCAGTTACATGAGCAGGCCACCACTTCCACTTACTTAAGTGGAAGGAAAAAATCATGTTACTTACAAGTATCTTCAAACTTTTCATCATCTGTGAACTTTGCAAATGTTTCTAACATGTATTTGCATTATGAACACTTGAGCAGAACAAATATTTAAAGAATGATAATTCTTTGATTACAGATGAAATGAATATGTGAGACCAGTAGCTAATAGAGTAAAATTGCCTCTAAATTCCAACACAGAAAATATAATGCAAAATGTTTGAAGCAGTCGTAAATTTTACTATGAACTTCATAATTTGATTTACAATTTGTAAACCAAGTCAGAATGCAGCCCTGTGGCAGTGTGGTGCAGCAGCCTCCTCATTGCAGATGGGACAACCATGTATCAGGCCAATAAATTCATTTATGTCAGGATACATTAATTGGTTTGTTGAAACTTGAAATCATGCTTGTTATTTCTGATGTGAGAAAGGTGGCAGCCAATATCTCGCAGAAAACTATTATAGTATGAGTGTCATCTACAGCAGGTGACCATGTGATGAAATGGAATGAGTTAACAGAACTGATCATGGGTGTTCAAATGATTATATTCCACTGAAGGAAACCATTTGGTCCACTGTGTCTTTGATTACTACTTGGACAGCTCTTTGACTGAGCTCTCAGTGTAGCAAATTCCCCTTTTCTCAGTATAGCCTTGATATTTGTTTTTATCTTTCAAGGTGCTTATTCAATTCCTTTGGAACATTTCTATTAAATCTGGTTCTATTGCCCTTTCAGAGACTGTGTTCCAAATCAATACAGCTTGCTGAGTGAAGTTTTTTCCCCTCTTGTTACCTATAGGTTTTTGCCAAATGCCTTAAATCCGATGTCCATTGTGCCACTGAAACATATTTCTTCATGTGCTTTGAGACTCAGACACTTATTAATTTTCAGTTGTGTGAATGAGATTTTCTCACTATTACTGGATAAATTACACATGTTTCAAAATTTAGTTATACAACACAAACCTTTAATGATAAAATATCCTTGCATAGAATTACACATAATACCAGTTCCCAGGGAGAAGGGGAGCATATTGAAAAAATGCTTGAGGTGTACTAGGCTGTTGTCAGTTTTAAGAAGCTTCTGTAGGTATCAAGGCATGATCATTTGGGGAAAATATTTTTGGAATAGCATATAGGATTAATGAAGAAATCAGGATTCAGAATGAGAATTAGAAGAATCTGAAGCATAAAATTGAACATCTGCAGAGACAGTGTAAATGAAATTTACTATGAAATTATTTATTATCACAGGTAAAATTATCAAATTACATAAGTTAATGCATGATCACGCTTATGTAGTATTTTCATTGTAAGTGTACCTCACTATATGAAGATGCAAAAAATGCGGAGAGGTGATGTCCTGGAGGAGAGAGGTTCTAAAAGGGAAGGGGGCTGTGTGTTTATGTAGCAGCTACTGTATATCAGTGGAAGTCATGCTGGTTATGATTTAGTGGCTTTCAGTGGCAGGTAATGCTTAAAGAATGACTGTGATGTCTATAGATGTTGATAGATAAGCAATAATTCTTGCTTTTGAGTTATTTCTCCACCAGTACTATGATACATTGTGTTTGTGATAATTCATTCTACATCCCAGATGGTTTAACATTGAGTTGTATAGGTGACAGTTTTAAGAACTAGTTGTACTTTACATAGCACAGTTCCTGGAGGACAGAAATTTGTATTACTTAGTTATGCTATTGGGATTACAACAATGAGTATCCACACCTATTGTTTCTTGTTTCTGGTTCAACACTGGTACCCAAGAAATGTCTGAAGATGTATATTCTCTCACTCCTGTGAAATCCTTCTTATGCACCCTCACTAATACAAATATGGAATTCTGCCAGGATAATCATTAGTTTACAATCAACAATAGAGGGGATACAAGCACGGTAGACCATAAGACCATAAGACAAAACAAAATTCAGCCATTTGAGCCATTAGTATCCTCCACCATTCAATCATGGCTGATTTATTTTCCCATTCTCCTGACACCTTTACTAATCAGGAATCTCTCTATCTCTGCTTTAAATATTTCAATTGACTTGGCCCTCCACAACTGTCTATGGCAAAGAATTTCACAGATTCACCACCCTCTGGCTAAAGAAATTCCTCTCCGTCTCTCTCCATTCTTCTCTTCTGAGGCTGTTCCCTCTGCTCCTAGACTTCCCCACTATTGGAGACATCCACTCGACGCCCATTCTATCGAGGCCATTCAATATTCAGCAAATTTCAATAAGTTCCTCACTCATTTTTGTCAGCACTATGAAGTACAGGTCAAGAGCCATCAAAAGCTCCTCATAAGTTAAAGTTTTCATTCCCAGGTTCATTCTTGAAACTTTCTCTGGACCCTATCCAAAGCCAGCATGTCTTCTCTTAGAGGGTATTGATGAAATTGCCCCCGGAGTTTTGAGTATCATATTGGTCTCAATATTCATGGAAGGATATAAATGTATTGGAGCATTGCAGAGATTTATTATACTTTACATCTGGAATGATCAGAATGTCCTATGAGGATAGATTTGTTTACATTGGAGTCTTAGAAAAGTGAATAGTGACCTGATTGAAACATGCAACATTATGAATCTTGACAGGATGGTTGTAGAAAGGGTATTTCCTCCTGAGAGAATTTAGAACCAGGGATTACTTTAGTAACTAGAAATCAGTTACTCATTTGTTCAGCAGAGATGCTTTTTTAAACTCTCAGACAGTTGCCTTTAGAACTCTCTCCCTCAAAAATAGTGAAAACAGGGTCTTTGAATACTTTTAATGTTGAAGCATTCACATTCTTGACAAGCAAGGGAATGAGGGGAAGGTTACCTGATTAGCAATGGTGACACAGGAAGTTTATTGGTATAGGTGGAATTGTGGAGTTCAGGTTGCAGTCAGATGAAATTTAATGATATTGGCTGATACAGGAGGCTTGAGTGGTCAAGTGACTTACACCTGCTTCTAATGCATATGTTTGTTGCAAACATGACAGTAGAAGTGTTATATCTCTCTATATGTTTGTATATTCTTGAGTAAGTGTTACAGTGCACATTGAATTAAAGAGTCACTATACAATAGAAAATTAACATAGTTACAGAAAGTAGGGAACAGTGATAAATGGTTATTAGGAACAGAGTTCTCCAAGGATCAGTGCAAGTCTGACTGATTTTTTTAATGTATATTTTACATCTGGGTATTTGGATGCAGGGTTTCAACCTGTAAGGTAGAGAATTTCTCTCCATCCTCAGATCCTGCTCTACCCACTGAGCCTCTAACTGATTGTTCTCTCTGTAGATTACAATATATTAATTTGTGGATGATACAGCTCAAAGTATGGTAATTAGTGAGGATGATAGTATGGGATTGATTTTTTTAAAAAGTATAGATAGGATGGCAGCAACACACACAAAGTGCTGGAGGAACTCAGTAAGTCAGGCAGCATCTAAGGAAGGGAATAAGTAGGTAACATTTCAGGCCAAAACTCTTCATCAGGAGTGGAAAGGAAGGAGGAAGAAGCCAAAATAACAAAATCATGTGATGTTTTCCATCACAGTTGAAAGAGTAAGGCAAGACTAAATACCATATTTCTTATGGGACCACAGAAATGAAAGGAACTGGATTTGCTTGTGCATCCAGCTGTTGAAAGTGACAATGAGAAAGCAGTTAGTTAATAAACAATACAGGATCTTGAATTTCATAAACAGAACTGAGTACAAAAGCAGTAAAGTTAAATTGAACAAATAACTAGTCAGATCACAGTGAGATTATTGCATCCAGTTCTGGTTGACACACTTCAAGTTGTGAAGAATTTGGAGAGGATGTAGCTAAGATTCAAATTGATGAAAGTTTGTAGAATGGTGTGGTGTAGAATGGGGAATCCAGGATAATTCTCCTTGGTACATAGAAAGTTGAGAGAAGATTATATATAGTTGTTCAAGATCATGTCTGATTTAGATAGGGTAAATAGAGGGAAACAGGTCATGTTAACTGATAGTTCGTGGTTCAGGGTGCACATTTAAAATCTGAGACTAAAACTAGAAGATAAACATGAGCAACTTACTTTTGCTCAGAGTGTAGTTGGAATCTGGAAGTAGCAGTAAAGGTGAGGGAAACAGAATCAGTGTTTTCAAAAGGTAATTGGATAGTTATCAGAAGGAATAGAGAATGGGATTTCTCTACCAGGAACCAGCATAGACATGATGGGCTGAACAGACTCCTTTTATGCTATGACGACAGCATTATCAATCAATGGAAATACAGAATAATTCTTAGGATCTTAGGTAACCCTAGCTTAATTTGGCCACTTATAAACTGAGCAAGTCTTCAAAATTCAATATAAATATGAACAGCTTAAACAGCAAAAATGCAATGAAATGCAAAACCTGAATCAAACACAATAAAACTAAGCTTAAACCAAAAATGGCGAATATTGAAATTATACAGGAACTTTGTCAGCTAACCTATAACAGGAAAAGGAAAAGTAACACTTCAATTTTCAGCCTCCTCACATTCAATGTGAGCCTTCAATCAAGGAAGATTATTCTGCAGTCATATAAATGCTGCACAGCAGATAATGCCTGCTAAAGGGGTTTTGTAAATTGCTTGTTTGACTAAACTGCAATATAATCAACCGTATTTGGTTTCATTGAATAGCAAAGAAAGACTTGCCAAGGATAGGCTGAAAAATTGCAAGAATTATTAATGTCCACCATTAAATTAGCCTTGAATAGGAACCAGTAGAGAAATATCATTTTTATGACCCTTGTAATAACATTTTCTGAAGTGGTAGAATTACAGGTGTCCCTTTTTTCATTGCTGTGCTCTGAACCAGGATTGTCCTTCAGTCTGCCCACATGTAATTATTATGATTTGTTTATATGCAAATTCCAAGGTGATCAGATACTAATGGCCTAAAAATTCAAATGAATTTACACATAACAAATGGTTTTACTTTAAGTGTCAAAGGTAAGGGAAAACAGGGGATGGACATTTTTGACCATGGGTTTTTCAACCTGGAGCTGTGAATTTCCAAGCACCTTCTAATCAGCAAATTCCCTTAATGAGAGAAATTAGCCTCTAATTGATCCTAGAGAATATGCTCATTTATACCAATTAGATTTTGTGGCCTTGAAATGACAGTCTAATCAAACATATTGCATTAACAGCAGGGAGGCACATATGTAGTAGATGTCTCAGAAAGCTTCGACTTGTTAACATGAGCAATGCCATGGAAGATTCATTGGGATTTTTGAGCATTACTGGCAAGACTCATAATTATATTTTCCCACTTTTTGCCCTAAAGAAATGGCAGTGCCCCTTCATTTAGAAAAAACCAGAGGAGTTGCAAGGGTAATTTGAAGTACAGGTGTCCCCCACTTTACGAATCTTCATTTTACACCACTTTGCTTTTACAAAAGGCCTACATTAGTAACCTGTTTTCGCATTACAGAGGATTTTTGCTTTTACGAAAATTTTTCCCATATAAATTAAGGATTGTTTGCTTTATGCCATTTCAATTTAAGAAAGGTTTCATAGCCTTTGTAAAAGAGGAGACACCTATATACTGAATGTGAGCTTGCAGGCCAGATCTATGGGTAATAATAAACCAGTGATACTTTTCTGGAGACACTCATACTGATAATGGCCTTTATGTTTCTAGATATTTTTAAAAATGTAAATTTCTTATTTCCTGTGGCGGGTATTGACTCCCTATCTCTGGATTATTAGTCCTAGAAAAAAAATTAAAAGTAAGAATTTAAAATTTGTTTTTTGAACATTTTGAGCTATGTAAATTGCAACTAATGTTTCAAACAAACAGGAAGATTTGTATGTTACCAGTTGTTTTAAATTACTTTTTATTATGCATTTTGTATGACTTTCATTTTGCAATTAACAAATCCATTTATTCTAAACACCCCCTTCCTGATTCTATGAAAGATGTCATTGTGTTTCCAAAGAATGGCTGCTGTGCTTTCATCAAATATTTGTGCTGTCTGCTTATCTTTGACCCTCAACATTACTCCTGCATGATAGCCAGAAATGCAAATCCAACCAGCATGCACTTTGCTTAATAACTCTTGGCTAAATCACATTAAATTTAACTTGTTCTGAAATGTTTTGTTTCCTTCAACAGCCTCCAGTACTACAGCCTTCCAACTACATATGCAGCTCCAAAGATCGCAACATGGGAAAATTAGCAAAGCCAATCCGAACCGAGGACCCCAGTAGGAATCTGAGGAATGGATCAAATGAGAACTGCCGTCAAACTAATCAAGGTGGAAAAAATGTTATTTGTTCACAGCTAGATTCTGATAAAGGCTTCACTCAATCAACCCAAAAAAAGGATGATGACTGTAATGACAAATCTGCCCAGAAACTCTTAGTCTCCAATAAGGCCAAACAGAATCCAGGTAGTCTGCCTAAGGAACGCCAGCACAGTCAGGTTTCAGTGCAGGAGGTCAGTTTACCTAGCACTTCAGTATTTACAGAAGAAGCCTTAAATAAAGGCCATCATCTCAAGTTTGCTTTTAAACAGTGTCTGCCTTCTAAGGATTTGAATGTCAAGCCCAAGATCCAGACTTCAATTATGAAGTCTTCTCTAATCTCTAAGTCTAGGAAAAATGCTGATGCAATCCATCACACAGAAATTTTCTCTGTAAACAGTCCAGTTCAACCACCTATAGATGATCAAAAGGAATCAGAACAACAGTCAATACCCACAAATCTTTCTACGCAAAAAGATGAGCAACAAAAAAGAAAATCCAAACCATCGCCTTCACTCTCCTCACCACTTCTGAGTATTAAGACTTCAGCATTTTCAGCCAGTCCTGGGTCACTTCATAAGGAGATTCAATGCACTGAGTCTGCCGAATACCAAGATGAATCTTCCTCAGAGACCCATCTATCCAGCAGGTTACCGAAAAAACAGCTGCTCAGAGAAGATTGTCCTGCAAAGGATCAGAGATATGAGTCCCAGGCAGAAAAACCTCCACCATCTGTTCGTCATTCCCGCCTTCGTAAGCCAAAGACTCATGCATTCAGTCCCTCAAATTGAAGTTTTCAAGGTTGATAAAAGTCTTTCAAGTACATTAGAAAGTTGCCTGCCAGATGAAATTTCACCAAGTCTAGAACTGGTAACTGTTAACTTGGCCTAACTAACTTCCCTCAATCAAAATGACAGCTGCTGACCTGGTTGATGCAATGGCAAAGTCACACATATGCAGACTCCTGAGACAGTTTATATTTTGCGATGTGAGGCCTTTTACTTTGGGACAATACAAATAACAAATGTGGAAATTTTGGTCAGATTTTGCCAGGATGGGACTATGAATGTAAATCAACTGTGGAGCAGTTATGAATCTGTAATGACCTGGACATGTGTTACAAAGTTGTAACTCTTGATAGAACCTTGAGGAGCAGGATTTATTTGAAGGGAAAACTGTATTTGTATGCTGTTGTCTTATATTTCAGTTAATCTGATTGAACATGTTATGTTTGGAGAGACAGTAAAGACAGCTGACTGGTAAAGTGGTAATTTTCATTTTAGCTGACCAGTCTAAGTTCAATACTTTTGTTTGTTTGGAACTATTAGATTAAAATATATTTAAGTTAAAATTCTGGAGGGATAGGTTTTTAATATAAGTAATAAAAAAGCTCTGCTTTAAATTACCTGGAATGGGAATCATACTTACCAGATCTTTACCAGAAAGAATGGGCATAATGTTTAATGTGGCTGTAAATATTTCATAAGACCCTTGTCTAAAGCTCTAAAGGCAACCAGAAGAGAGATTACTATTCTTTTCAATTTATCTGATCCTGGGCAAGATGCAATATTAAGGGCATTTGGTGGAAAGAGGTTATTGTGCTCATTTCTTTGCAATGCACATGCACAGTTTTTAGTGTCTGTTTCTGTCGCTACATCGGCAGATTTACTACCTATTTAACTAAGTATCGAATATACAGAAAAACTGTGCCAATAATCATGACCTTACATCCCAAAGGGCGTGGGTTTAAATTCGCGCCAGTCCTGTGAACTATTCTCTTACTATTGTGGGTTTAACTGATTTTCATTGAAACTTTTAAGCCAACTTGTAACTTAGCTTACTATAGACGGAAGTCTACAGAACAGAACTCTCAAGTAATTTGACAACCTCCCTTGGAGAAGCTACGTGGACAGATGGTGTGAAAATTTCAAGGTTCTTTTTTAGAGTCAGTGATGTACTGAGCAAACAACATCTGACTTTAAGACTGTGTTCCTTTGTCACTATCCTGGCATGCTTCAATTTAGGAGCAACATTCACCTCTGATGTAGGCTTGTTGCTTTGCAGAGAAGAACTTCACTCAAAAGATACAATGATTTTAGGAAGAGCTGAGATTATTTTTAGTAGTTAAATTTAAATTGATGCTCTGACTGCCTCCTGAGGAGATAACTGGTCATCAGTTCATAGATTCATTGAGTATTCTGAACAAGAGTTGAGCATGTCATTCCATATTATGTGCATGCAGTTACTACACCTGGCATACACACAAAAAGTGCTGTATCAGCCCCGTTGTCAGAAGTAAGATGAAATCTGTGACCTCAGTCTCAAATAGTAAACCAGCTTTTAATTAACTTCAGTAGTGCAGGGAAAGAAAGGCAGAATCTGAATTCCCTTTAGTCTCAACTTTGCACACTGTTAGGGGTTGTCACTAAGTATTTGAGCTAAATTATTCCAAGGATCAGGGCATCTTAATGTACAAATCCACTACGTGCTATAGGCACAGAGGTGGAATGGGGCAGAGGAGGGGCTGAGTGAGATTTCCTTGGCTCTTAATGTCAAATCCTTGTGAAATTTTGATCACTGTCTTTTACTCTCTCTTGTTTCTCATTAACAAATTGGATTCAGGAAATATCTACTAACCTACTGTGCCCTAGGAAGTTTGCAACTGTTCTTTTCCTTTTTCATAACCAGATATAACATTTGGCCCATCTCTCAGAGCACACACATTGGTCCCACTCCCCACTTATCTCCCTGCAACCCATTCTCTCTCACATGCCCACCAATTTCCCCCGTGATTCTGCTGCCATTCACCTGTAATTTCGAGTGGCCAGTTAGCTTACCTGCATGTCTTCACGAAGTGGAGAAGCTCTGGTGACACAAAGACAATGTGCAAACTGTGCATTCGCTTTTATTATAACAGAATATTTCAAAATACAGAATGAGAAATTAATATTACCTGAATTTAAAGTCAGAAATTTCCTTGTAAAAGAAGTCCATTTGTTCTGTATGAATCTGAGCTTCCTGTTACAGCTAATTCCCTGGTAAACTTCTCTGCACCTTTCAACATTTATCATTGATGTGTGGACTGCTCCTATAAGCTTAGTGCTTATCTAAAAGTGTGACACATGTAAAGTAAAACTGGGAGGTACAGCAAAAGATATTATGTTAAAATGTCAGCTTTTGTCACATGAAACTGCATCAAGGTTCTGAACAGCATTGGTAAGTGTACATGGCACTCCTGAGTTTGTACTTAAATGATTCAATGTCCTATAATAGTTGGCACAGAGAGTTGAGAAAGGAAATAATTTGACCAGGGTAGTGTCATAAACTTGGTCTTCTTTTAAAGTTCATAATATTGTATTTCCAATATAAATTCTATTATCCGCATTTATAGTGGGAACTACATGTGTAAACTTGTCACACTATAATCACTTCTCTTGTTTCTGATAATATTGCAGTAACCTCAGATATTAAATACAGTATGGCTGCACGTACATTCAAAGCATATACACATATATCATTGCAGGTGTTCATGAATGTTGAATTGCATATAGCCCAGGTCCTTGCAGATTTATAAATTATTAAGTATCATTAAATTCTGTATCAAACGTGCTGCTGTGTCCAAGTGCAATATATGCTGATGTAATGATGAAATGAGGTTCAGAAAGTACACTTAAATGTATATGCAAAATCAATTATTGACTAAGTTTTTGGAACTGCATAATAGATTAAATGAATAAGGAGATGCACTTTAAATGATTCTATATGTCATACAGTTGTGCCTATGCTGAGCCCGTGGCACCAAGTCAGAAGTGGGATTTATCAGTTTGCTGCAATCGTTGTTGGATATGCTTGTTGCTTTAGGTGGTAAGTGCTGTTTTCATTGTGTGGTAGTATGGTGCCTCACTGTAATAATAATAACTCCCAGCAGGTGGCTCCTGTTTTAGTCTGGAACGTGGCAGTATTTAGTTCGTCCACTGTGTTGCACAATTCATCCATCCCCAGATTGGAAACTGAAATCCAAGTCTAACCTTGGCTGGGGACATGAATAAAAAGGTTGTACTCATGTACTGGTACTGGTCTTAATTTGTGTGAATGCTTAACATAAGTCACCTTTATCTCCATTTCAAAGCCATGATTTGAAACTAACAACATTTGTTGATGTGACAGAAATTGTCTATGCCTCAGGGAAACAGTTTTGCTTGCTGTTTGTAGCAAAGCTACTAAATAAAGATGTCTTGTATATTTGCTACAAATTCATTTCCTAAATGAAGAGAAACAGTTTCTTTCTGTGATGACGTCGTCTCTGTAAGACATATGAACAGAATTAGGCCATTGACACTCCTCTGCCATTTGATCATGGCTGATTTTATTTTCTTCTCAAACACATTCTGCTTCCTTCTCTGGTGAAAATATTCAGTATTTTTCATTTTCACTTTATCATTGTCGAATTTTTGCTATCAAAACTTGGCTCATTAGAGAAACATACCGAAACAACTGCTTCCTGACACTCATGCAGAGGTACCAAGGCAGCTTCTCCCCTTCCAAAGTGCAGTACTTTGAAGTGTTATTGTGTCTGCTTATTCAGGTGTCCAGGGCAAAATTCCTCTACCAAAGAAAAGCTTGTGTATATTGGAAAATTTAACCGGGCTTGTATCTTCAGAGACTGCAAAGTACCTTGAAGTGTTTTGTAGGAGACATCATAATGCCATTAATACGAGTTTTCATTTAACAACATGGTTAAACATCCAACTGGGAATTGTAAACATGCCATTTTTAAAACAAGTGTACCTTAATTGTATTATGAAGATTACTTGATTCAGTTAAATACGCTACACGGATGATAGAATGATTTAGATTTCTGAATGTATTCAAATTGAATTCATTATGAAATTGAAAGTGATGGCAATACCAACATGGATATCTCATCCTGTCTATTTGGATTGTTTACCTGAGCCACTTCTCAGCTTGATACATTAATTGGAGAAAGTTTAAAATAAAATTACATTTCTATTGCTCTAGCAATTTTCTTTTTTTTCCTATTCTGTGCATATTACATGATTAATGTGATTAGTCTGGATTGATAAGTTTCCATTATTACTGATTATATTATTGGGGTTCATTTGTGGAAATGTAATTTCAGTTTTTCATTTCACATGTATAATGGGGTAATACTGTGCAGAAATGCTCACTGTTCTTCCTAACCATGTATAGGAAATAAAATGCATTTGTTTCTTCACTATTTGAACCTGGTTAAATGAGCAACTAGTTCCTCAACACTCTGCCTTCCTCCACCTGATTCTCCATCTAAGAGTATCCTGTTCAACAGTTGTGTTTTTTTGATGGACAAAATCCATAAAACTCCAGGTTCAGACCAACTCTGATTGTTGATCAGTTAGTGTTGTGTGCGTCACTAGCTGTACAGCCAGATTTCTTTTCTGAGCTGAGGAAACAACGAAGAAAGCAAGAGGGAAATTATTGATTGATGGCAGTTAACCAATACTTGCAAATGTACAGTAGATCTGTTCTTCCCAAGAAGTGAGCAGCATTTCCATGCACTCTTCTAACTTGAGTGTACTGGGTAAAACCTTAACTCTGTGTTTAACTGGCTTATTACAGACCCACCTGTAGGTATATAACTTGTAGCAGCAGGAGGGTAATTTGTACCAGTTCTCGTAACTCACTGCCACATACCGCATCCTGGTATATAACTCTCATGCACAAGCTCCATGTGTTTTTATCCTGTCAATGCTCCCACTTGGGAAGAATGTAGTTTATAAAAACCAAAAATCCCCAAACCCTGTGTTTAATCTTGTCATAATTATCAAGAGCTAAAGAGGGTAGGGTTTGATAGGCAATGACATTTAGGATTTAATCCAAAGCAGCCCCACATATATGTTGCCATGTTACCTTGAAATTAATTTCTTATAGGCATTTACAAGAAAAATATTTTCAATAAAATTTTATGAAAAAATATTCATGAACAGACACAGACTGACTTTGTGCAGAAAAAGACAAACTGTACAAATAATAAATAATACTAAGAGCATCAGTTCTCAAGAGTCCTTGAAAGTGAGTCAGTATGTTGTAGAATCAGTTCAGAGTTGTGAATGAAGTTATCCATGCTAATAAATTCTTCTCTGGCTTCCAGCCGGGTACAGGTATTGATTTTAACCATTGTTTCAATGACAAACTCAGCCATCTTCTTCAGGATGATGCCTGGGCATGCCTAGTCTGGTCAAATTCCAGTTCTTACTTAGAGTGAGATGTTTGTCTTTGTTTAACTTTTCCTTCTAGTTTTATTTCAATGGCTTCCTTTACCAGGCAGTTCCAAAAGCCATGGCGCAGCACTGTAGTTGTGTACCGTCAAGGTAATTCCTATGGCCGTTGTGAATGCAATGTTCTGCTACTGCCGGTTTCTCTGGGTAACCCAAATGGTCACACCTTCTGTTCTCCTTGATGTGGGTTTCCATTGTTCCATTGTCTGGCCGATATATGCTGCTCTGCATTCACAGGGAATCCTGTAAATGCCAGCCATCCTGAGCCCCAGGTCATCTTTAACCCGCATGAGCTGTGATTTGAGCTTCCTTACTGGTTTGTGGATGGTATTAATACAGGATTTCTTCAGAATCCTGGCAATCCTTTCAGAAACCGTGGAAATATAGTGAAGACAGGTGATAGCAATGGGTTGTTAGGTTGTTAGATTTCCTGATTTTTCAGTTGGCCCTTTTAAGGGTCCAATTGAGATCCTTCACCTTGTAGCCATTGTATAAGAACATCATGCGTAATAATCTTATTTCCTTGTCAAGACTCTCCAAGTCAGAAATAGTTTTCACACAGTTAATCAAAGTAGAAAGAACCGCTCTACATTGGGAGGCATACGGTGGCTGTTATTGTTGAGGTACAAGTCCACATGAGTGGGTTTCCAATAGGCGCCATGTCCAAGGCTGAAGTCCAGTTTCCGTCACATTAGAATGGCAACCATTCTTCTCCATCTCCATTGTTTGGATGTATGCTGTTCAGATGGTCGTGGAACTGTTGGGAGTGCCTGGAGTCCATGAGGCCATAGTACAAAGGTGTCATCAATGTATCTGAAGAAGCATTGGGGCCTAAGTGTGATAAACAAAGTCCTCCATGTAGAAATTAGCAATAGCCAGCAAATAGGGCAATCCCATGGCCACTTCATCTGTCTGTTCATAGTAGTTCCCCTTATAAAGGAAGTATGTTGATTTAAAGGTGTGTTCAAAAAGGTCAATGGTACTCTTATCAACTTTGACCACAGGAGGACCAAACTGTCTTTAATGGGAAACCTCGTTAACAGGGACATCATGTCAAAACTGACCAGCATGTCACCCAGGGTCAGCAGAGTGTTGGTTATCGTTCTAAGGAAGTCGGTTGAATTTGCGGTGTGATGCTCAAAGCCTCCAACAAAGGGAGACAGCATGGTTGTTAAAGCTTAGCAAAGTAGTAAGTTGGAGAATCTATCCCACTGGTGATAGGTCTCGGGGCGACCCCTCCTTGTGTATCTTAGGGGGCTCATAAAGTCTTGGTTGTACCAACGCCTGAGGCAGAAGAGTCTTGTGTATGACTGTTGGCAATCTAGATTTCTGTGAAATCGGTGCAGCATATATCATCCAGACAGGCTGCATGGTGGAAACCCACATTCAGATGCACAGGAGATGCATCCATTTGGGTTACCCCTGGAGAAATCGCCTGTAGCAGAAGATTGAATTTGCAATGGCCATAGGATTGACTTCAATAGCACAAAACTACTGTGCTGCACCAATGGTTTTTGGGACTGCCTGATGAAGGAAGCTAATGAAATAAAACTAGAAGAAAAGAATTCTAATAAAGACAAAGGTCTTATTCTAAGTAATTTGATTGTAAACAAGGTGGGACAGCGGAAACCTGAATGGATGAGGACTAACCAATTAGAAGGGATGAACAACAGGGGTATAAATAGCACTGGACTACACATGCCCAGGCATTATCCCTGATAAAGATGGCAGAGTTTGTCATCAAAATGTCAGTTATAATTGATACCTGTACCCAGCTGGAAGCCCAAGAAGAGCTTATTCATCATATACGCGGGGAAAGCACTAGACCCTAATAGTTCAAGAGCCTGATGGTAGTAGGGTAATAACTGTCCTTAAACCTAGTGGTGTGGGACCTAAGGCTTCTGTACCTCTTGCCAGATAGTAATAACATAAAGAGAGCATGGTCTTGATGATGATAGTATCCTTAATGATGGATGTTGCTTTTTTGTGGCATTGCTCCATGGAAGAGTAATCTGTAGTGGAGAGGGCTTTATCATGATGGGCTGGGCTGTATTCACCACTTTTTGTAGTCTTTTCTGTTCCTGGGCACTTGTGTTTCCATACCAGGCTGTGATGCAACCAGTTGGGAAAAGAAGTAGCAATAAGATTAGAGGATCGTAGAAGAATGAGGGGAGACTTGATAGAGATATATAAAATTATGATGGGTATAGACAGAGTGAATGCAAGCAAGCTTTTTCCACTGAGGCTAGGGGAGAAAAAAAGAACAGAGGACATGGGTTAAGGGTGAAGGGGGAAAAGTTTAAAGGGAATATTAGGGGGGGCTTCTTCACACAGAGAGTGGTGGGAGTGTGGAATGAGCTGCCAGATGAAGTGTTAAATGCAGGCTCACTTTTAACATTTAAGAAAAACTTGGACAGGTACGTAGATGAGAGGTGTATGGAGGGATATGGGCCAGGTGCAGGTCAGTGGAACTGGGCAGAAAAATGGTTCGGCACAGCCAAGAAGGGCCAAAAGGCCTGTTTATGTGCTGTAATGTTCTATGGTTCTGTAGATGACTTAACACCTGGCATAGCCGTGAACAGCTAAAATGACCTTCTTTGTTGCAAGAAAAAATGGAAAGTAAGTGGTTTCATATCAGCACATTCAGATGATCTACTACACAAAATGACATTTACACTTGTCTTGGGTTAATGTGAAGGCAGTAAAAGGAGGCTTGTGATCCTATGAACCTTCAGCACTAAAAACTGTTCAATTCTGATTAAACTTTGCAAAGTATTATTTACCCTTCCCTTGACCTTTTAGTTCCTTTTACAATTTCAGTCCAAGTTCCATAACAAGTCAAGAAAAGGTTTGCAAAGTAAGTGTTCAATATGGACTGATATAATACAGTATGGGACTAGAAGTGCAAGGACAGTTGGTTTTGATTGGAAATTAATAGGATGTGATTTTGATTTGGCCAAGTAAGACTGTGTTTGATACTGAATTTTTTGCCTCAATTTAAATTCCAAGTTTTAAATCAATATGAATTTAAACTTCCAGTTATTTATGAAGATTTAATTTCCCAAAACATCCAATAGTTGTGGGTGATTTTAATCTTAGTATAGTTTGAACAAATCAAATATGGCAAAAATAGATATGAGACCAGGTTCAAGATAGTTTGTTATAAGAATATTAGGGGTCTGGTCATGTATGATGACTGACCTCATGAAATTTTATCTTGAATAAGGGTGATCGTGTTATGATTAATTTGATGTTCAATTTGAGTGCGAGAAGCCAACATAATTATTAAGCAAGGAAACAAGAAACATGAAGGGAGAGCTAGCTGAAGTAGTCTGTGAGAATAGATTGAAAGCTAATATAGATAAATAGAGATAGGCATCTCATAATTCTCAACAAAAAAAAATGCTACAATAAGGATGGTCCAGCTATGAATAACAATGATAACCAGTTGGGAGATAAAAGGCAGACAATATTTTGAAGGTAAATGTTTGCACAGAATTTAGAAAAAAATATTAAAAGCTAGTAAAGGAAGATTAAAAGGGGAGGAAATAGATATCAAGTAAGCTATCAAGAGTCATAAAAATAGTAAAAGCTTCTACATGTGAACAAAAGAGAGTAATTAAAGTAAACATTGGTCCCTTGAAAAATGACTGTGGAATGGGTAATAAGGACAAGACTTAGCATTTACTTACCATTTGTATTCATGTTGGAAGGCACAGGAAGAAAACAACAATAGTACAAAATCAGGAATTAAAGGGAAAGCAGGTTAAAATAATTATTATTGTGAGAGGAACAATATGAGGCATAGTAATAGGAGTAAAGGCAGATATCCCCTCAACTTCATGTCCTGCGTTGAGTCATGGAGCACTACAGCACAGAAACCAGCCCCTTGGCTGATCTAGTCCATGCCAAATATTTATTCTTCCTAGTCCTACCAACCCACACCTGGACCATAGCCTAACCTATGTCCCCTTAGAGACTGGATTTCATAGGAAATGTGTCTGGAAATGCTGGATGGATTGGTTGTGACCTCCCAAATTTCCCAGGATTATGGAAGTGTCCTAGACAATGCACAAAAGTGACACCACTATTCAAGAATAGAGAAAGTTAAAACAGGAAACTAATACAGTCTAAGATCCCTCATTGAGGAAATCTGGAATTCATTATTAAGGAATTAGGGAAAGAACTAATTAGGAAATCCAATTGGAATTAAGCAAAATCAGCAAGGAATTTTGAAAGGGTCTCTGTTTAATAAGTATATTTGAGTTATTTGATATGAATAAAAGGGAACTGGTAGGTGCATTTGGATTTCTGTAAGGCTTTTGATACAGTGCCACATAAAAGGTGAATGGACAAGGCATTTGAAATATATGATAAGGATTGGCTAACAAGCAATAGCTAGGGTGTAGAACAAATGGAATTACTAACTGGATTGTAGACAAATTACTGATAATAAATAGATAGCAAGATTAGGAATAGAATTAACAGGTTACTTGTATGTGTCATTGAAGAGATGGAGCAGGAGGGTGGACTTTAGATTTTAGCATCACTGGGATTGTTCCTGAGGAAGTGGGATCTGATACAAGCCAGATGGGTTACACCTGAACCAGAGCAGGTCCAAAATCCTTGCAAGAATGTTAACTAATGTTACTGGGAAGGGTTTTAACGAATTTGACAGTGGAATGAAACACAGTGTAGGACTTAAGAGGTTGAGGAATGGTTAACCATAGGAGAAAAATAAATATTCCCGTAGGCACATGGGAAAAATGCAAGGGATCTGAAAAATAAACCTGATGAACTGAAGGTGTGCATTAATGCATGGGAAGACAGGATTAAAAGGTGTGAAGAACCGTTACTCAAAATTCCAAAATATGGAATCTTCAAGCATGTCAAAGGGGGTGTAAAAGAGGAGATGACATTGTAAATCTTAAACAAGAAATTTATTAGTACAGTATGGATGGAAAATATCCAAGAAGCTTCTTCAAATTTCTACATCTTAAAAAAAAAGGATTATCACATTACTAGGTCTCCAAACATTCATTGCCAGATAAGGAGCAAGTAAGGCGCAGAAAAGTTTAATAGTAATGGTATAAGTAATAGGGGATTTAAACTTTATCAATACTATCTGCAGTTGTCCTAATCTGAGAGATTTAGAGGGGGCAGAATTTTTTAATTGCTTCCATGATGGTTTTATTTGAGCCAATGCACAAATAATACTCTCAAAGACTTGGCAGTACTCAATCTGGTCTCTGAGAATATAGCTGGATAAATGGAGGGAGCGTCAGAAGGAAAAACATTTAGATATGGTAATAACTAAGCTTCAATATTAATGGAGAAGGATAGAATGTATGGGAAATTAAAACCTTGTATTGGAGAAAGCTAGTTTTGATATTGAAATATGAGACCAGGTAAAAATGGACTGGGAGCAGGTAAAGTCCCAGTGGGGGCAATTCAAAGGTGATCTATTAAGAAATTAGGTCAAATGTGTTTAGGTAATGGTTAAGACCAACAAGTCTGATATGTTTAGACCACTGCTGGAGTACTAAGTGCAGTTTTCTATAGGAAGTATCTGGTTACATGAGAATGAAAACAGTGGGAATTCACGAAGACGTTATCCATGATAGGACATTTCAGCTATGAGGAGAGGCTGGATAAGATGGATTTGAATTCCTTGCAGTGGAGAAGACAGAGGGGAGAATCTGATTTAAGTCTGCAGAATTATAAAGGGCATTCTCTCCTTGTGTGTCTGTAAACAGAGTGCTTACTTTTAAGTTAAGGAGTAGGAGATGTATAAGGTACTTGAGACAGAATATTTTAATACAGAGGATGGTTGAAATCTGGAATGAGCTACTTGAGTGTAAGGCAGATACCCTCACAACATTTTAAGAAGAATTTAGATAAGCATTTGAAATGCCATGATATAGAAGGCTACAGACCAAAGAAACTGGTACAAGATCAGATGGAGTTAGATAGGTTAATACACTTGGCTTGTATGGACACAGTGGGCTACAGGGCCTGTGATGTGTCACCCTATGTCTTTATATTATATGTGAAAGCGGATTGCAGTAGAAGTACACAAAGAATTCTCAACACCCAAAAGCTGTAAAGGTTGAATCATTGAAAGTATTAAAGATTGAGAGAAATAATTGTCATCTACACAAGAAGAGCAGGTACAGGTACCCTGGAATCAAGTGGTTGCAGCATCATCGTAGACAGGAAAATTCAGACAAAACACAGAACATAAATTGCAAAGAACAGTGAAGAACAAGATTGTGTAAAGCAAAACAATAGTGCGACAAAACACAATCAGATACAAGTCCATGTTCTAAGAGGTGGTCCATATTATTCCTTTGCTGAGGTACGATTAGAGTTGTATAGTCCTTTCAAGAGCCTAATGGTTGAGGGAAAGTAACTGTTTCTGAACCTGGAATTAAAGCATCAGTACCTCCTGCTTGATGGTAGCAGCAGAAAGATGGCATGGGCTGGATAAATGCAGCATATTAAAGCAGAACCTCATATGAATGCTGTCAATGGTAAAAATAAAAAATATATATTTTAATTTAGAGATGAATCAAGGGTTATAGGGAGGAGGCAGGAAAGTAAAGATGAGGCAATGATTAGATCAGCCATCATATTAAATGGTGGGTCTGACATGGCAATATGACCTCCTAAATCTTTAATGCCACTGAATTTAATACTCATAGTGTTAATTAGGCAATGACTACTCAATGTACTTATAGAAAGCAGTTTAATACAGAAAGAAAGATGGGCTTGCACTATATCCCCCAAAGCATTTCATAGACAATTAGGAAGCTGGAGTGTCATTTTTATAATATAGAATGTACCACAATGCAAGAGAAGCTAAAGGCAAAATCATGAAATGAGAAGTAATTATGGCCTCATATTCTTGGGGTAAACATGTTCTGCTTCCAAGGGGGAGTGGCTCTTTGACAGGGGATGTTAGAAGGCCCCAACAAATGACCCTGAGGTGTGACTCTTCAGTCATGGCTGCATGGTAGGTAGGATTAATGAGAGTAAGGATAGACCAGCAGCCACCAAGATCACTCTAAATCGGTAAACCACAAAATAGCCGCAGGTGAATAGAGGAATTTAATTAGCAGTCATGGAACAAGGTTACTGATGGTGAACTTGGAAAACATTGGCTAATTTAGGTTTTATAAAGTGAGAACATGATAGGGTTAATAATGGAAGTGCAAGAAAACAGTAAAACCATTAAAATTCCCCACTACAGTACAGCTAGGGCTATGAAGGAATTCCAGATATTCACCACCCGGCACATGCTCTCTTCAAAGTTACTGCCATCGTGGATGAAGCGCAGGAGCCTGAAGACCCACTCTCAATGTTTTAGGAATAGCTTCTTTCCCCCTGTGCTATCAGATGTCTGAATGTCCCATGAACACTACTTCACTATTCTTCTTTTTAAGGTATTTATTTATTTATTATTGCAACTTATAGTAATGTTTTATTTGTTGCACTGTACTGCTGCAGCAAATGCAATAAACTTCATAACATAACAGATGTGATTCTGATTCTGTTCAAGCAAAATAGCTTTAATTTTACCATGTGCTATGACATTGCTCCATACTGGACTTGGAGTACATTTGCCTTGTGTAACATAACAGTAAATATATTTCATCACAGTCCAGGAAAAGTAACAACTACCAAAATGATTAACAACAACACAGAAAATAGGGAAGAAGCTTAAACAAATGTGCACTTGGATATTAAAGACAGCTTTGCCAGTCACACTTGAAGAGCAAATTAATAAAACACTGCCTGGTTGGCAATGGGAAGTTCAAATGCTTGGGAAGCCTTTTTTTTTGTCTGCACTGTGAAAAGAAAATAGTGCAGGAATTTGGATAACTGAAATAAAAACTGAGAGTCCTGGCAAATACCTGGGAGGTTAAACAACATGTGATGATGGAGACAAAGTTGATGTTAGAGGTTAGTGACCTTTCTGATATTTTAGTGAAAAGGCATTTATCTGAAAGTTTAACCCAATCTCTTTCTCCACAAATACTACCTAACTATTGATATATTGCCCAAATCTTCTGCTTTACTTTAACTATGATTTGTTTTTACTTAATTATCAAGTGCCAGATACAAGGTTACTCACTAAGGCTGCCTGTAAGATCAGCGGGAAATAAAGATGCAGAATCTAAAAAACAGGTTTCCCCAAGGACAGGTTGCATGCAATCAATGAAATGTTCACTGTCCTTTCTTCATTGCAAACAACTGGAATTTCATTCATCACAAGTGTCCCTAAGTGAAACACATTCTAAAAATAAAATACACCACCTCAATGAGAGCAAGGCAGCTCATTCATGCATGCACCATGCATTTGAGAACAGAATTTAGACCAGTCCGTCTGGTACTTAAGAAGCAGCAGTGTTGGAATTTCTGTACCTCAGCGGAAATGAAAATTGAAATTGTGTCTGCCTTTGTGTCCTTATCTGTTCAATGTCAGCCAAAGAATTACCTAGTGACATTCATCACCATGTTTTCATTATCACCTCTGATGTCCCCTAGAGATCTACATTTGGTTCCTTCCTCTTTCTCCTCTATAGGCTATCCCTCTCCGATACTATCTGAAAAATGACAGCAGTTTCTACCTAATTACTGACCCCTCCTCAGTCCCTAAAGAGTAAAACTACTTACCTGACATCCAGTAAAGAATGGCAGGATTTTCTCTGACAAATATTAATAAAACTGAGTCTATTTTCACTTCAAATCACAAATTCCAGCCCCTGCATTTCCCATGTCAACTCTTCAACATGGAACTAAATTGTTCCCTATCTCAGTGCCACATATGACCTTGTGATAAACGTAGACTCATGTAACTTCATTACCATTCAAGAGCATTTACTTCCATCTCCATTAAATCACCCAAGATCCATCCTTGCCTTTAGTAACCTGTAAACTTGATCATTCTGTCAAACTACAGACAATCCTGTATCACTTAGCTCTCCAAAATCTCATTGTAACCTCACTCTCCCATTAGAGTGCAGGCAGCCAAAGGTCCATCTGGACTTCATCGCACTCCCACCCAACTCCCAACCTGCCTGTCATCTTAGGCTCCCCTCCCCTTACTTCTCCAATTGCTTCAGAACCCATTCTCACCATTCTCCTTCTCTTTATATTGGTCATCTCCTATCTGCATTCTCAGTCTTGGTGTAGATTTTTGATGGGAAATATCAGCAATTCCTTTTCTCACATAGATGCTGCTTGACCTACTGAGTTCTTCCAGCAGATTTGTTGCTCCAGATTCCAGCTCCGGCAGTCTGTTGTATTTTCATTGTGTTTCTATCATTCATTCTATGGAGTTTGTTGTTTTGTAGATGCCTGTGAAGAGTACGAATTTAAGGTTTATACTGTATACACCCTCTGATATTAAACGAATGCTACTATTGGTGTCTCAACTTGGACCCACTTGCAAGTCGTATTTATTCACTCATGGGATATGGATATCCTGAAAATGTTGACATTTCTTCTTCATCCCTACTTGCTTCTAACCTCAGGAGACTGTTAAGAGTCAACCACAGTAGTGTAGCAATTAGCGCGGCACTATTACAGCTTGGGGCATTGGAGCTCAATTCCAGTGTCCTCTGTAAGGAGTTTGTGTGCCCTTACCATGGAACACATGGACTTTCTCTGGCTGCTTCAGTTTCTAAACAGCCCAAAGATTTGCCGGTTAGTAAATGTATTGATCAATTTTGAATAGGCTAGGGTTAAATCTGGGGTTGCTGGTGGCATGGTTCAAGGTACCAGAAGGGCCTATATTTTAAGGGCTGTATTTCTAATTAAATTTTAAAAATAGGCATTTTTGAATATGGAATTACATATAGATTGGACAGAATAAGGACATTTATTTATGATACACAATAGTGAATCATCTGGGATTTTATAGCAACCTAATTCTTTCATACTTATCATTATTGAATCCTTTTCTTTTACATTCCTGATTCATTTAATTACTGAAATTCTGCTGCTATGTAGTCAGGCCTCTGGATCAAAAGTCCACACCTGTAGTTTTAGTCCATAAACGTAATCACTGACTAATGCTCAAGATGGTACAGTTTTAGTACCGTGTGATTTGCACGCCAACTCTGTGCTTACTGTGAAACAGTGACTCCAGTTAAGGCCTCATTTTCAAATTTAGTTCCTCTATGGTCTTGGGTTGCCTTAGTCTCCTCAAAGTCAAAATCAATTTAGTGTTGAGCCATATGCACAAGTACATGTATGCATAGGTACAATGAAAATCTTACTTGCAGCAGCATCACAGGTACAGTGCTTCAGATTAACAGCATTTACAAGAGAACATAAACATAGATTATAGCAACACACACAAAATGCTGGAGGAACTCAGCAGGCCAGGCAGCATCTATGGAAAAATGGGCCATAATGTAAGGTGATCCTACTGAAGGTAAAGATAAGAGTTATGCCAGCATCAAATGCACGAAGGAAAGTGGCAGGTCTTGAACCAGGTGCTGTACATTCTGCCCAGTGGTAGCTCTGAGAAGATGGAAACACGAGGAAATCTGCAGATGCTGGAAATTCAAACAACACACACAAAATTCTGGTGGAACACAGCAGGCCAGGCAGCATCTATAAGGAGAAGCACTGTCGACGTTTCGGGCCAAGACCCTTCGACAGGGCTAACTGAAAGGAGAGATACTAAGACATTTGAAAGTAATGGGGGGAGGGGGAAATGTGAAATGATAGGAGAAGACCGGAGGGGGTGGGATGAAGCTAAGAGCTGGAAAGGAGATTGGCAAAAGTGATACAGAGCTGGAGAAGGGAAAGGATCATGGGACGGGAGGCCTCGAGAGAAAGCCTCTTATAGGCTTATAGTAGATATCAGTAGATATTTTCATTCCAGGACGAAGAAGATGTCTTCCTTTTTTAAACAAAGGGGCTTCCCTTCTTCCGCCATCAACTCTGCTCTCAAACACATCTCTTCCATTTCCCGCACATCTGTCCTCACCTCATCTGCCCGCCACCCCACTCGGCATAGGGTTCCCCTTGTCCTCACCTACCACCCCACCAGCCTCCAGGTCCAACATATAATTCTCCGTAACTTCCGCCACCTCCAATGGGATCCCACTACCAACCACATCTTTCCCTCCCCCCCCCCCTCTGCTTTCCGCAGGGATCGCTCCCTCCGCGACTTCCTTGTCCACTCGTCCCCCCTATCCCTTCCCACAGATCTCCCTCCAGGCACTTATCCTTGTAAGTGCTACACCTGCCCTTACACTTCCTCCCTCACCACCATTCAGAGCCCCAGACCGTCCTTCCAGGTGAGGCGACACTTCACCTGTGAGTCGGCTGGTGTGTATACTGTGTCTGGTGCTCCTGGTGTGGCCTTTTATATATTGGTGAGTACCGACGCAGACTGGGAGACCGTTTCGCTGAACACCTACGCTCGGTCCACCAGAGAAAACAGGATCTCCCAGTGGCCACACATGTTAATTCCAAGTCCCATTCCCATTCTGATATGTCTATCCATGGCTTCCTCTACTGTCAAGATGAATCCACTCTCAGGTTAGAGGAACAACACCTTATATACCGGCTATGTAGCCTCCAACCTGATGGCATGAACATTGACTTCTCTAACTTCCGTTAATGCCCCTCCTCCCCTTCTTACCCCATCCCTGACATATTTAGTTGTTTGTTTTTTTTTCTCTCTCTCTGCCCATCACCCTGCCTGTTCTCCATCTCCCTCTGGTGCTCCCCCCTCCCCCTTTCTTTCTCTCCCATCCCATGATCCTTTCCCTTCTCCAGCTCTGTATCACTTTTGCCAATCACCTTTCCATCTCTTAGCTTCATCCCACCCTGTCCGGTCTTCTCCTATCATTTGGCATTTCCCCCTCCCCCCACTACTTTCAAATCTCTTAGTATCTTTCCTTTCAGTTAGTCCTGTCGAAGGGTCTCGGTCCGAAACATCAACAGTCCTTATAAATGCTGCCTGGCCTGCTGTGTTCCACCAGCATTTTGTGTCTGAGAAGATGGCATTGCCTATATCGTGGAGATCTTGATGTTGTCTTCTTGAGGCAGTTCCCAACAAATCCTGTGAGATATCTTCCCTTCTCTTTCAGCTGTAATTGTTCCACCAGAATGTGCTCTGAGCTGAGGCTTTATGAGGCACTGGTGAGGCCTCACCTTGAGTTTTCACCTTGAGTTTTGGGCTCCTCATCTAAGAAAAGATGTGCTGGCATTGGAGAGGGTTCAGATGAGGTTCACAAGGATGTTTCCGGGAATAAAAGGGTTATCATCTGAAGAACATTTGATGGCTCTGGGTCTGTACTCACTGGAATTCAGAAGGATGAGGGGGAATTTCAATGAAACCTTTCAAATGTTGAAAGGCCTAATCAGAGTAGATGTGGAAAGGATGTTTCCCATGGTGGACAAGAGGGCACAACTTAAGGACAGAGGGGCATCCATTTAAAACAGAGCTGCAGAAAAATGTCTTTAGCCAGAGGGTGGTGAATTTGTGGAATTTATTACCATAGGTATCTGTGGAGGCCAGGTCGTTGGGCATATTTAAGGCAGAGCTTGATAGGTTCTTGACTGGACAGAACACGGCATCAAAGGTTATGGAGAGAAGTTGGGGGAGTAGGGCTGAGGTGAGGGGAAAAAAGGATCAGCCTTGATTGAATGGCAGAGAAGCCCCAATGGGCCAAATGGCCTAATTCTACTCCTGTGTCTTATGGTCTCCCTAAACCTTCTGTTCTGAAGTACCATCCAATCTGAATCCCATCTATTTTTATCCATCTCTTGCTTCCTATCTTTCCTTAAGATCCCTTTTATTACCACTCTTTTTGGCCAAGATTTTGGCCAAATGCCCCCGTCACTCCTCATGTGGGTTCTGTATTAAATTTTGTTTTATAATATGAATCACTGCTGGGTATTTTGGTTCATTACAAGCACTAAATAATCATTTAGGAGATGGTCGTTCGACCTGTTTCAGTTATGTCAGCTCTCAGAGTATTACCATCAATCATACTTGCCTGCAGTTTCCCTTCTAGCCTATTCCTACTCACAGGTTAGTCAGATCTGTAAAGGGATATGACAGCAGTGGTTTGGGTTGAGAAGTATACAGGCGTGAGGGGAAGGGGCAGAGCAAGAGCTGGCAAGCAATAGGTTGACCATTTGAGGAGGGAAATAGAGGATGGAAGAGTGGAAATAGCAGTTCTCCTCACATCTTTATACTGGTTATCCCCACTTTATCTTTCAATCCAGATGAAGGAATTCAGCCCAAAATATCTACTGTCCATTTCCCTCCACAGCTGTTTCCTGACCCACTGAGGTCCTCCAGCAGTTTTTTTTTGCTCCAAATGTCATCATCTCTGGTCTCTATCTTGCAAGTTTACATTTTATCAGGTAGATGTAATGGGCCATATTAGCACTTATATCCTGGAATACTGCAATCTTCTTAACATGAACCTCTCTTATGATAGCATTCAACAACTTCTGTACAGTATTCTCAATTCTTAACAATGAGCAGTGATACACTATTTGTTTGTCAAGTAGAATGTAATTGGGGAATCAAGCAGCAGATTGAAAAGGAAATCATTAAACCTTTTATTATTACCATTTCTATTATTTCAGTCAAGTGAGGAGCCTGTTGCCAGGCACAAGGAACTACTGATGAATTCCAGTCTATCAGCTATTATCTCTGCACAGAATGTGTAGACTCTCAATTACAGACAATATGCTGCATAGAAACTGGCCTTTCAGTAGTGTACCTTTATGCAAAAAGCCCAAACATTCTGAGAAATGATTCAATCAGTCATTGCAAATACAACTATAATTTGCATGAAGAAAAGGGCTGCATGGATCAGTGAAAATGCAGACATATTATAAGTGCGGATTTCCACAGTTCATGAGTCCTCTGCATTTATTACTGAAAGCCAATTAATGATAAATAGTGTCTTTAATTCCTTACCCATGGAGGAATTAGTACATATTGTAGAGATAAATATCAATTGTTGCTACCGTCTGATCATCTGTTCAGATTAATTTAACTCAGTAAATATCTGGCTGTACTCTGACATGATCATTATATTGGCAGCTAATCTTGCCATTAATTTCAGAAATATTGACCCAGATAATATGGGGGGGGGGGCAGGTGAATAAACAATCATCTGAAAAACATTCTGAATTCTTAACCTTCTTCAAGAAATTACCATTGCCAGGTCCTGAAATAAAATTGTTTATTAAAAATTGCCTTTCAATATTTGTCACTTTAAAGGAAGTTTTGTGCAAAAATATATGTAAATTTAAAATTGCTGTTCTTCACAGGATCCTACATTACCAGAGTGATGACAGACAGTTCAAGTGAATATTATTGTTAATATGTTACCTGAGGCATTGAAGGATGCTTCTGGTTATTCTGAGGAATACATCAGGAATGTACTGAGGAAAATATTTTGCAGCTAGTATCAGTGATGGGTTGAGAAGCCAAATGCGTGAAGCTACTGCAACAGAAGGTAAACGATCAGGTTTCAAGCTTTTTCTGCTCTTCTTAACTAAGTATATATAAACTTTTCAACTGTCCTCTGTCAAACTTCATTGAATCTAAAAAGCAGGGTTACCTGGCATTCTGAAGTGAAGAAAGAAAATATCAAAACTATACCTGTGCAACTGTGGAGATTAAATTACTGTGTGAGGTTGTTGATCTTTTATTAGAAAAGTGGGCGATGTCCCAAGATTTTGGACATACATAGAAAAAGAAAGGGAACAAGAAAACAACAAAAGGGAAGGTTTGTTATACAGCAAAGATCAGGAGACATTAATAGGTAAAAGGGGTAATGGTGCAATGGTAATGGCATAAGTAAAATAAAGATTTATCTGAAGGAGATTTAAATTGGAGAGGCTGAAATTACAAAAGAAAAATATTACAGATACTAGAAATCTGAAATCAACACAAAATGTGCAAATGCTGTTTACCGGAACTCATTGAGCTCTCAGCTACCAATCTGTCCAATCCCCTTCCCCACCTAGCTCCATCTGCCTATCTTTACTCACCTCAACTCTGAACTGATTCCACAACCCTGTCTCACTTCCAAGGACTCAAGGACTCTACAACTCAGGTTGTCAGTTTTATCTATCTACCTATCAACCTGTCTATCATTAACACATTTCACATTGGTTGTTTATGTATAGTTTTTCATAAATTCTACTGTTTTGACTTTGACTATCATCCCCTCCCTATCTGATTCTATGTATCACATATCAGTCTTTATCTTGACTTCCTATGCCTTATACAACTTTAATCTGGCAATCTGTCCTCTTCCCTGTTGGGTTCTGATGCAGGGTGTTGACCTGAATGGTCAACTTCCATTTTGTTCACTGAATGAAGTGTCAAATTCAAATAAGCTGTAAAATCAGTAGATGAGGTGCAGCTTCTTGAGCTTGGAGACAGTACAGAGATGTGGAAGTGTGGCAGAGAGTGATAGAGGGAGCAGGAGAGAAAGGGTGTGGATATACATATGTGAAAAGGAGAAAGAAGGATTGGGAATAAAAAATGGGGTTTGGGGAAATGTGAAGGAGGTTTGGAGGGTTGGGGGAGTGAGAAAGAAGGATTGTGTGTTGCAGATGCAGTAGGAGAGAGTGCAGGGAGAATTGGAGAGTATGGGTGTTAGTAGCAGTAGGTAGAGTAGGCTGGGTTTCTTCCATTTTGTGGTCATATGTTAATCATGTTACTGAACTTGAATAATGGTAGAGCTTAGGATCTCATTATTAAATAGACATAGTTTTATGCTTTTTATGCTTTTTGTATTTTCATTTAAATCAATTTGTTTTTGATATATAACTGAATTATTCTGAGTTCAAAGATCATGTATAGAAATTGGAGTCAAAGGGTAACTGAAGATTGCAATATGGGGGTAAGCTGAGGTCAGAGCAGATGGTGAAATAAAATGAGAGACAAATGAAATCTCAAGGTCATGCAGACTGAATGGATGTGTCTAATATAACAGCTTCCAGGTTGGCCTTTGGTCTCTCAGGTGTAGAGGGGACAGTATTGAGTTGTGAATTCATCACAGTAAATTGAAAGATGTGCAGGTAAGGTGGTGCTTCACCAAGAAAGTCTAGTTGGGCTGTTTGGCACCTATTGGAGAATCAATACTGCTATTCTGTAAGACAAGGGATAAAGCAACCATCCTTGTAGAAGAGAAATAACAGGAGGTTATCAAGCCATGCAACATAATATATACACAGCCAAGTCGCCCTTGGACCTTGCACAAAGAGGATGCAAGTAATGCAGTTTCTATGATTGCATAGGAAGAGGCGGGTTCCATTTTCTTCAGAGCTCTCATCAGATTCCTTTTTCAGCCTTTTTCCAACAATACCTTCCCTATTTCTTACTTCATCTCCACTACTTCCCCACCCACCCACCTCCCCCAAGCCTGGTATCACTTATCACCTGCCAGCTTATGCTCCTTCCCCTCCCTCAACCTTCTTATTCTAGTTTCTGCCCCCTTCCTTTCCAGTCCTGATAAAGGGTCAACTGTCTATTCCCCTCTGGAGATGCTGCGGTTTATAATCCATCAGAGAGATCCTGAGCTTCCAGTTTCCTGCCTTTATAAATACTCTTGTCACCTTGACCATGAACTCTCCATTTATGGCCTCTTACATTGCTCCGTTTGCTTGAGTAATATTACTTTATCTTTACCTACAGCCCTCTGCACTCAATATTGAATTGATCAATTTCAGGCAACTGTCCTCCCTTTGCTCTCTCTCCACAGATGTGACTGCACTTTTGTGCTTCAATTTATTCCATTCTCTCTTCGGTCTCTACATCCTTTAAAGCTGTCATTATGTTGGTCTGCTCTGCACTACAGACATTCTATTAGTTCTCTCTATCTCTCCTCTCTCAGCAACTTAAAATATCCAATACATGTGGCAGACTGACCTCTACCTTGCTGAGGCCAGGCAGTACCTCTCAGACACCTCCTCTTATTTACCCCTTGAAAAGGAGCCAAAGCTGATTATTAGAAAGTTGTCTCCAACATCATCATTAACCTCATCAAATCTGGAGAAATCCCATCCACTGACACCAAGCTCATAGTTGCCTTACCCTGTTCTGTTCAGTTCTACCACCTATCCAAGATGCACAGACCTGACTGTCCAGGTAAGCCCATTGTCTCTGCCTGCTCAGGCTTGTGTCCGCATATCTTAATTCCATTCTATTCCTCTTGTTTTAGTTCTTTCCTACCCACATCTGTGACCCTTCACATTCTGTCAATCTCCTCAACAACTTTCAGTTCACCAGCTCCAACCACCTCATTTTCACCATAGATTTCAATCCCTATACACTTCTACCCTCTAACAAGATGGCCTTAACGCTCTCTGCTTCTTTCTCAACCAAAGACCAAATCAGGTCCCCTCCATCACTTCCTCCTCCGTCTGGCAGAACTGGTCCTCACCCTCAACAATTTCTCCTTTGGCTCCTTCCACTTTCTCCAAACTCAAGGGGTAGCCATGCACAACTGCATGGGTCCCAGTTCATGTTCCAAGCCCTCCCCGGTAGTGCTCCCCAACTCGTCCTGTGCTACTCTGATGACTGCATTGGTGCTGCTTCCCATACACATTCTGTGCTCATCAATTTCATCCACTTTATCTCCAACTACCACCCCGCCCTTAAATTCACTTGGTGCATTTCTGACACTTCTCTCGTCTTTCTTGATCTCTCTGTCTCTATCTCTGGAGACAAACAATCTACTGATCTCTTATAAATCTACTGAATCCCATGGCTATCATGACTATGCCTCTTCCCACGCTTTCTCCTGTAAAAATGCTATTCCCTTTTCTCAGTTCCTTCCTCCCCACCACACCTGTCTCCAGGATGAGGCTTTCCTTTCCAGAATATCAGAGATGTCCTCCTCCTGCAAAGAATGGTGTTTCCTTTCCTACACCATCAATGCCACCCTCATGCACATCTCCACCGTTTCCCAAACAACCATGATCACTACATCTTCCTGCTGCCTTAACAGAGAAAGAGTTCCTCTTGTCCTCACCTCATAGGTCTGCATATCCAACACGTAATTCTCTGCAACTACTATCTTTATTGGGATCCTACCACCAAAGATATTGTTACCTGCCCCAGCTCTCTGTTTCCCACAGTGATCACTCCTTCCATGATTCCCTTGTCCATTTATAGAACATAGAACATAGAATAGTACAGCACATTACAGGCCCTTTGGCCCACAATGTTGTGCCGACCCTCAAACCCTGCCTCCCATAAAACCCCCCACTTTAAGTTCCTTCATATACCTGTCTAGTAGTCTCTTAAACTTCACTAGTGTATCTGCCTCCACCCTTGACTCAGGCAGTGCTTTGCACGCACCAACCACTTTCTGAGTGAAAAACCTTCCTCTAATATCCCCCTTGAACTTCCCTCCCCTTACCTTAAAGCCATGTCTTCTTGTACTGAGCAGTGGTGCCCTGGGGAAGAGGCACTGGCTGTCCACTCTGTCTATTCCTCTTTCCCCCTCCCCACTAATCGTCCTCCTAGTATGTATCCCTTAAAGTGACAGAAATTTTACACCTGCTCATTCACCTCCTCCTTCATCTCCATTTAGGGCCCCAAACAGGTGAGGCAACACTTCACTTGTGAATTTGTTGGAATTGTCTATTGTATCTGGTGCTCCCAATGTGGCCTCCTTTACAATGATGAAACGATGTAAGTTCTGGGACCACTTTCTCGAGCACCACCAAAAGCAGAATTTCCCAGTGATGAACCATTTTAATTCCTATTTCCATTCCCATTCTAATATGTTGGTCTACAGGTTCCTCTTTTGTCATGATGAAGCCACTCTCAGGGTTCAAAAAGCAACATCTCATACTCTGTCTTGGTAGCCTGCAATCTGATTGCATGAATATTGATTTCTCCTTCTGGTAACTCTTTTTTCCCTCCCCTGCCCTCTTCTTCTATTCCTCACTCTGGCCTCTTGCCTGCCTATCTCCTTCTTCCCTTTCTCCCATGGTCCACTCTCCCCTCCTATCAGATTCCTTCTTCTCCAGCCAATTACCTTTCCAACCCACCTGGCTTCACTATCTTCCAGCTAATCCTCCTTCCCCTCCCCCAATCTTTTTATTCTAGCATCTTCACCCTTCTTTTCCAGGCCTGAAGAAGGGTCTTGGCCCCAAAACGTTGACTCTTTATTCATTTCCATAGATGCTGCCTGACCTGCTGAGTTCCGCCAGAATTTTGTGTGTTTTGCTCTAGATAGCCAATATATGCAGAATCTTTTGTGCTTAAAACATCCAATTCCAATTCTGATAAAGGATCCTCAACCTGAAAAGTTGACTGTTTCTCTCCTTACAGACACAGCCTGACCTGCTGAGTACTTCCAGAATTGTATGTATTGTTTTAGCTTTCTTGCACCTGCACACCTTTGTGTCAAACACCCCATTATGTTTGATTACTTGTGGAAAAAGAAGAGAATTGCAAATCTCTAGCCACCCTTTCTCCAGAGTCAGGCAGGCTTTCCTGCACTGTTTGAATCCAAATGCTCCCATAACACCAGATGTCCTTTTCCTTGTTTCAGAATCTGTTGTTGGTGGTTATTTCTGCCAGCAGCTCTTTAATTATGTTAGTTGTAATCCCAAGCAAAATTTACATTTAATTTTGTACCCATTTGAGCCAAAACGTAAAGAGTTCCCATTTTGTGCTGCACTCTATAATTGAATCTGAATGAATATTTAAGATTATCCAAACTAATTGAGTGGGATTACATTAGGTTTTTGCACGATGTTCAGGTTAATAATATAGTTAATCTAATCAACCATTCTAGCTATCCTGCCTCCAAACACTGCGTCTATTACCTCAGTCACTGTAGCACACTGTAATCTCTTTAGACCATTTTTATAATGCTTATTACATTGTGTACATGCTGGTATTCATGTATTTTTGCACATTTATTCCATATCCATACTTATAACTTTATTTTTTATTCTTTATAATTATTGGGAATGTTGTTGATTTTACTGCATGTTGCACCAACCACATCAAATTCCTAATACATGTAAATATACAGAATATGGCCATTACAGTTGATCTTTGAATGTCTTTGATAAGGTGACCAATGCTTCTATATAATGGCTCCCTCATTCACTTTAAATACTCAAATCTACATTATTGTGCCCTGTTAGTTCTTCTTGCTATCATAGCTAGCTATGCTGTTGATATCACTGGAGGCTTGCCGTGACCTATCTCCCCAAGTTTCCTTAATTTGTTTAGGTTCCACAGTGTTCATTCCCACATGAACATCACACCGGACTAGAGGGACTCCTGAACTTGACTGAGTCTTCAGCATCTCTAATCCTGCCTCTTTTACGATGTAGCCAGATGATAGTCTCTGTCTCTGCATGATCTCTGACTGGCTGGAACATCCCTCTGTTTGCCAGCTCCTTCCTTGAAATAAGTGGTTTTGACTGCAAACCTTGTGCACCCTGCTGTGTCTCCCATCTGCAATCCTGTCTCACACTGATCTCATCGCTACACACTGGTCTTCATGCAGACAGATGCCGCTGACTTTATGCACAAATGCACCCTCCATAAAAAAGGCTTTTGTCAGCTCCCATGCTTGTCATTTTAGATCTTTTGTGTGGAATCATGTATTCAAACCCATTTATCTCCACATAAACTGAGAGAAATCTGGGTAATCCACTTACATGGCACAGGATGCCCTCTGTCTGACTTTTTTGTGTTGTCCATCCACATCAACATTTGACATCAATGATCTTACCGGTGTGTGATCCCTGCCTTTACCCACAGCTAATCCTTGGACTGATCCCAGAGATCCTATCCTGGATTCAAGTAGATAGTAAGTGTTTAGTTTCTCACATAATCTATTCATTTCATACAGCTTTAGTAATGAAGTAATCACAGCTATGGATAAACAGGAGAATATTCCAACCCTGTAATATCCTAGTGTTAAATATTCTAACTGAGCAGAGAAGAGAATCAGTTTTATAGCAGAGTGATGATATTACCTTAATGGAGTACTCCTGTGTGTGACTTTGTTCAATGTAGGAGGCTGATACCCAGGCAGCTACCACATGGTCTTTGATGGATCGGGGGCAGGGCCCACTGACAGAGAACGAAATATATCTGGTAACCCTTCACTGCTGAGGCTTCCTCCACCTTTACTGCTATTCTGATGTGTCATCATCCTCCACCAGTTCCACCTTTGAGGCCTTGATTGGATCGCTCTTTGTCTGGCAGCTCCCCCTTGACCTTATTGCCAACATTGACCCTACCAGGAGCTACGCTCCACATGGCATCTCTCTTAGGATCTCAGTAACTCACAAACTTCTCCAGCACAACAAAGTGAGGATCCTCAAAGAAGATCAAAGTTTTATGCATCCCCAAGGTTTGGTAGATGAAGCACTTCAGGTTACTGTTCCTTAGTTTCAAAAGCATACAGTAGCTTCTATCCTACAGTACCTACAGCTATCTAAAAGCCTCTTAAAAGACCCTATTGTATCCGCTTCCACCAACGTTGCTAGCAGCCCATTCCACGTACTCACCACTCTCTGAGTAAAAAACTTACCCCTGACATCTCCTCTGTACCTACTCCCCAGCACCCTAAACCTGCGTCCTCTTGTGGCAACCATTTCATCCCTGGGAAAAAGTCTCTGACTATCCACACAATCAATACCTCTCATCATCTTGTACACCCCTAACAGGTCACCTCTCATCCTCCTTCGCTCCAAGGAGAAAAAGCCGAGTTCACTCAACCTATTCTCATAAGGCATGCTCCCCAATCCAGGCAACATCCTTGTAGGTCTTCTCTGCACCCTTTCTATGGCTTCCACATCCTTCCTGTAGTGAGGCGGCCAGAACTGAGCACAGTACTCCAAGAGGGGTCTGACCAGAGTCCTATAAAATTGCAACATTACCTCTCGGCTCCTAAGTTCAATTCCAGGATTGATGAAGGCCAATACATCATGCGCCTTCTTAACCACAGAGTCAATATGCGCAGCTGCTTTGACTGTCCTATGGACTCGGACCCCAAGATCTCTCTGATCCTGCACTCTCCAAGAGCCTTACCATTAATACTATATTCTACCATCATATTTGACCTACCAAAATGAACCACTTCAAACTTATCTGGGTTGAACTCCATCTGCCACTTCTCAGCCCAGTTTTGCATCCTGTCAATGTCCTGCTGTAACCTCTGACAGCCCTCCACACTATCCACAACACCTCCAACCTTTGCATCATCAGCAAACTTACTAACCCATCCTTCCACTTCCTCATCCAGATCATTTGTAAAAATCACGAAGCGTAAGGGTCCCAAAACAGATCCCTGAGGCACTCACTTATTCTTTATTTATATTTATTTTATATTTTTATTGCAAATTGCAGTCATTTTTATGTCTTGTAATGTACTACTGCCATGAAACGACAAATTTCATGATGATAATAAACCTGTTTCTGATACTGATTTTAGTCCCTAACGGATGAACAACGGGTGTTCAGCAGCAGACTCAGACCTGGTGCCTAAGAAGATCTGTTAAAAATGGTTTGCATTCCTTCAGGAGCTTGTAAATACAATATTCATATTTTCTTTGGGGGCAAAACTAACTCAGGAGACTATGGACTTACAAAAACGCCTGGTTTACTCCACTCATAGTGTAATCACTTGACACAGACAGCAGCCCGAGGGCAGGACACAAATATTGCTTGCAGAATCCGATGCACCAGCCCCAAGGAAACAGAACCCTGCTGAGAGAAGACAACTGGATTCAAACTGTGTAGAAGTATCTGTTGCAGGGAAAGAATATGGCTGGAGTTTTGCCCTTGTGAATTATTTAAACAAACAGAATGCTTAACCAAACAATATATTTACAATATTATTCAATTATTATTCAAGTACATCAGTCAATGAAAGCAAGCACGCAGGTACAGCAGGCAGTGAAGAAAGCTAATGGCATGCTGGCTTTTATAACAAGAGGAATTGAGTATAGGAGTAAAGAGGTCCTTCTGCAGCTGTACAGGGCCCTGGTGAGACCCCACCTAGAGTATTGTGTGCAGTTTTGGGCTCCAAATTTGAGGAAGGACAATCTTGCTATTGAGGGAGTGCAGCATAGGTTCACAAGGTTGATTCCCGGAATGGCGGGACTGTCATATGTTGAAAGATTGGAGCGACTGGGCTTGTATACATTGGAATTTAGAAGGATGAGAGGGGATCTGATTGAAACATATAAGATTATTAAGGGATTAGTACACTGGAGGCAGGAAGCATGTTCCTGCTGATGGGTGAGTCCAGAACTAGAGGCCACAGTTTAAGAATAAGGGGTAGGCCATTTAGAACAGAGATGCAGAAAAACTTTTTCAACCAGAGAGTGGTGGATATGTGGAATGCTCTGCCCCAGAAGGCAGTGGAGGCCAAGTCTCTGGATGCATTCAAGAGAGAGTTAGATACTCTTATAGAAAGCAGGGTCAAGGGATATGGGGAGAGGGCAGGAACGGGGTACTGATTGTGTATGATCAGCCATGATCACAGTGAAGGGCTGAATGGCCTACTCCTGCACCTACTGTCTATTGTCTATTATTGAAATATTAAATACACAACATTGCCCCCTGCTTTAAATAGTCCCATTCAGACATAAATAATTTAATCACTGTGAAGGATTTCTTACTCATCTGGGATAACGCCTTCCCCGACCAGGGAGGTCACTCTGCTTCACAGTTTAGATTTGTGGCTGTGAAAGAATTTCAGATTCTGCTGCCTCCTCGAAGGTGGTTGAAGGGGTTAACTCTGGGATGGCAGAAAGTGGTTATGACAGCTCTGAATAACTGCCCTTTGTGTGTGTTGGCATCCCAGGCAGTGCATGGCAAGCTGCTCGATCTGTTGATCTATCCCAGCGCAGCAGACAAAGCTTCCAGCCAATGCTTTAAGTTTGACCATGCCTAGATTACCGGCATGTAGCTCCTCCAACACTTTAGCTCTCAGCTTGGATGGTACAACAGCTCTCAATCCTCACATAAGGCAATGCCCATCAAGCACAAGTTCATCCTGGTGTTTGTAAAAATGGGGTAATTGGAATTTCTATTGCACATTCCAGCCATTCTGGGTGGCTATGTAGACCTGAGCCAGTGTGGCATCTTTTCTGGTTTCCCTTTGGATCATCTCTGCCATAACAGGGAGACTTTCAATTCGCTTTAGAGGGAATATGTCAAGAGAAGTCTCCTCTTTTGTAAATTTTTCAGTTAATTTCCTTTTCCAAGAGTATACGAGACAATTCGTCAGCATATACATGATAGTAACTGTGTTCTCCAAGAAACAGACCCATCTCTGCATTTGTGCTGCTGCTGTTAGTGGAAACACTTCTGTGGTTTGAAAATCAACTCTAGTGGTTGATGATCACTAACGAGGGTAAACTCTCTCTGATACAAGTACTGACTGAAACATTTTACACCCTAAGCCTCTTTGTCAATCTGTGTATAATTTTTCCTTTGTAGCATAATATGATGCAAAGACTATGGGGTGTTCACTTCCATCACTCAGAACACGTGACATGACTGCACCTATACCATAAGGTAAAGCATCACAGGGAAGTTTCACTGGACGATGTGGATCATAATGTGTGAGTACAGTGTCTGATATCATCATTTCCTTTTTCTTTTGGAAAGCCACCTCACACAAAATTGTCCATGGCCATTTCTTATGAACTTGTAGTAATGAGTGCAAGGTTTGGCTGGAACATGGTATATAATTGACAAATCCTGAAAAAAACTGCAACTGAGAGACATCTGATGGCCTTAGGGCATCCACCACTGCTTGAATTTTCTCAGCACATTTGTGTAAATCATTATGTGTCAATGGTGAGCCACAGTACGTGAAACTTGATTTAAAGAATTCATACTAACTGTGTTTATGCTCTGAGCCCATAATCTTCCAATCTTTTTAACATTGTCTTGAGATTTTGGAGATGTTCCCGTCAACCTTACAGGTAACAATGATGTCATCCAGTTAACACTGAGTGCCTGGCTGCTTTGCAGCACCTAATCCATAGTTTTCTGCCAGAGTGCAGGTGCAGATGCTACTTCAAAAATATACCTATTATAGTGATAAAACTCTTTGTGAATGTTATGGTGAGAAACACTTTGGACTCTTCTTCCATTTCCATCTGTAGGTAGGTCCCAGCTTAGTCCACTTTACTGAAGTTTCTCCCTCCAGAAAGGTTTGCAAAGATATCCTCTGTCCTGGGCAAAGGATAAAGATCTACTTTCAATACTGGGTTGATAGTGACCTTAAAATCACCACAGATCTTGGTGGACACATTCTGCTTCACTATTGGGACCACTGACATTGCCCATGAGCTCCACCAACCTTGGAAAGAATTTCTTCAGCCCCCATGTGATCTGGCTCACTGGCTACTTTATCACAGATTCCATAAGGAACTAGACAGGCTTTGTAATACTTGGGTGTGGCATTTTCATTTAGCACTATCTTACCATTGATATGTTTGAGTTTTCCAATGTCAGCCTTGAACACTGCTATGGCATCATCTTTCTTAATTCACTTCCAGTTGACCCTATTGCAGGGGATATGGCATGCATATGATGGATGAATCTCCAATCAAGTTGTTGTTGTCTCAACTAATCATGTCACTACAATTCTGGCCTTCCTATTTTTACCACATACAAGCCCAATGAGGCATACATGTTGTTTTGTCTCCCTGTTAAAAATGTCATTCCCACAGGAGTTTTCTTTATTCCAGTATTTCTTAATTTGATACCTGCAGGCTTTAGTTCGGTATCTTTGAAATGATGCTCAAACTCATTTTGTGGAATGACTGAAAACAGCTGGGCTAGTGTCCAATTCCATTTTAATTAATTTTCTATTCACTTCTGGTGCAAGCCATATTGCTTGTCTCTTGTTAGTTTTCACATGGTAAATCTCAAGGCTACCGGTCCTGTGTCATTCTGATCAAGATCAATTTTTTTCATCAACAGAATGCAGATGAGTGATCTTTCTGAAGCTGCAACTTGATTTTTTATCTTTCTCTCCTCCCTGTACAGCCCATTTATTTTTGTCTGCCCAACATGCTCTTTGTTTGTGTCCTATTTTGTTGCATTTTCTGTGTTTTGCCTTTAAACCTGCATTGGCCTAGTGTATGTGAGCCCCTACACTTCTTAGCTTAATGGGTCCAAAAGCATAGTTTCTTATGGAGCTTAGTAACCTCTGAGAAGCCAGCAAGCCATACATTCAATGAAATTGTTACAATTTTACAAAAGCACATGAGCCCGAAGCCACTGGTAATAGCTGAGAGATTTAGATTTTACAAAAGGAACCAGTTAAAAGATGAAAGCATTTCTGAATACATTGCAGAAATGCACAGACTTTCCAAGTACTGTGACTTTAGAGATGGAATTTCTGATTCGTCAAGGGACAAGCTTGTATGTGGCATGCATTATCAAAGTACTCAAACGAGGCTTCCGGCAGAAAGAAACCTAACCTTAGTACGGGCGTTGACCATTGCAATATCGTTAGAGACTACAGCAAAGGATGCAGCAGAACTACAGAAAAGGAGGTTAGAATGTGAAATGCACAATGTGTCGCTGAATGGTACAAAACACAAAAAAAAATGTTATTGATGTGGCAAATACTCCCATGATGCAAGTGACTGTTGGTTCAGAGAAAAAGTCTGCAGAAAGAGTCACAGACAGGGTTACAGAGAGAGAGAGAGAGAGAGTGTAGGGCAGACAAAAAGCACAACTGAGTGAAAAGTCTCAAACACAAAACTAAGCAAATGCATAAAGTTACCAAATGTATGACAGAATCAGACAATGTAGAGTCTGACAAAAGTGAACTGCCAACCCTAGAACTGCATTGTATTACTGAAGCAGATCACAAATTCATCTGGATCACAATAATTGTGTCCGGTGTAAAACTGAAAATGGAACTGGATACATGGTCAGCTTTGTCCATAATTCCAGAGGCTAACTACAACAAACTGTGTTCTAAGCTGCCATTAGGGAAGAGCTCAGAGATGCTAAAGACCTACACAGGCAAAGAAAGTGTCCCCCCCCCCCCACAAAGGCAAGCTGAAAGTGAAAGTGATGTATGGAGGCCAAACAAAGCAGTTAGAGCTTTATGTATCGACAAGTGGAGGGGCAGCTCCTTTCAGATGTAAATTTTGAGAAAAATCAACTGGACTGGCACACAATCAAAGCTTTCAACGTTACATCAACAGGAAGCGGCAGCCCAAATGGTAGCACTAGCCAGAGACTGGCACAACTGCTTAATGCTAAAAAGAAGGTGTTTGAGAAGGTGACTGGTAAACTCAAAGGCCTGAGGTCAGAATTGAACTGAATGAAACAGTAACACCAAGATTCCATAAAGCATGTCCAGTGCCTTGCACACTAGGTCCTATAGAGGATGCTGAACTGCAGAGTTTGGAGGCATCTATGATTCTCTCCAAGGTTAAGTGGAGCGATGAGACCACGCCCATTGTCCTGGTGAATAAGAAAGGGAAGGCCGGAGTCATTCGCATCTGTGGGGATTTCAAGATGAGCATCAACCCGAAACTGCGTACTGTGCAGTATCCCCTGCCACAAATAGAAAACATTTTTGCACCTTTGGCAGGAGTGAAGAGGTCTTCAAAAATTGACTTGTCACAAGCCTATCTACGATTGGAGATGGAGGAGTCAAGCAGGAAATTCCTCACAATCAACCCTCACAAAGGACTGTTCAATATAATCGTCTTGTCTTTGGCATTGCATCAGCCCCAGTAATTTGGCAAAGAGCAATGGACCAAGTATTCCAAGATGTCCCAGGAACACAATGATATCATCGTGAGTGGCAAAAATGATGAAGAGCACCACCTGAACTTTGGTAACGTGCTTACCAGGCTGAGTGAGTATGGTCTGCATACAAAGAGAGAGAAATCTGAAATTTTCAAAAATGAAATCTCATATTATGGACATGTCATTGACAAACATGACTTATGTAAGTCACAAGAGAAGGTTGAAGCAGTGCTACAGGCACCCAAATTGGAAAATTTGTCACTACTCAGGTCATAGTTGGGCATTGTAAACTAGTACCACTGGTTTCTCCAAATCCAAACATTGCTACAGTGCTGTATCCATTGAACACACTGTTAAAGACAGGAGCAAAGTGGGAATGGTCAGAAAGATGTGAAAGAGCATTCATGGAAACAAAGAGATTAATAATGTCTAATGAACTGCTCACCCATTATTACCTATCCCTACCCTTCAGACTGGCATGCGATGCATCCCCTTATGGCACTGAGTCATTCAGAACACATTATGAAAGATGGATCTGAATGTCCCATTGCATTTGCTTCAAGATCACTGACGAATACAGAATACAGCTATGCACAGATCGACCAAGAGGCCCCTAGTTCAGTGTGGGGAATAAAGAAGTTCCACCATTACCTCTATGGACAAAGGTTTACGCTAGTGACAGATCACCAGCCCCTTGTGTCCATTTTCAATCCCAGGAAGGGAATTCCAGTGATGACTGCTACCCGGTTGCAACATTGGGCACTGTTCCTAGGAGCCCACTCTTATCACATAGAGTTCAAAGTAATACTGATGGCTTGTCATGTCTTCCACTACTGGCAACTGAAGAGGAAAAGTCTTCATACTGTGACTCAGTAGAAGTGTTCCACATCGCAATGGTGGACCAGTTGCAGGTAACAAACTCTGAAGTACAAAGGGACACAAGAACGTTGTTTTCTGACATTGCCAAAAGTCTATGAAATCACAATGCAAGGATAGCCAGCTCATGGTAACCCTATGTTTCCAGAGCTCTCAGCAAGATGAGATCAATTGTTAGTATGTTAAAGTACACTGATGTGTGAATCTTGTGTTGTGGTTCCCTCTAAACTGTGCACCAGAGTGTTAGAAAATCTGCATGAAGGACACCTGGGTACAGTAAAGATGATGAGTCTCACCTGGAATTATGTTTGGTGGCCAGGATTAGATAAACAGATTGAAGACTTGGTCAATAGTTGTTCAGGATGCCAGAAAGTCCAAAGTGCCCCACACGGGCACCATTACACCTGTGGGAGTGGTCATCTTCACCATGGCAAAGAGTACATATTGACCTTCCTGGGCCATTCATTGACTCCACCTTTCTGATTGCCATGGATGCTCATTCGAAGTGGCTGGAGGTTATACCAATGAAGTCAACTACCTCAGCAAAGACTGTCTCCACTCTGAGGACTGGACTACCTTCCCCAGAAGTGGCTACCAAAACAAATAGTGAGTGACAATGGACCACAATACACATCAGAAGAATTCCGACTGTTCAAGAAGTAAAATGGCATCAGGTCGAGGAATATAAAGAATGTAAAAAGAGTCTTAAGAAAGAAATTAGAAAAGCTAAAAGAAGATACGAGGTTGCTTTGGCAAGTAAGGAGAAAATAAATCCAAAGGGTTTCTACAGTTATATTAATAGCAAAAGGATAGTGAGGGATAAAATTGGTCCCTTAGAAAATCAGAGTGGACGGCTATGTGTGGAGCCAAAAGAGATGGGGAGATTTTGAACAATTTCTTCACTTCGGTATTCACTAAGGAGAAGGATATTGAATTGTGTAAGGTAAGGGAAACAAGTAGGGAAGTTATGGAAACTATGATGATGAAAGAGGAGGAAGTACTGGTGCTTTTAAGGAATATAAAAGTGGATATATCTCTGGGTCCTGACAAGATATTCCCTAGGACCTTGAGGGAAGTTAGTGTAGAAATAGCAGGGGCTCTGACAGAAATATTTCAAATATCATTAGAAACGGGGATAGTGGCGGAGGATTGGCGTATTGCTCATGTTGTTCAATTGTTTAAGAAGGGTTCTAAGAGTAAACCTAGCAATTATAGGCCTGTAAGTTTGATGTCAGTGGTGGGTAAATTAATGGAAAGTATTCTTAGAGATGATATATATAATTATCTGGATAGACAGGGTCTGATTAGGAACAGTCAACATGGATTTGTGTGTGGAAGGTCATGTTTGACAAATCTTATTGAATTTTTTGAAGAGGTTCCTAGGAAAGTTGACTCGGGTAAAGCAGTGGATGTTGTCTATATGGACTTCAGTAAGGCTTTTGACAAGGTTCCGCATGGAAGGTTAGTTAGGAAGGTTCAATTGTTAGGTATTAATATTGAAGTAGCAAAATGGATTCAACAGTGGCTGGATGGGAGATGCCAGAGAGTAGTGGTGGATAACTGTTTGTCAGGTTGGAGGTCGGTGACTAGTGGTGTGCCTCAGGGATCTGTAATGGGTCCAATGTTGTTTGTCATATACATTAATGATCTAGATGATGGGGTGGTAAATTGGATTAGTAAGTATGCAGATTATACTAAGGTAGGTGGCGTTGTGGGTAATGAAATAGGTTTTCAAAGCTTGCAGAGTTAAAGCTGATAAGTGTGAGGTGCTACATTTTGGTAAGAGTAATCCAAATAGGACATACATGGTAAATGGTAGGGCATTGAGGAATGCAGTAGAGCAGAGTGATCTAGGAATAATGGTGCAAACCTTCAAAAAGTGCATTAATGTGATGGACAAGGAGGACATTTCTCTACAGCACAAGTGGGCACCTGGTAGGATAGCTACACAGTGGATGTTGGAGATCAGACGTGGAGACATCATAAGGACCACATACTAGATGTTCAACTGAAGAACACACCTGAGTCGACGCATCCAACAAGATGGACACGTTACAGTTACTGGACCTACCTCTAGTGATGATGTCACTGACAGAAACGTGTCACCACAAACTGAGAGCTTCGAATTAGACGAGACATCTACCAAACATGGTGCCACTCCATAGGTCCAGAGGTGTGAAGAGAATGTTATCATTGACAAGACACCAGCCATATCTGATGCCACTCCATAGGTCCAGAGGTACTATCCTGAAAAAAAAAACACAGCACCACCCAAATGACTAAATCTTTAGAACTGTGAAGTTAGTTATGGACTGCTATTGTGAAAGCATGCTTATTTGGAATATGGGTTTATGAATGACGTATTGAATGTTTTGTACATATACAGTTTATATTGCATTAATCTAAAAGGGGAAGGAGGCGTATTGTATGGATCTATTTCTTTCAAAGTGTGGTGAACTACATATACCTGTCTGGACACGCTCCCCCGCTGACTGCTCCTGTGGCTCCTCCCACGGACCCCGGTATAAAAGCGATTGGAGACACAGCCCCGGCCTCAGTCTCCAGGATGTAGTGTGGTGGTGACTTGCTGCTTGTTCTTTCTTCCAGCCAATAAAAGCCTATATCTTGCCTCACGTTTCGGAGAGTTATTGATGGTGCATCACAAAGCAATGATCCTCCCTTAGCACTACATATCGATCTGTTGTCTACACATGTGCATTGGTCTCTCTGCACTCACGGCAATGTGAATACACCCATTAAAGCTATCCCCCACGTGCATGCTTTTATTTAATTGAAATGTAGTTGTGCACAGACATGACAGCCCCCGGGTATGTAGCTGAGCTTTTGAAACTGCCAGGAAATAATGGCAGTGTGGGGAGAATTAGTTGTGGAAAGAGCCAACATAGACTCAGCTGACTGAAATGGCTACCTCCTATGTTTTACAGACACATTGCGATAAGAGGTAGATACAATAACAACATTTAAAAGGTATTTGGACAGGAACATAGATAGGAAAGGTTTAGAATGAAATAGGCCAAGTATAGGCAAATGGGTAATGCGGTCAAGATTGATAGGGTCAAAGGGCCTGTTTCCATGTTGTATAACTCTATGAATCTATGTCTCTATGACACTACAGCTACTTCAAGCAAACTTTAGACTTTGTCAGCGTATCAATAAAAATAGTTTGAGGGACAGTTTTACAAAACTACCTTTATCCCTCTCCCAGAATCGCTGACTTTGGCAGAGAAGCCCTATCTCCTCCTGGGTTCTCACTCACTGGAGGTCCCCCCCACTCAGCAAAGGAGCTGAGTGAAAAGTCTCAATACCTCCTGGATCGCTGCTGGCACAGATCGCATGTCTAATGCAAGGATAGGGATAATACTTGCTGCCCGAATAGTGGGAGTGACCTGTCAGAGAGACAGTAGGCAGGGAATAGGTAAAGAATTTTGCCTTTTGGCACCTTGCCTGGTGGTTATCAAAGCAACTACCAGTATCTTGCAAGTAGTGAGGAGCTAGGAACTGTAAATGACCTCAACGACTCGAGGGCTCTGGACTGAAATGACTAAGTCAAGTCAAGTCAAGTCAAGTTTATTGTCATTTAACTACATACATGTATATAACATGTTAAATGTACATAGAAATGAGAAAACGTTTCTCCAAACCAGGGTGCAAAGCACAGTAGTACACGTAACACATGATAACTTATGAAGGAAGGATAAAATCTACAGAGGAATCACACATAAATGACAAACTTAAGTGCATTAATATTAAATATTGTAAGGTACGGAAGAGATTAACCAGTGACTCTTCGAATATGATGTGGCAGGGATTTCAGGGATGAGAAACTGTTTCTCATCCTGCCTGTTCCTGTCTTTATGCATTGTAGTTTCCTGCCTGGTGGTAGAAAGTCAAAGAGGATGTTGGATGGATGAAAAAGAAGAAGAAAGCCCTTAACTCCGAGTGAAGCCATCAGACGCCGTTGTGAAGGTGTTCTTTTTAGCAGGCTTTCTTGTTTTTACAAGGCTGAGTTGCTAGCTCGACGCTCAACCCAGCACGGATGGAAAGCGTGCAAGGGAGCTGGCTGGATTCGAACTCAGGAGCCTTCGCTCTGAAGTCCGGCACTGATGTCACTACACCACCAGCCAGCACTGGATGGACGGGTGGGATCCTTAATAATACCAAGGGCCCTGCATACACAGCGCTCCTGATAAGTGTCCCTGATAGATGGTCTGGAGACCCCTATGATCCTCTCAGCTGTTCTCAACGTCCTTTGTAGAGACTTCTGGTCCAATACCTGACTGCTCCCTTTACAGATAGAGATGCAACTTGTCAAGGTGCTCTCAATGGTACTCCACCAAAACACAATTAAGATGGCGGTGTGTGGGGTGGGGGGGGGTGGTGGAATCCTTGCTTGCTTCAAGCTTTTTAGGGAGTGAAAACAGTGTTATGCCTTCTTGTTTAGGGAAGTATGCAGAAATAACTGTGGGAATTACAGTGAAAAGTTTGCATATGAATAAGATTGGTAACTCCCAGAAAATAAGAATAGTGTTCACCTCGAGTGATGATGATTGGTTAATTCCTCTGTCAATCAAATGTTGTGACCAGTGTAATACACACAAAATGCTGGGAGATCTCAGCACGTCAGGCAGCATCTATGGAGAGGAATAAAGAGTTGGTGTTTCAGGCTGAGACGTTTCATCAGGACTGGAAAGGAAGGGGGAAGAAGCCAGAACAGATGCTGCCCGACCTGCTGAGTTCACCCAGCATTTTGTGTGTGTTACTCTGGATTTCCAGGATCTGCAGAACCTCTTGTGTTTAGGTTTTGCGACCATGCTGCTTCAAGTGACCAGGATTGGTTTGATACACATCTATTGGCATATCAAATGCTTCGATGGTGGAGCAGGACAAGTGATTCTGAGTGAACAGAACACAATTTCCACTCAGCCATGGGCATCCATAGGGAACAGAGGGTGCTTTATTCATTATTATTCGAGAATTATTCATAAAATGACCATACGTCACACACTACTATTCTATGCATAAACCTTTAAATATATTGCTGAACTATATGGTATTTCCTTACCATTTTAAAGAACAATGCATTACACTGCAATTCTGTTAACAACGACTGAACAGTATTAAACAGAGAAACATAGAAAACCTACAGCACAATACAGGCTCTTCTGCCCACAAAGCTGTGCCAAACATGTCCCTACCTTAGAACTAATTAGGCTTTACTCATAGCCCTTTACTCTACTAAGCTCCATGTAGCCATCCATGAGTCTCTTCAAAGACCCTATCGTTTCCGCAGATGAAATACAGCATGAAAAACTGAAATGAATTCTGTTTGTATGAGAATTCCAGAAACATAAATACCAGATAAACATGAATTTACTATAAATGTACAGAAACAAAATTTGTTTGCTCAGAAAGCAGTTTATTTAAAGGGTTTGCGAAATGGAAACTCAGCCTATTTTACCTCTAATGTTCTCTTAGCTAACCTGCCATCCTTTAAAAAATGTATTTAGTGATATAGTACGGTAACAGGCCCTCCTGCCCAACGAGCCTATTCCACCAAGTTTCACCAATGTGATCAGGAGATGTGATTATAACACTTCGTATTTTGAGACACTCCAGTGCCTTGCTCTCGTCAGAAAGAACACTGCAGAGTGCCTTAATTAACAATATAACCTCCTTCTGTTATCCTTTAAAGACTTCCCTTTTCAGCTGTTTGAACAGTTCTCAGCTTCAAGATCAGACTTGCCTTAGACGAGATGTAGTATGGGCCGACTGTGAGTTCCTGAACACAGCTCAAAAATGCCAGTTGCTCAATCAGCTCTGTTACTGAATCTGGCAGCCCAGCTCTATGTGAGGAGGTTGCACCAAGGAATTGCCTTGCCCAATAAGTACTTCACTTTGTCTGGGACACTAACCCTGCTATGTCTAATTGTTTAAGGATCACAGAGAGATTCCAGATGGAAAACAATTGAAGAAAGAAAATCAAATAGAGATAATCCCGTGAACGCTGAACTTGCACAGAAGTCTTTCTTAGCTTTCTGTAATTTATAGAGAAGTTTGCGACTTTGGTTTACTGAGTTATTTTGATGCGTAGATATTGTTCTGCACTTGGACTGACAAATAGATTTGTTTTTTAGTTAAGAGACCTATTGCACTGTGAGCAAATTATTTTGCTATGAAACACAAGGGTTCAGCAAGTATTCTCAGCTGAGGAATTCTGCTTCTTCAGTACAGAGAGATGGTCGATGTGCTGCAAATAAACTGCAGCAATGAACAAGAGTTGTAGGTAGCACTAATCAGGGAAATAAATCATGAACTCTTCATAACGATAGTTTGAAGGTGCAATTAGTAAGAGCATAAAGAATAAACAGAGGGCTAACAAGGCCAGTGTTTTGTATCCTTCGGGGAATATGAAGGTATATCCGAAGCAATTAGTCTCTTTTGATGAATAGCTGCAGAATATGGCTGGATTCTACCACGGAACCTGTACTGCTCTTTCTCCAAACTTGTATTTTATTGTCTCCTTTAAAGACAAAGAATAGTTGAACAAAATAAATATTCTTGATCTGTAACAGCAAAATAAAAGGATGCGGGACTGGCTGGGGAATTTGGGAGTTGTGAGAACCTTTTCAGCAATCAGATCGGGGCCACATTAAGTAACAATGAAGCTAATGAAGAGTAAGTGAAAAGAAGCCTCTTGTTTAAATCGTAGTCACTCCTACACCAATCTCTTTATTTATTTCCACTAATCATTCTAAAGCTTTAAATTTTTAACCTATGATGTATCTCCGTCTGCAATGATTCTGTCAAAATTGACAGTTTTGAAATTCTGATGAAATTCAGTTTTGAGGGCAAGGAAATTTTAGACTGCATTGTGTGGACAATGATTGATCACTTGCAATTGCAATGGGAATAAAACTTGAGAGGCATTGAACAGTTAAACTCAGAAAACCAAAGGTGATACTCACTCTCTCCTCCTCAGTGTGCAGCACTGGTGAACATGGCAATGGAACACTTTTATCCTCTTACCTCTTTCCTTCTCAACTGCCTATCAACTTCCCTTGGTGAGCCTCCTTCTTCCCTTTCTCCTCTGGCCCACTCTCCTCTTCTATCAGATTCCTTCTTCTTCAGACCTTTACCTGGTAATTCCTATCACCACCCAGCTTCTCACTTCATTCCCCTCCCCCACCAACCTATCTTCCCCCTCACCTGGCTTCACCTATCACCTTCTAGCTTGTACTCCTTCACCTCCCCCCCCCCCCACCTTCTTACTCTGGCTTCTTCCCCCTTCCTCTGTGGTCTTGCTGAAGGTCTGGGTCTGAAATGTCAAATGTATTTCTTTTCGTTGATGCTGCCTGACCTGCTGAGAGTTTTCATCATTTTGTAAGTGTTATGATGGTAAACTTGGCTTGTATCAATTTAAGAGCTGCTAAAACAATATTATGCCACTAATAATTATTTTTTAACATTGTGATTAGTAACAATACTGTATTTTTGTCACTGAAAATTTAATTTTACAGATATGTAGTCCCATTTCCACAAACTTTAATACATGAAAAGAGTATATTTTTTCTTGTGTTTTCTGTCTCATCCTTAGTTTAATCATAGAATTATAGATCATGAGGCATGGGAACCGGACCTTCACCCCAGGCTGTTCATGCTGACCAAGTTGCCTCACTGAGCTAGTCCTATTTCTCTGCTTTTGGCCCATAGCCCCTATAGCTTTCCTTTCCTCTTAACTGTCCAAATCCCTTTTAAATGTGAATATAATTATTTCATTTTCTGTCCATTGTATAAATTTTTAATTTCCTACTTTAGATTGCATAATCTAATGAGGATACTTCATCTGTTGGTTCAAGACTCCATATGACCTTTAGCATCATAGAATCATAGACCACTACGGCACAGAAACAGGCCTTTGACTCATCTAGTCTGTGCTGAATTGTTATTCTGCCTACACACACAAAAAGCTGGAGGAACTCAGTAGGACAGGCAGCATCTATGGAATAAAGTACAGTCGACGTTTTGGGTCGAGACCCTTCCATAGATGCTGCCTGGCCTGCTGAATTCCTCCAGTGTGTTGCTTGGACTTCCAGCATCTGCAGATTCTCTCGTTTGTTATTCTGCCTAGTCCTATTGACCTGCACATGGACTATAGCCTTCAATACCTTTCTCATCCATGTACTTATCCAAATTTCTCTTAAGTATTGAAATAATGTCCATGTCCACTATTTCTGCTAGCCAGAAATCTGCTCTAACGTAATTCTTTTAACAAGTTTTTCCAGTACATTTCCTACACAGCTCTTTTTCATGGGGTTTTGGTTTTGCGGACTAGGCTACTTATTATTAGTGTCTTCCAGAGATAAGGACACCAAAGAGCCGGTTCTGGGAAGCAGAGAAGTGGCTACATGATCGCTTTGGACTGGGCTGTGTTCAAGAACTCTTCAAAGCTCCTGAATGAATGCATCATGGTTGTCACAGACTCATCAATCACAGGCAAGTGTGTCCCCATAAAATCATTCAGAGTCTTCCCCAACCAGAAGCCTTGGATGAACCATGAGATCCTCAAAATGCTAAGGGGCCAGGTAAATGGTGTTCAGGTCTGGCAATCAGGTAAAATTCAAGAGGTCCATTATGATCTCCAGAAAGCCATCTCCCATGCAACCTGGCAATTCTGAACCAAATTTGAATCACATGGAAAACCCTAATCACTTCCTTGTCCAAATGGATCCTTGATTTCCTCACTTGCAGACCGCAGTCAGTTCAGATTGGCAATAATGTTTCCCCCACAAGGCTGTGTGCTTAGCCCCCTGCTCTACTCATTTCATACTTATGATTGAGAAGCTAAGCACAGCTCCAATCCCATATCTAAGTTTGCTGACTGCCACTGGCCGAATCAAAGGTGGTGATCAATCAGTACTTAGGAGGGAGACTGAAAGTCTGGCTGAGATGTGCCTCAGCAGCAACCTCTACTCAATGTCAACAAGACCAAAGAGATGACTATTCCAGTATCTGCAGACTTCCTCCTGTAGATGATTATTGACCTCAGAGGAGGTCCACGAGCCAGTCCTCATCAGGGGATCAGAGTTGGAGAAAGTCAGCAACTTTCAATTCCTCAGTGTTATCGTTTCAGAGGATCTCCCTGGGTCCAGCATGTAAATGCTATTACAAAGGTAGCACGACAACACCTCTTCTTCCTTAGAAGTTTGTGACCATTCAGCATGTCATCTGAAACTCTGACAAACTTCTAAAGTTTCTAAGTTAAGCTGATGCTACACCTTGTCCAAGGGTGACCTGCTAGTGGAGTAATGGAGGTAATGAGCACCTTACACCTCCTTTGGTAGAGACCTATCTCCACCCCAACATCCAAGTCATTTCATCATTTTCTGTTACTGTTGAAAACAATAACAGAATGCAGCATAAAATGTTGCAGAGAAAGCACAGTGCAGGCATGCAGAACGTTGCAAGGCCAAATGAGGTAGACCGTGAGCCCAAGAGTCAAGAGGGAATCATTCAGTAGTCTTATAGCAGTGGGACAGCAGCTGTTTTTGAGCATGAAAAAATGGAGGCAGGATTTGCCCATTGATCCCTTGTGCCTACTCGCTGGTGAAATGAGACCACACCTGTTCTTTAACCTCAGTGTCACTTCCAAAACCTTGATTTCCCTTAATTTGTAACGATCTATCAATGTCACAAATGTAACTGGTGACCTGAGCCCCCAAATCCCAATGGTGCACTGGTTGTTAGGTTAGCTGGCCACTGTAAATCGGGTCTAGTGCATAGAAGGGAGCGAGGAGAATTGGGAGCAGAAGTGTGAAGGATATGTATGAGAAAATAAGTTACAAGAATGATAAACTGGGAATTAGACTGAGCGATCGGTCTTAGGATAAGTCTAGACTCTGGGCTGAATGACCTTCTGTTTTCGAGAGAAATGGGGAAGTCCTGAACCTGCATGCAGCTGCTTGCTGTTCTTTGACACTGGACTAGTCTGCTGCTCAGTGTGAAGGTGAATCTGCACAGATTTTATGTCATATCCTCTAAGAAATCTGCCATTTGGTTTGTACAGCAAGTGAGAACTCATTCATCTGGTTCAGGCTGCAAGGTAAGTGTTAGGTGATTTTATCTATTTTTGTTTGTTAATATATTTAATTTAGTTAAAGCATTTTCAAAGCTACTTATTAAGGATATAAATTACATTTCTAAATTAACCTGCGATTTCTTTTCCGAATTTTTCAAGCTCCCTGACAGTGTTGACAGCTGCCAAACCAGCAGTGTGATTTCATGAAAGTCTTCAGCTTTGTAGGTGTGACTCGCCTTTTCCCCAAGAGAGACCCTGGGGTGCCTTCCACTGGATTGTCGAGCAGGACAGAGCTTGATTGAGTAAATCTGAGGTGGGGGAGTTTCCTCTGGGTAAGGGAAAGTTTGGTGGACAAGTACTTGATGTAGAATCATGGTTTATCATCACACATATATCAGGAAATTTGTTTTTCTTCACCACAGCAGTGTCGTGCATTGCATAAAAAATTACAACAGCACTGTGCAAAAGAGTTAAGCACCCTAGCTATATATATGTGCCTAAGACTTTTGCACAATACTGTATCTGTATCTTGTTACTGTTGTGTCTGTGCAATGGCATATCAATTAAATAAAGGCACACATGCGAGAGATGGTTTTAACTGGTGTATTCACATCACAGCGAGAGTAAGAGAGACAATGTGCATGCACAGACAACAGATGCATAGACAATAGTCCTTACATGGATAACCTCATTCACCACTACTCTGATCTGAATCTACAACCTAGAGATTCACTTTTAAGGAATCTTCACAGCGACGTTCTCAGTATTTTTTTTTATTAGTCCTTACATAGTGCTAAAAGGGGAGACATTGCTCTAAAAGAAGTAGATCCATACATTATACTTCTTCCCCATTAGACTAATGCAACATAAAACTGTATACGTACAAAACATTCAATTTCCCTTTCATAAACCCATTTTCCAGATAACCATGCTTTCACAATAACAGTCCGTAACTAGCTTCACTTTACTAAAGATCCAATCCTTTGGGTAGCACTCTGTTTCTTTCAAGGTAGTGCCTCTTGACCAGTGGAGTGGCTTCAGGTTTGGCAGTTGTCTTGTCACCGATAACGTTCCCATAACACCACTGGACCTGTGTAATGGCATCAGGTTTGGGTAGGAGTCTTGCCTAAGACAACTTTCTTGGTTGGCGATGTCATGTCGTTCTCATCACTGAGCAGTAAGTCCGGTGGCTCTAAAGTTCCATCCTGTTGGATGCAGTCGACTCAGGTGTGTTCTTCAGTCAAGTATTCAGTATCTGATCCACATGACATCTCCAAAATCCATTCTGTACATCAGTGGTCTTACTCTTGTAGCTATCCTACTGGGTGTCAACTTGTCTTCTCGGTAATCACACACTAGGGCTTCTTGTCCAACCTCAAAGTTCCTTGCTGATTTACTTGGCAACCAATTGAACTGTTTATTTTGCACTTCCCTCCACAGGTCTGGTTTCCGGAGCTCTATGCAAGATCTCGGATTCCTATTCATGAACAGCACTGCAGGTGCTTGATCTGTAATTGCATGAACAGAGTTCCAATACACAAAAAGAAAATTGCCCACCTGGTACTGTGGAGAAATGTCCTCTTTGTCTATAGCTTTAATGGATTTCTTGAATTGAATGTTTGGATAAACCTTTCAACTAACCCATTCATTGCTGGGTGGTGAGGAGTTGACTTGAAATGTCTGATGCCATTTTTCTTCAAGAACAGTTGGAATTCTTCGGACGTGCATTGTGGTCTGTTGTTGCTCACAATTTGTTCTAGTAAGCCATTTCTGGTGAAGATAGTCCTCAACACAGAGACAGTCTTTGCTGAGGTGGTTGACTTCACTGGTGTAACCTCTGGCCACTTTGAATGAGCATCCACAGCGATCAGAAACGTGGAGTGCATGAATGGTCCAGCAAAGTCAATATGTACTCTTTCCCATGGTGAATACTCCCATGGGTCAATGCCTGTGGGGTGTAATTTGAATTTGTTGATATTCTGAACAGCTTTTGGCCAAGTCTTCAATTTGTTTGTCTATTCCCTTCTCAAACACCTTCTCGTTAATGTTAAGCAGTGGTAGTCTCTGGTTAGTGCTACCAATTGGGCTGTCTTTGCCTGTTGATGTCACACTGAGAGCTTTGATTGAGTGCCACTCTAGTTGGATTTTTCTCAATTATTCACGTCTGAAAGGTGCTGGCCCTCCACCTTTCATACATAGAGCTTTAACTGCTGTGTTTGGCCTCCATACGTCACATTCATCTTCTGTTTGTCTTTGGAAGACACTTCTTCACCTGTGTAGGTTTTTATCATCACTGAAGTTTATCTAGTGGTAACTTAGAAAACAGTCTGTTGCAGCCAGCCTCTAAAATTATAGGCAAAGCTAACCCTGTGTCCCATTTTACACCAGACACATCAACTGCGATCCATATGATGTTTTGTGATCTGTTTCAGTAATTCAATGCAGTTCTAGGCATGCCAGCTTATCTTTGTCTGAATCTGTTGTCTGATTCTGTTTCACTTTCTGTCACTTTACGCATTTGTTTAATTTTGTGTTTGAAACATTTCACTCAATTGTGCTTTTTGTCTACCTTTCACACTCTGTGACATTGTCTGTGACACTTTCTGCAATTTTTTTCTTTGAACCAATGGTCATTTGCATCATGGGAGGATTTGCCACATCAATAACATTTTGGGGTTTTTGCACCATTCAGGAACATTTAGTGCATTTCACATTCTAACTTTTTTTCTGTAGTTCTGCTGCATCCTTTTCTGCAGTCTCTAACAATATTGCAATGGTCAATTCCCCTTCTAAGTTTAGGTCTCTTTCTGACAGTAGCACCTTTTGAGTGCTTTGGCTATGCTTGCCACAAACAAGCCTGTCCCTTAATGCATCAGAAAGTCCCCCTGTAAATTTACAGTACTGGGAAAGTTTGCACAGTTCTGCAATGTATTCAGAAATGCTTTCATCTGTTGACTGGTTCCATTTGTAAGGTCTAAATATCTCAGCTATTACCAGCAGCTTAGGGCTCAGATGATTTTGTATCAGTTTCAATGAATGTCATGTTTGCTGGCTGTTCAAGGACACCAAAGCTGCGTAAAAGTCTGTATGTCCTGGGACTCATTAAGCCAAAAAGTGTGCAGGCTTTCATTTGCTCCTTCACATTTTTCGTGTTGCTATACAATTCCACTCTCTTGATATACGACTCCCATCCTTCATTAGCGCTATCAAATTCATCAACTTTCCTGACTGAAGACATTGCCACATTATTTTCACCTTATACTTTGCTGGTTGTGCATCTTCCACCATGTACTCCGCTGTACTTAGGTGTTGTTTTGTTAACATCTGTAAAGGCTTCTGTACTGTTTAGCTCTTCCCTCTCGCTGTTTCTTTCTGTACCTGTAGGTGCAGTTTGTGATATCTTCTGACATTCAGGTTCATTACCAATTTGGTATGTTTGTGCTATCACATGTCAGTGTATTCACATTGTAGTGAGAGTGAAAGAACAACGCACATGCATAGCCAACAGACCGATACGCATGCGTAGACAACAGTCCTTACGTAGTTCTAAAGAGGAATCAGTGCTCTAAAGGGAATAGATCTCTACATTACAGTTACAATGTATTTGCCTTGCTGATTCATTTTGTGTCACATTGATCTGAGCCTGTGTGATGATCATTCTATCTTGTACTCCATCTATGCTCAATAATTGGTTCTCAGGTTATTTACTAATCAGCCAAGCATGTTATTTTCCTTCCATATCAATGTTTTAAGCTATTGCCATACACTCTTCAACCTGTTAAAAATAACACTGCAATCCCAATCATTAGCTGTGCAGATTTACTGACTATTGAACTTTTTCAAGTTGTCATTAATATCACGAGGGTTTTAGAATTTCTAGTTCTTCAATTAAATCTGGGTCACGTACCAAATGCAGCAGATCAACGTCAAAGTCTAAGTGAAGTTTATTCTCACATGTACAAGTACATGTATACACAGGTGTATTGAAAAACTTACTAGCAACATCACAGGCATATCCAGTCATTGGATAATTTATTTGGTACACCTATACACCCATACCTTTACAGCCAATCATGCGACAGCAACTCAATGCATAAAAGCATGCAGACATGGTCAAGAGGTTCATTTGTTGTTCAGACCAAACATCAGAATGGGGAAGAAATGTGACCTAACTGACTTTGACTGTGGAATGAATGCTGGTGTCAGATGGGGTGGCTTGAGTATCTCTGAAACTGCTGATGTCCTGGGATCTTCACATACAACATTCTCTGGAATTTACAGAAAATGATCCAAGAAACCAAAAAGAACAACATACAGTGAGTGGCAGTTCTGAGGGGGGAAGTGCCTTGTTAATGAGAGAGGTTAGAAGAGAAGGGCCAGACTGGTTTAAGCAGACAGGAAGGCAACAATAGCTCAAATAACCATGTGATGTTCAGAAGAGCATCTCTGAATGCACATGCCGAACTTTGAATAGATGAGCTACAGCAGCAGGAAAGTACAAACATACTCTCAGTGGTCACTTTATTCAGGAGAGACCTAATAAAGTGGCCACTGGGAGTAGAAACATGTAAGCAGCCTACGCAAGAAAAACAAAAATTAAATGTAAATTATGCATAATCTTTACAAGAACACAATTAGAAAACCACAAAGATGAAGTAAATTTTAGTGAGAAGTGGCCATAGTGTTGCTAAATCGATTAAGTTTGTGCCATTTGTTTTTAGGATTGAATGGCTGAAGGGAAATAGCTGGTCTTGAACCTGGCAGTATGAGACATCAGGCTTCATGAATCATTTTCATTGCTAATCCAGCTCCATATTTGAAGCAGCAAATATGAGCTGAGAGTGTTCAACATCTTTTTTTCCAATCTCATTTTCACAAGCAATCATTATGTCATGGTCTTAAATCTTCTGCAGTAGCCCATATACTTCCACCATTACCTGCACTCATCAAGTACCTGCCCTCTGAATTTCCTCTCATGTGTGGTTTACTTCAGATAAAGTGCCCGTGTATATAAACTAATCCTATGTATTTGCATTTCCTGTGTTTTTACTAAGTTCTTTATGCTTATTGTGTTTTTTAATTCTGCATTGGATCCAGGGTAACGATCATTTCAACACCATGTGTACTCATGAATGACAAATGAATCTTAAATCTTTTAACTTTGTCCAGTTTCACTGGGTTGAAGACTGCTTTGACAACATGGGCAGTCAGTCTCACCTTGTCCCTAAAATTCAGCTTGGTTAGAGCAAGGATGTCCTGAAGCCCAGAACAAAGTGATCGGGGCCTCCAACTGAAAATCAATCCATTATTTAATATTAACTAAATGCCACGTGAAAGCTCTCTGCTGAGGGTAATAAACAAACTAATGTGCTGTGAATAACTTGATTTGAATTTATCTTACTTTTTATGGGAAGTATATATACCTAGTGGCCACTTTCTTACATTCCTCCTGCTCTTAATAAAGTGACCGCTGAGTGTATGCCCGTGGTCTTCTGCTGCTGCAGCCCACTCACTTCAGGGTCTGACGCGCTGCATATTCAGAGGTTCTCCTCTGCACACCACTGTCATAACGCATGGTTATTTGAGGTATTGTCACCTCCTTCTTTTCGCATCATTCTCTGTAAACTCTGGAGACGGTTGTGCATGAAAATCCCAGGAGGTCAGCAGTTTCAAACCACCAACATTCCATGGTTAAAGTCACTTAGCTCACATTTCTTCCCCATTTTGATCTTTGGTTTGAATCACAACTGAACCTCTTGACCATGTTTTCATGTGTTTATGCATTGAGTTGATGCCATGTGATTGGCTGATTAGATATTTGCATTAACGAGCAGGTGTACCTAATGAAGTGGCCACTGAGTGTATACTTACAATATTTTCACTTGTAGTTCTGCAGTGCTAGTATCTTGCTTTACATTCCCAGGAACAAAAGCACAAATCGAATTGGTGATAAAAGTTGCCAGGTTGTACTCTTCCCTGTCCCCTCAACCTTGTTCTGGCTTTTGCCCACTTACTTTCCAGTCCTGTAGAAGCATCTCAACCCAAAATATCGACTATTTATTTCCCTCCGTCGATTCTGCCTGACTTCCTGAGTTCCTCCAGCATTGTGTGTATGTTGCCTGCTGACACCTGTTTGGTTGTTAATAAAATTTCTGTATAGGAGGCCATTCAACCCATCATATCTGTGCTGACCCACACAAAAAAACTCCATTTGCTCTACTAATCTTCCCTGTTATCTATTTCAGAATCAGGCTTATTATCACTGACATGCAGTCTGTTGTGCAAGTTGTGTTGTGGCTGCATTTCAGCACAAGACAAAAAAATATAGTAAGTTACAAAAAAAAAATAAAATAGAGAAGCAATGCAAAAGAGAGTTCATGAATCATTCAGAACTCTGATGGTGCTGAGGAAGAAGCTCTTCCTAAATTGTTAAGTATGAGTCTTCATGCTCCTGTATCTCCTCCCTGATGGTAATAATGAGATGAGGGCTTGACCTAGATGCTGAGGGTCCTTTGTGATGGATACCACCTTCCTGAAGGCACGATGCCCTATCAAATCTCCTGATTGTACCACCCAACTAACACTCTAGAGTGAAAACTACAGTGGCCAATATATCTACCAACCCCTATGTTTTTGGGGATGTAGGTTGAAACTGGAAGACCTGAAGGAATGGGAAAACTCAACATATGTAACACCAGAAATCAGGATTGGAACTACTGCTGGAACTGAGGCAGTGCCTAGCTGTCCAACTGTGCTGCCCACATGTCTATCACATTTCTGGACTAACACTGCCAGAGGCTAAGTACATGGCCTGACTTAACAAGTAAGTTTTTATTTAGAATTCAATCATGCCAAATTTCTAGGGTGTTTATAGGCGAGAGAGACTTGAACTAGGAGACATGCATATCAAACAGTCAGTAATAAATCCGAGTGAAAATTGTGAAGTATGTTGGAATTGAAGAGCTCGCTTACGCAGGGAGAGTCTGTTCACTTTAAAGGGAAGGAGGACAAACACACGAGGGAGAAGAGAATACAAGAACATGCTGAGGTTAGATAAAATAAATGGAAAGACACTCAAGTGGGAAAGAAACATGAGTATAGACTATTTGGGCTGAATAGCCTCTCTCTAGATTATATACTTGATATAATCCACATATTCTGTTGCAAGGTTTTTCCTGCTTTGCTTGTCTAGATCATGCTGAGTGATTTTATTTCTAGGTAGCTGTTCAGTGAAGCACATAAGTTTATTGAGAACTTTTGTGACGATTAATGAGTGGCCGAAGGAATTGGGCTCAGAATAACGATTTTCAAATTGAATTGTGTCTGCCTTTTGTTCAGGACTTACACTGGACTGGGCACATAATGCTGGGAATCTGTTGCACACATTGTCCCTGCAGTTTAATCCTGATTTAATGATGTAACTCCACAGGAAAACAGTGGAAAATGGAAATCAGTCCTGTACTGAATCTTAAAGAGCTGGGACTTATTCTTCACAGCACTGTCCCTCCATCCCGAACGACCTGCCAGATCTCAGACACTTTCCGATGGAAAAGGAAAGCTGCTTCACTTTGCGCTGATGGATTCTTCCTCAAATCTGACATCCCGCAGCAGGTCGTAGCTGTGGACCACAATTTTATTTAAAGATTTCTCAAACATCTTTTGACTTATCAAACAGCTGATGATTAGATGATTACCTACCCCCCCCCCCCCACTGAGTAAAGCACATCAGCGACTTTGCCACTCCAAAGCACAATCTACAGTAAAAATTCTGCTAATCAGCTATGACACCATTTGGAAATCTGATATTTCAGCATTTGGCTCACCAGCAATGTCCCTTCCCAATTGCCAGGATCCCAGCTCCTGAACTTCCCATTCAACTTGTCGAGGCCCCATTTTCTGTACGTTCATTCAACTCACAGGGATCAGAATCAGGTTCTGATTTCTCTGCTCTCTTTAATATATAGAAATCCTATTTCACATGCTTGCTTCAAACTAACCCAGGTCCAGTGGTACATCTATTATCATATTGTGTAATATCTAAAAGGTAATGCATTATAATGTGTTGTCTTCTTGTAAGGGAATACTATCCAGTTGTCTGGCACGACAAAGTTCAAAATAAATTCAGATTTATTCAGATTTAGATCTATTTCAAATTTCACAGAGTGAAATGTGTCATTTGTGTTAATAACCAACACTCCCAATAATATGCTGGGGTCAGCCTGCAAATGTCACAGTATATTCTGCCTGCAACGTAGCACGCCTGCCATGCTCCGCAGAACAATACAAAACCAAGCGACAAAGCAAGAACAGCAAAACAAACCCTGATCCTCACCATCACCCATCCACACACATGCACACTCCTCTAACTCCAGGGCAATCTTCTGGCCTCCAGCAGACTCATGGATTTACAGACGTTGGGCTTTAAACTTCCCCTGTGGACTCACAGAGATTTGTAGACTGGCAGCTCTGGCCACTGGACCTTGACCTCGATTTCTGATGGGCCTTCAGGCTTTGATTTGAACTTCAAATCGACTTTTAGACTTCGATCTTTGGTATCAATCCAGGATTTGCCAGTGAGGAACCTGGATGAAGGCTTGAACTCCAGTTCTTGAGCTTCGGACTCACTGATGATTGGGCCAAAAACTCTCGGCCTTGAACTCCAGTCACGCGATTCACGTACCCAGGGGGTTACCAGGCCTCATTCCTCCTGCCTAAATAGAACTCATATCCTGGAATGCGCCAATAATGACCTGAATGAGGGGTTTGGGGGTACAGAAATACCAGCCCTTGTCCTTGCTGGTCTGCCAGCCTGACATCTGACTGTGTCCAAGTCATTGGCCTTTGAACATGGAGCAGAAGCTTAGACTCCAGCCTGTCCTCTAATTCCCCCACATCCTTGTCCCAACATCCTTACTTCTAGTTCAAACTTAATTGCCATTTAACCATATGTGACAACCATGAACACAGTCAAATGAAACAGCATTGCTTCGGGGCCAAGTTGCAAAACACAGTGCCAACAGTCTTACACAGCACAAGGCACATATAGTACATATGTTCAGCAGTAAAACAGAGTCACACAAAAAAATTATAGTCTTAGTCCCTGAGCCCATGAATGTTGCAACAGTCTGTGGCTGAACACAATTCAGCTTGTCTTCTGCTGAGTGAACACTAGGGGGCACCGATTCCAGCATGACACTCCGGTGGAGCACTTGACTCTGACGCCTACCTCTGAGCAGCTGCAAAGAGGTGACACCATGCAACTCCCCCTCTCTCTAACACCCCCCCCAGACCCCTAACTGCCCCTCTGTCTCCAAAACAATCTCAATGAACCTAAGAAAAAACAAAAAAAATCAACTAAATCTGAGCCACAATATTGTGGAGACCACAGCTCGGTGCCATCTTAAACGGATTTAACCGGAAAGTATGAAACTGGTACCATATACTACCTTGAGGCATTTACATGGAAAAAGAAATACAGTAGAATTTTATGTAAAATTATACACAAAGATTGACAAACACCAATTTGCAAAAGAAGACAAACTGTGTAAATAAAAAATAATACTGAGAACGTTGCTGTGAAGATTCCTTAAAAGTGAATCTCTAGTGTGTAGATTCAGATCAGAGTAGTGCTGAATGAGGTTATCCATGTCCTACATAGTAGCAAAAAGAGAGCGTGGTCTGGATGGTGGGGGTCTTTGATGATAGATGCTACTTTCTTGTGGTAGTGGTCCATGTGAATGCACTCAGTAGTGAATACAAGCTGGCAGATAATAGGCAAGACCAGGTGAACAGGATGGTGGTTAGATGGGGATTTATTTCTGGTTGTTCTCACCCCTTCTCTCCTCACCTGCCTCTAGTTCTTCCCTTTCTTCCATGGTCCACTATCTTCTGTTAGTTTCCTTCTTCTTCAGCCTCTTACCTCTTCCAACTATCACCTCACAGTATCTTTCTTCATTCCCCCTCTCCCACCTACCCATCTTCCCCCCTCACCTTGTCTCACCTGTCACCTGCCAGTGTGTACTCTTTCCTCTTGCCCCACCTTCTCATTCTGACTTCTGCCCCCTTTCCTTCCCATCCTGATGAAATGCCAACTGTTCTTCCCCTCCACAGATGCAGCTGGATTTGCTGAGATCCTCCAGCATTTTGTGTGTGTTGCTCAAGATTACCAGCATCTGCAGAATTAATGGTGTTTCATTCCGTTCCGTTGCCTTTGAAGAACTGATCACTCTAATATCTCTGTTTCTGCACTTCTTTAGAACTGAACCTGGCATTCAAAATGTTCAGATTAATGTGTTTCATCTGCAAAGTTTGATATGATGACATTCTGGCTCAAGTGACTAACCTACATCAAGAAGAGCAGTGGTCCTTGCCCTGAACATTGGGAAACACCGCCTCGTGCCTTACCCCAGCTTTGGAACCAGTATCTCTTTATTCATTCTGTATTCAAGCTACCATTGATTCCTTCATTCATTGAGGTTCAAAGTTGCTGATAAACATATCATGTGATGGAATGGAATAAACAAGAGACTAAGATGTGAAAGGAAATCATGAAGAGTCAATGGAGGTAAATAGTAAAATGCCTGTTTCATGGGGGAGCCCATAAGTCTATTCATTCTCTTCTTTTTTTCCTTTAACCTGTTCTCTTACACATGCCCATTGATTCTCCTTTGAGCTTTTTTTTTGCCATTAGCCATCACAAAGGGGTAATGTACAATGTCAGTTAACCCAGCAAGACATTTAATAAGAGGTGAGAAGAAATTGTAGCACCCAGTGGGAAGTCTTGTGGCCACTGAGAGAAGTGCAGGCTTTGCTTAGTTTACCTGTGAGGAGGGGAAGGTAAGTGTGTGGGGGACTGAAATCTCTAACCACCCCCCCCTTTTGCCATTTCCCATTCTTGTTACCCTCTCACCTTCACTTCTCTTCTCTTCACCTCCCCTTGGTTCCCCTCCAATGGGGAGCTGTGATACTGCAGCTTAGCTGCTGTTTTAAACCCTGTGCTGCCCATTCGAGGTTGAGATGGGGAGTCTCTGGGAATTGTGGATTACAAGGCAGTGCAGGAAAATGGAGTTAATAATTTTTTAAATGGTCATAGTGTAGCGGTGTGCTACACGCAGCGCTGAAATAACGACATGGAGTCGGTAAACTGCAGTTAAAGAAGATTTTATTCGAACTTCGCGGCTTCGCTTTAAAGCCTCCCTGATCCCGCCCTCCCCAGGCGCGGATGCTGTAGAGGGCATGTATTCACAATCCTGCGCGAGCTTTTCCCTTTGTTGGTGAAGCAGACCTGGCGCCCTTTTGGGACTGGCCTTTGTGCTGGCGCACTGGCTATTTGTGAGCCAGTTCGAGTGCGCTAGGAAGTGGGTCGCCACATAACCCCCCCCCCCAGAACTGGCGATACACCCCCCCCCAATGTCCACAGTCTGGGCTGAACCCCGTTTGGGAGGTCGGCCCCTGCGCCGCGGTGCCGGGAACTCGACCTTTTGCACCACATCCACATTGGCCGGTTTGAGTCGGTCCACCGTGAAAACCTCCTCTGCCCCCCCAACGTCCAGCACGAACGTGGACCCATTGTTCCTGCGCACCGTAAATAGCCCTTCATAGGGCCGTTGCAGCGGTAGCTGATGCCTGCCCCTTCGTACAAACACAAACTTACAGTTTTGCAGGTCTTTGGGTACGCAGGTCGGGTTCTGCCCATGCTGCAAAGTGGGTATGGGGGCCAGGTTGCCAAGCCTCTCGCGTAGTCTGCCCAGGACTGCTGTGGGTTCTTCGTTGTGCCCCCTTGGTGCTGGTATGAACTCCCCGGGGATGACCAGGGGTGCGCCGTACACCAACTCGGCCGATGAGGTGTGCAGATCGTCTTTGGGCGCCGTGCGGATGCCAAGTAGGACTCAGGGAAGCTCGTCCGCCCAGTTGGCTCCTCGCAGGCGGGCCATGAGAGCCGACTTTAGGTGACGGTGGAAACGCTCCACCAGGCCGTTTGACTGTGGGTGGTAGGCAGTTGTGTGGTGCAGCTGAGTCCCCAAAAGGCTGGCCATAGCTGACCACAGGCTGGAGGTGAACTGGGCGCCTCTGTCGGAGGTAATGTGGGCTGGTACACCAAAGCGGGACACCCAGGTGGTGATCAGTGCCCGGGCGCAAGATTCAGAGGTGGTGTCGGTGAGCGGGACCGCCTCTGGCCATCTGGTGAACCGGTCCACGATAGTCAGGAGGTGCCGCGCTCCGTGCGACACTGGCAGAGGGCCCACGATATCCACATGAATGTGGTCGAAACGCCGGTGGGCGGGATGGAACTGCTGCGGTGGGGCTTTGGTGTGCCGCTGCACCTTGGCCGTCTGGCAGTGCATGCACGTTTTGGCCCATTCACTGACCTGTTTGCGGAGTCTGTGCCAAACGAACCTGCTGGAAACCATCCGGACAGTCGTCCAGATGGAGGGATGCGCCAAGTTATGAATGGAGTCGAAAACACGGCGCCGCCAGGCTGTCGGGACGACGGGACGGGGCTGGCCGGTGGCGACGTCACAGAGTAGGGTCCTCTCACCCGGGCCTACGGGGAGGTCCAGGAGCTGCAAACCGGAGACTGCGGTTCTGTAACTAGGGATCTCCTCGTCTGCCTGCTGCGCCTCTGCCAGCACCTCAAAGTCTACCCCTTGGGAAAGGGCAAGAAAGTTAGGGCGAGAGAGTGCATCCGCCACGACATTGTCCTTACCCGAGGTGTGCCGGACATCTGTCGTGTATTCAGAGATGTAGGACAGATGGCGCTGCTGGCGGGACGACCAGGGGCCGGACACCTTCGTGAATGTAAAGGTAAGCAGTTTGTGGTCCGTGAATGCGGTGAAGGGCCTACCTTCCAAGAAGTACCTGAAATGCTGGATTGCCAGGTATAGCGCCAACAGTTCCCAGTCGTAAGCACTGTACTTGAGCTCGGGTGGCCGCAGGTGTTTGCTGAAAAATGCCAGGGGTTGCCAGTGCCCCACGATGAGCTGCTCCAGTACCCCACCGACTGCCGTGTTAGATGTGTCCACTGTGAGGGCGGTAGGGACGTCCATTCTGGGGTGCACTAGCATCGTGGCGTTTGCCAAGGCTTCTTTTGTTTTAATGAAAGCGGCGGCGGACTCCTCGTCCCAGGTAATGTCCTTGCCCTTACCCGACATCAGGGCGAAAAGGGGGCACATGATTCGGGCAGCTAAAGGGAGGAAGCGGTGGTAGAAATTTACCATACCCACGAATTCCTGAAGGCCTTTGATTGTGGTGGGTCGGGGAAAATGGTGGACTGTGTCTACCTTGGCGGGCAGAGGGGTTGCCCCGTCTTTAGTAATCCTGTGGCCCAGGAAGTTGATGGTGTCGAGCCCGAACTGGCATTTGGCCGGGTTGATTGTTAGACTGTATTCACTCAGTCGGGTGTAGAGTTGACGGAGGTGGGACAGATGCTCCTGACGACTACTGCTGGCTATGAGGATGTCGTCCAAGTAGATGAAAGCGAAGTCCAGGTCGCGTCCCACTACGTCCATTAACCGCTGGAACGTCTGTGCGGCATTCTTCATGCCGAACGGCATGCGGAGGAACTCGAAAAGGCCGAATGGGGTGATGAGAGCCGTTTTGGGGACGTCGTCAGGATGCATCGGGATTTGATGGTACCCTCGGATGAGGTCTACCTTGGAGAAGATCCGTGCGCCGTGCAGGTTTGCTGCAAAGTCCTGAATGTGCGGCACAGGGTAGTGGTCCGGTGTTGTAGCCTCGTTTAGCCTGCAGTACTCGCCGCATGGTCTCCAGCCCCCTGTTGCTTTGGGCACCATGTGCAGGGGGGAGGCCCATGGGCTGTCGGACCTCCGTATGATCCCCAATTCCTCCATCCTCTTGAATTCCTTTGCCAGTCGGAGCTTGTCCAGGGGAAGCCTTCGAGCACGGGCGTGGAGGGGTGGTCCCTGGGTCGGGATGTGGTGCTGTACGCCGTGTCGGGGCATGGATGCCGTGAACTGCGGTGCCAGAACTGATGGGAAATCCGCCAGGACCCTGGTGAAGTCGTTGTCGGACAGCATGATGGAGTCGAGGTGAGGGGCTGTCAACTGGGCTGCACCCAGGGAGAACGTCTGAAAGGTCTCGGCGTGTACCAGTCTCTTCCTGGGCAGGTCGACCGCAAAAAATCCGCAACCAGAAGCGGTTGGGCTACGGTGGCCAGTGTGAAGTCCCATGTGAACTGGAGGGAGCTGAACTGTAGCTGCACCGTACGGGTGCCATAGGTCCTTACTGTGCTGCCGTTCACAGCCCTCGGGGGGGACCCGGTACCTTGTTGCGGGTGTCGTAATTCGTCGGAGGTAAGACGCTAATCTCAGCACTGATGTCGGCCAAAAAACGGCGTCCCGACTGTTTGTCCCAGACATACAGGAGGCTATCCCAATGGCCAGCTGCGTTTCCCGGGAACTTGCAGGGTGGGCTACAGCGGTGGGCTTCTGCACCCCACCGCTGGTGGTAGAAGCACCATTGTTCGTTGGGCTCCCCACCCCTGCCTCTGGGGTTAGTGGGCTCTGTGGCCGGGCCTGGTCTGGTTTGCTGCTGGGAGCGTGGCCTGGTGATGTGTGCGACGGACGCCCCACTCTCCTTCTTGGCTTTCCACCTTCCGGGAGTCGCTGAAATCTGCGTCGGACAGCAGCAGGCGTATGTCCTCGGGCAGCTGCTCCAGGAATGCCTGCTCAAACATGAGGCAGGGTGTGTGTCCGCCAGCCAGAGACAACATCTCATTCATTAAAGCCGATGGAGGTCTGTCCCCCAAACCATCCAGGTGCAGTAAACGGGCAGCTCGCTCGCGCCGTGAGAGTCCGAAAGTCCTTATGAGCAGGGCTTTGAAGTCCGTGTATTTGCCGTCCTCTGGGGGCGACTGTATGAACTCCTCAACCTGGGCGGCTGTCTCCTGGTCGAGGGAGCTCACCACGTAGTAGTAACGTGTGTCCTCTGAGGTTATCTGCCGAACGTGGAATTGGGCTTCTGCTTGCTGGAACCATAGGTGAGGTCGCAGCGTCCAGAAGCTTGGCAGTTTCAACGAAACTGCATGAACAGATGCGGCGTCATTCATCTCCAGTCCAAGTATCGTTTGGACTGTCGGGGTCACCGATTGTAGCGGTGTGCTACACGCAGCACTAAAATAATGACACAGAGTCGGTAAACTGTAGTTAAAGAAGATTTTATTTGAACTTTGCGGCTTCGCTTTAAAGCTTCCCTGATCCCGCCCTCCCCGGACACAGATGCTGTAGGGGGCACGTATTCACAGTCCTGTCCCGTGCGCGGATGCTGTAGGGGGCACGTACTCACAATCCCGCGCAGGCTTTTCCCTTTGTTAGTGAAGCAGACCTGGCGCCCTTTTGGGACTGGCCTTAATGCCGGCGCGCTGGCTATTTGTGAGCCAGTTCGAGTGCGCTAGGAAGTGGGTCGCCACAATAGGGCCTTTTCAGGTTCCTACCTGCTGCAACTCTAATTCATAGGTTTGCAAGTACAAACAAGATAAAGATCATATATCAAATGAGTGGTAGGAAGGTTCAAGGATGAGGAAGACACAGAGAAGCAAAACACTGTGAGCAGAAAGACATGCAGAGTGTATGAAATTTACCTTAAAGCTGTACTGTAGGTTGGTGACTGTGTGGTCCACTGAATTGTAACAAGATAAATGTGAGTCTGACAGATAGATAAGATAACATGACTAAATAGAATTCATGTTTCTCAAGGCCAGGTGGTCCTTAGACTTGGGAGCTAGCAGGCTTGATTTGCAGCTTAGAGATAAGGGAGACAATGCAAGTTCTGACTGCCAAGGTCATGTAAGAGCCAGTAGAGAACAAAGAGAAGCCATGAGACAACTGATAACAGCTGGCAGAGACAGATTGGCTACAAGAGAAAATTTGACCTTAAAGGGATGGGCTCTCAGCAGTGAAGACATGATAGACATGATTGGCTTGTGAGCTGCTTATGTTGTAGATAGGCTAGTTAACCATCCCAGGTACAGGTGGGAAAGGAAGTGGTGAGGATGACAGAGTGAATTTGCAATTTGCAAAGGGTAATTGGGTAGGTATGTGGACAAAAGTTTGACAGACAGATGTAAGGAGGAATAGTAAAGGAACATGGTACTAAAACGGAGAGAGGCAACAGGTTGCTTCTGCGCATAGAGACTACAGTTACATAAGACACAACAACTAAGTAACAAGGCTAATAGAATGTTGATCTTAATTGCAAAGAGGAGTGTGAATACAAATATACCTTGCTACATTGGAGCAGGATATAGATGAGAGATCACTGGTGTATTAGTTTCCAAATATACTTCATTGAAAGTATAGTGAAAGTTCAATTGATTCTAGAGGTGAAGGGGTAATATTTTGTGGAACATTTGAACAGGCTGGCCCATACTATTGGAGTTTAGAAGAATGAGCTGTAATCTTACTGAAACATGCAAAGCCTCTTGGAATTCCTGTAATGGGCTGGCTGATCAAACCCAAACAATATGAATATCCAGGGTATGTGCTAATAAGAGTACTTAGTATGCTTAAGCCTAATTTATTATCATAAAATAGACAGCACAAATAAACCTAATAAAATACTACGTAGCAAATCACAAAGATTTCCACAGAGATTTCAGGGCTCACGATTCTTGATTGTTGCTTTTGTCAGGGGAATTCTGAATTACGACTCACTCACAAAACCAGCCCAGGGTCCCAGGCACAGATCGTGATTTCTGGACTGGGCAAAATCTGACAAGCCCAGGGAGGCTACCCAAATAAATATGATTTCCACAAGCATAGAGAGACACACAGAGACAGACAAACTATTTGATCTTTTGTTCTCATGCCATTAACTCAGCCTGGTACTTCACGAACACGGTGTTCAGCATACCCTTTTAAATCAATCAGACGCTTTAATGGTCACTCCTCTTTCATTAATTCACAATGCTTTGGACAAAACATTCCTTTAGTTGCAAAAGAACATTAATATTACATATAAGCATGAAGCGTTGATTCAAAATAAGAATCCATCAAGCCAACTTGACAGACACTAAGAAAGAACCCATCAACCTAGCACTCAAAGTGACCAACATATTTAATTATGAGCCGACATCCTCATGTTAATGGTACCTGAGTCTAAGAAAGAGTCCAGCTGCTATCAATAAATATTAGACATTAACCAACCTACGGTGTTTACCTTAAACAGATGCTCTACATGCTGCAAGTTCAGAAACAGTTAAATTGTTATCTAGAACTGTTCAGGCATTCATTCAATGTTTTACAAAACTTAATACAACTATTCTGTAGCTCAGAGATGATGATGATGAAGTCATCATGTTTTTCTGCGGATGAATAGGATCAATAGAGAATTAAGGAATCATGCAGAGAAGTGGAGCAGAAACCAAAGCTCAGACTAGTTTCAGTAGGATACACAGTCTCTTCTGGCTCCTACCTCCAATGTTCTTCCCCCTCACCAGCCCTCACTGTTATTACTTCATCCGAAAGTTCATGTTAACTAAACATATGTTATTGTTTTTTTTATTTGACCTATCTGCCTGAGTAAAATGTGTAACGTAGAATGTAGTAGAGTACAGCACAGGGACAGACGTTTTGGCTCACAGTCTGTTCTGAGCATTATGCCAACCTAAACTAATCCTGTCTGCTTGCACAAGGTCCACAGCTCTCCAATCCCTGCCTGCTTATGTGTCTGTCTAAATGCCTCTTAATCATTGCTATTGAATCTGCTTCTACCAGTTCCCCTGGAGGCATTTTGCAGGGACCTACCACACTCCATGTAAAAAAAAAATTACCTTGAAAAACTCCTTTAAACTTTTCCTGACTATAAGCATGAAATTATTAGATAAACATAATTTTATTAAAGCATATTTTCTGAATTTTGAAGGTCTGTGAATGATGGTTCTATTGTTCTGAAATCTGAGTAGTTGCCACAGCTGAGCTTTGCAGCATATTTGAAATGTCCATGCAGTATTGTGAAAAAGATATCAGTGAACTTGGATATAATTATCATTCAGCAGGCAAAAGCAGCTGGCGAAGAGATTTGAGAGCTTTCATTTCCTGTCTGCAATATGAGGTCATCATACGTCAGTTGCTCTGCTAAAATTAAATCAAATTCACCCCCCAATGTTTTGTTATTCATCTCACTCAGACTTTGGTTTTCAAAAATATAAAGCAGCGGAGGGGGAGAGGCTTACAGATGAACCATGAGACAAGTGTTGAGTCATACGTCGAATAGGCAAAGTCACCAAAGAGTGGCGAGAGATTTCAAAATACTGTGACATGGATGATTAAGATCTCTGGTTACCTTGGATAGCCAAGGAGAAGAAGGACAGAAGGAAAATAAATCTAAAGGGGAAAACCAACACATATCCAGGCACAAACAAGAAAAAAATCCGCAGATTTTAGTAATAGTAAATAAGGCCATACTTATGTTGGAGAAACAACACCTTATATTCCATTTGGGTAACCTCCAACCTGATGGCATGAACATCGATTTCTCAAACTTCCGGTAACGCCTCCACCACCCCTCCCCTTCACCATTTCCCATCCTCTTGTCCTTCTCTCATGTAATCTCCTTGCCTGCCCGTCACCTCCCTCTGATGCTCCTCCCCAACCCGTTTCTTCCTTCTTCCATGGCCTCCTGTCTCTTTCACCAATTTCCTAGCTTTTTGCTTCATCCCTCCCCTCCATGTTTCACCTATCACCTGCCATTTCTCTCTTCATTCCTCCAGCCTTTGAAATCTACTCCTCAGCTTTTCTTTCCAGTCCTGCTGAAGGGTTTCAGCCCAAAACGTCGACTGTACTTTTTACTGTAGTTGCTGCCTGGCCTGCTGAGTTCCTCCAGCATTTTGTGTGTGTTGCTCACATATCCAGGCAACCGGGGAGATGAAAGGAACAACAAATGGTACCAAACAGACAGTAAAACTACAAAAAAAAACTACAAGAAATACCAATTCAACAAACAAAAGAAGTCCAATATATACTCTGGACTTATAAAAATTGACAGCTGACGAGGAGGCCTTCTTAATTCATTGTGTCCATCCTAGCAAAAAATAAACATTATCCTAATTTTACTTCCCAACTCTGTCACCTTCAATAGAGGGGTAAGTTTAAGGCTTTGTAGGTAACTATCCAGGAACTTTAAAATTGTAGTGAATGTTTCTGCCTCCATTACCCTTTGGTTATTAATTTTGATTATTCCTGGTGTCACAAGCTTGGGAATGTCAGAACAGGAAGATAGTGCAGACAAATGAGTGGCTGAGGAGATGGTATAGGGGGCAGGGTTTCAAGTTCTCGGATCATTGGAACCTTTTCTGGGGAAAGGTTGACAAGTCGGATGGGTTTCATCTGAGCTGAAGGGGTATCAATATCCTGGGAGGAAGGTTTGCTAATGCTTTTGGGAGGGTTTATACTAGATTTGCAGGGGTGGGAATCGAAGTGAAGAGGCAGAGGTCGGGGTGGTTGGTGCACAAGTAGAGACAGCTTGTAGGGAGTTTGAGAGGAAGGACAGGCAGATGACAGAGCAAGGATACAGTCATCCAGATGGTTTGAGATATGTCTATTTTAATGCAAGTAGTATCATAAACAAGGCGGATGAACTTAGAGCATGGATCATTGGATCAATATGTGGAACTATGATGTTGTGGCCATTATAGAGACTTGGATATCTCAGGGGTAGGAATGACTGGTGCTGGGCTTTAGATGATTCAAAAAGGACTGGGCGGGAGGCAAAAGAGGTTGGGGCATGGCATTAATAATTAGGGATGGTGTCACGGCTGTAGAAAAGAAGGAAGTCATAGAACAATTGTCTACTGAGTCTGTGTGGGTGGAAGTCAGCAACAGAATGGGGCAATAACTCTACTCAGTGTTTATATAGATACCCTAATAGTAACAGCAACATCAAGGAGCAGATAGGGAGGTAGATTCTGGAACGGCACAACATTAATGGAATTGTTGTGATGGATGATTTTAACTTTCCTAATATTCACTGGCATCTCAGAGTAAGGAGTTTTGGATGGGGTAGAGTTCGTTAGATGTGTTCAGAAAGGTTTCTTGATGCATTATATAGATAAGCCAACAAGAGGAGAAGCTGTCCTTGATCTGGAATTGGGAAATGAACCCATTCAGGTGTCAGAACTTGTAGTGGGAGAGCATTTTGGAGGTAAGGATCACAACTCTATCTCTTTTACAATGGCGTTGGAGAGGGATACGAATCGACAGTTTGGGAATGCATTTAATTGGGGTCGGGGGAAATATTAGCCAAAAACTTGAGGGCATAAATTGAGAGCAGATGTTCTCAGGGAAATGCATGGCAGAAATGTGGCAAGTGTTCAGGGAACATCTGCATGGCGTTCCGCATAGGTACGTTCCATTGAGGCAGGAAAAGGATGGTAGGGCTAAAAGAACCATGCTGTACAAACAATGTAGAAAATCTAGTTAAGAAGAAAAAGAAAGCTTACAATAGGTTCAAGAAACTAGGTACTGTTAGATCTTTAGAAACTTACAATGTTGCCAGGAAGGAGCTTAAGAATGAAATTAGGAGAGCTCGATGGAGCCATGAGAAGGCCTTGGTGAACAGATGCAGTTCAATCCAGATAGGTGTGAAGTGGTTCATTTTAGTGGGTCAAATGTGAAGACAGAATATAGTATTAATGGTAAGATTCTTGGCAGTGTTAAAGATCAGAGAGAACTTGGGGTCCATGTCCATAGAACACTCAAGGCTCCTGCGTAAATTGATAGTGTTGTTAAGAAGGCCTTCATCAACCGTGGGATTGAGTTCAAGAGCTGTGGGGTAATGTTACAGCTATATATGACCTTAGTTAGACTTCAATTGGAATACTGTATTCAGTTCTGGTCATTTCACTACAGGAAGGATATGGATACTGTAGAGAGAGTGCAGAGGAGATTTACAAGTATGTTGCCTATATTGGAGAGTGTGCCTTATGAGAATAGGTTGAGTGAACTTGGCCCTTTCTCCTTGGAGTGACGGAGGATGAGAGGGGAACTGATAGAGGTGTATAAGGTTATGAAAGGCATTGACTGTGTGGGTAGATGGAGGTTTATTCCTAGGGCTGAAATGGCTAACAGCAGGGGGCATAGTTTTAATGTGCTTGAAAGTAGGTACGGGGGGATATCAGAGGTAAGTTTTTCACACAGAGCGTTGGGTGCGTAGAATGCATTGCCAGTGACGGTAGATAGATACAAGGAGCTTAGAAAACTAAAAGTCTATGCAGTAGGGAATTTCTAGACTGTTTTCTAGAGTAGGTTACATGGTTGGTACAACACTGTGGGCTGAAGGGCCTGTAATGTGCTGCAGATTTCTATGTTCTATGTTCTGAACACCCACTCTTCATCCAGTGAACAAAGTTTATTCCAGATCTCCTCTCTAATTCTTTTTCCAATTATTTTGTCTATGCCACTAAAATCAGGAGAAAAAGTCAATCCTGTTCATTCATTCTTGGTTTTTCCTAATGAAATGTCTTCCTCAAATCTCCCCTCAGCCTCCTCGCTCTGAAGAAAGTCATTCACTACATATAGGCATGGTGATGTCTAAAATCCCCTCAGCAGTGTTTTCAGTGCTATCATAACTTTCCATTATGTGATGATCAGGGGCGTACATCATTCTTCAGCTGTGACAACAACAGAGATAGATGCAGTTCTAACATGACTTCCCTGCTCAGGGTGTCCTGAAATCAGGAAGAGTAGCAGGGGCAGATTCATTTGTAGAATCCTGGCGTGGTCTGGATAGGTTTATAAAAGGAAAGAGTTTACTGAGTCCTCAGAAAAGGGTGGGGCAATGGAATGAACTAGAATTTGAATTGGAATGGGTTTATTATCATCATGTGTACCACAAAATATCTATACTGTTCATACGTATCAAATTGTTTCAGTGTATTGAGGTAGAACAAGGCAAAACAATAATAGAATTCAGAATACAACAAGTGCAACAGGTGTAGACAAACTGCAATGCAGGTGGGCAATAAAGCGCAAGAACATAATGAGCTGTATTGCAAGGTCAAGATTCTATTTTATTGTACTAGGGAACTATTCAATTGGTGGTGGTGGCATCCGTCGGTCTCGAGAGACCATGGATCTGCGCCTGGAGTTTCCAGGGCACAGGCCTGGGCAGGGTTGTATGGGAGACCGGCAATTGCCCAAGCTGCAGGCCTTCCACTCTCCACGCCACCGATGTTGCCCAAGGGAAGGGCACTAGGACCCATGCAGCTTGGCACTGGTGTCGTCACAGAGCAATGTGTTGTTAAGTGTCTTGCTCAAGGACCCAAACATGCTGCCTCAGCTGATGCTCGAACCAGTGACCTTCAGGTTACTAGTCTGATGCCTTGCCTCTAGGCCACGCACCAACAATGGATTTCTTCTATGCAGTAACCATTATCCAAACCTGTGGGAAAAAGGTAATGCTGCTTTTGTGAAGGCAAGTTAAGAAATTGTTAATCCTCATTACAAAAAATGACAGTAGATGTGATCAGGGACTCTCCAGTATTGAGATAAACTGAAAAAAGAATAATAAGCATAATTGCACCAAAGAGTAAGTAATCTCAGGACCAGACAATTCCTAGAGTTCTAAAGGAAATGGGTAAGAGTGTCAAGGTAGCCCGAGTATAATTTTCATCCCTCCCCCTCTCCAGATTTCACCTTTCACATACCACCTTGTACCTCTACCTTCTTGCACTGGTTTCTCATCTTTTTTTTCCAGCCCTGAAGAAGGGTCTCAGCTGAAGTGTACCCTTTTCCACAGATGCTGCCTAGCCAGCTGAGTTTTGATGCAGGATTTCCAGCAAAATAAGATTTCCTTGTGTTTATAATTTTCCATTGTTCTTTCAATTCAGGACTATTTCGCTTGGTGGGAAACTGTGCAGGTCTCCCTTCTATTTAAGGGAAACTAAAGAATTAAAAAAAAAAGTTGGGCCTAACATCAGATGTTGAGGAATTTCCAGCATCTATAGTTAATTAAGAATGGAAACTTTGAAGCTTTTCATTATCAAATAGTATCAGTCTGATAAATCTGACTGAATATTTAAATAGGTGATCAACTAAAAGACAAGTGAACACCAGTACATGTGGTTCATATGGATCTCCAGAAGGTGCTGGATGAAGTTTCTTGTTAGGTAGTGTTAGCTAAAATGGAGGCTCATGGAACTGAAGGCAAGCTATTATCCTGGCAAAGACGCTGGCCAATGTGGCAAGAAACTGAAACATAATGTTAGGCAGATGGCAGATTGGCAGGATGTGATCAGTAGGACCATGCATGGATCTATGTTGCAGCTGCATTCTGTATTATATAATAAGCATGCTGGAGTAGTCCTGGCCTAACAGATCCTGGGTGACTTAGATGATGGGATAGTAAGCCAAGTGTCCAAGTCTGCCAATTGATACAGTGTAGATGATAATATTAACTTACGAAGGGATGTTAAAGGACTGAGCAAGAGTGCAAAACTGGCAATTGGACTTCAGTAAAGGTAAAGATGAAACAACTCATTAAATATAACAGAATAGGCAGGAAATCTTGAGACAATGATGGTTGAAAGAGACACAAGGGACCATGTAAAAAGATAATTATAAATTATAATGTCTTGCACGAGTCTTTAAAAAATGCAGTGTAAGTATGGTTATCTGCCACATTCCAAATTTGACCAATCACATCAGTTAATGACGCTGATCTGGGAACATCTCTTGGCACTGAACTTATCTTGCCTGGGAACTTCCTCAGCATTGTGCTGATACTTGCCCAGGGGATCACTCTCTTCTGGCTTGATGCCGAGTTTGAATGTTGCTGACATAATGGCTAATGTGGCTTTTACTTTGCACTACTAGAATTATACTACAACTATATAACCTACATTTCTCAGGTATTGTGAGTCTTTCTTAATACCTCAAATCAGAAGTGGCTTTGTCTTAGAGGTCACAGAAGAGGAGACGAGTTTTATGGGGAGTCAAGAAATGGAAAGTCCAGCCAAAAAATTAAAGATGATGCCTTTCGATAATAAAATTAGAAAACATTTCTCCATGCAGAAACTTAGAAACTTCTTCCGCAAATAGCTAATGATTTCAGATCTGAAATTTATACGTATGTGATAATCAACGGTATCAGGGATAGGAGGAAAAGTGCATGCATGGATTTAGATCACAGATTATCGTCTGTGACTTTTTCTCTTTTCTCTACGCTGACCAGCCCCTTCGGCCCATCTAGTCAGTGGTGAACTGTTATTCTGCCTAATCCCATTGACACCACTAGGACCATAGCCCTCCATATCCTTTCCATCCAAGCTTACCTTAAATGTTGAAATTAAACCTGGATCCACCACTTCTACTGGCAGCCCATTCCATACTTGTACCTCTCCGAGTGAAGAAGATCCCCCACCATGGTCCTCTGAAGTATTTCACCCTTTACCCTTAACCTATGACCTCTAGTTCTAGCCTTACCCAACCTCAGTGGAAGAAGCCTGCTTGCATTTATTTACCCTACCTATACATCTAATAATTATGTATACCGCGATCAAATCACCTTTCATTCCAGGAAATAAAATCCCAACATATTTTGATTTTTTTCCCCTATAGATCAGGTGCTCAAGACCCAGCTACATCCTTGTAAATTTTCTCTGTATTACTTCAATCTTATTGATATCTTTCCTGAATGTTGATGACCAGAATTGCACACAATACTCCAAATTAGGATTTACCAATGTCTTATACAACATCAACATAACATCTCAGCTCCTGTACTCAATACTCTAATTTCAAATCCTTGTCAGCGACTTCAGGGATTGTTTGAAGAAATCTGTGCCTAATTATCTTCAACATAACACCTGCAGCAGCAGGGGGCCCAACACACTCAGCCACTGCTATGTTATGATTAGGAATGCCTGATTTTAGAGGACGTGTTCTAGGTTCAGCCATTATGAGGAAAGCATGGCAGTGCCTCTACTTTTTTAGAAGTTTGTGAAAATTTGACATGTTATCTCAAAAACTTTGACAGACTTCTACAGGTGTATGCTGGAGAGTATATTGACTGGGTGTATTACAGCCTGGTATGAAAACACCAATACCCTTCAATGGAAAAGCCTGCAAGAAGTAATGGATGCAGCCCAGTCTGTTACAGATAAACCACCAATCCCTCCCCTCCCACCCCACCTTTGGAGGAATCTGCACAAAGCGCTGTCACAAGAAAGAAGCATCCTTCATCAAGGACCCCTACGATCCAGACCATGTTCTCTTCTTGTTGCTGCCATTAGGTAGAAGGTACAGGAGCTTCAGAACCCACAAAACCAGGTTCAGGAACAGTTATTACTCCTCATCCATCAGGCTCTTGAACCAGAGGGGATAACTTCACTCGCCCCAAATCTGAACTGTTCTCCCAACCTATGGGCTCACTCTTAAGACCTCTTCATCTCATGTTCTCAATCTTGACAGCTTATTTATTTATTATTATTATTTATTTTATTTCTTTTTTGGCATTTTGGCAGTTTGCTGCCTTTTACACATTTGCCCCTTCTATTGGATGTGATTTGTCATTGATTCTTGTATTTACTGGTGTGTGTGTGTGTGTGTGTATAAGAGAGAGACACTCCGGTGGACCATCATGACAAGCTTTTTGCACCAATCTTTTTGGTGATTCTTTTTGGCTCCCGCTCCAGGTTTTTTTTGTGAGGTCGAGCTGCTCAACCCAGGCATGGATGGAAAGCGTGCAAGGGAGCCGGCTGGAGTCGAACTCTGGACATCTCACCCCATCGCTGATGCCACTATGCCACCAGCTAGCATAGTACTTTGATAATAAATTTACTTTGAATGTTGGACTTTGATTTATGAGGGCCTCTGTGCCAAAAACTCTCTTTAAGAACCCATCTACCTGTGATACCACTTTCAAGAATGATGGATTTGTATTCCCAGATCTCCTTGTTCTACCACACTGTCGTGGAAATTTGACCTTAGTCGGGTGAAAAGAATGTTCGACTCCAGAGTCTCGTTTCGGGACCTATATTTTACTTGGCACCAAGGAGAGAGAGAGAGCTGGTCTCCACCAGCACCCGACTCTGCTCTCCTGTTACAATAACGTCCTTTTATACAATTCAACATAGTAACAGCAGACTTATTACAATACATCCAATCATTGTTTAGAAATATTACCACACTAACAATATATTACCATTCACTAAAAAAACTTAGAGTGAAAGGAGCAGTTACAAGTTAGGCTATCTTGCAGAGCTCAGCATTTCGGTTTCTGTGGTTGCAGCAGATTAGACTCATTTCTTACCTTGCAAGAATTAGCACGTACTGTTCCCTATTTGCACGCAAGTGTCTTTGCTTTGCCATCTCCTTGACCCTAGTCATGTAGCTTATTAACCCTTTCCCTTCACAAATCCTTCCTTGTTGATCTTCTAGAAAAGGGGGCACATTTTCAGACATTCTCATCATAGCAATCACTACTACCCTCTTCCTCCTCTCCTTCCCTAGAGGTTCCAGGCCTTCCAGTTGGTCTTCGTATATACATGGGGGTTAGAGTCAATGGGCCCTGTCCTCTGGAGGGTAGTAGGGCACAGAGGAATCTCATGGCCAGTACACAAATTACCACAAGTACAAGTATTATCCCCCACCAATTTCCAAGCCGCTACCATTCTCCCCCAGGTGGGTTATAGTTGTGGAACTGCCTGCCCACCTGTTTTATTTTAGACATTGAATTTTTTATGTGGTCTGCAAGAGTAGTGACTGTGTGGCTCCTTTCACTCTGCTCGGCCCCTGAACAGGTACTACTCACTCTCGTTCCTCTCCTTTTTCATAGTGCTGTTTGCACTGAGTAGCGTGTGTCCACTGCAGTTCAGGTGACCAACAGGACTCGCTAGGGTCCTCTCCACCGAGGAGGGAAGGAATCTTTTATCATAGCTCAAACATATATCCAATCCCCTGGTTTGAAGGGTTACACATTTCCTTCAATCGGGGGAATCTGGGCGTCCCTCACTTGGCCATGTAGCTTTTCCGCCTCCTGTGCATACTTCAAGATTTCTTCATCACTCCCGATCAAAGCTACTCTCTTCGGTGTCATCGGGGGCCTGTAATATCGGCTGATGTGTCAGCAAAATAATTCTCTTTGGAGGCCTCGTACTTGCCGAGGTCTGTGCCTCGCATTTAACGACGGCTGAGGCCTGTGGCAACTGGACGGACACTAACAAGTTAATAACCAGTTGAATGTTTAATAGGTTTTCTTGAGGAGGTAATAAACCCTCTGTCCTTCCCGAGCTGTCCAAAATCATGGGCTATTCCAAAGGCGTAGTCGGAGTAAGTGTTCGCAGTCTTACCCGAGGTTAATTCACATGCCCGAGTGAGGCCGAAAAGTGCAGCTGCCTGTGCAGATGTTCTGGTTGGCAGGGTGTAAGCTTCTACAACCTCATGGGGCGTCACAACAGTGTATCCGGCCAATAGCAGATCATCCGATGGTCGGAGGGAAGAGCCATCGGTGTGCAGGGTAAGGTCTGGGTTATCCAAGGGTTCGCTGCGGAGGTCAGGTCTCGGGGAGGTAATAGCTTGTACAACGGCCCCACAATCATGATCTTCATCCAGCTGTTGAGTGGGAGGTGCTGGCACAAAAGTCAAAGGATTTAAGGCAGCAACCGTTGGTAGGTACAGTTAGATCGTGACAAGAGGATTACCTCAGAGCCAGTTCTGCGGCAGGCAGTAAAATGCTGGGTGGCAGCGGAATTGAGAACCAGGGTCATTGCATGGGGTACCGACACAGTGCAGGGGTGATCAAGCACTATGGCGATGGATTTTTTGGCTATCACCACTGTGGCTGCTGCTGCTTGCAGGCAGGAGGGCCTCTTCTCTTTACTACAGCGGGTGGGGAGGTGGAGTAATAGGTCACTAGTTGCTTGCCACCCCCCGGATTTTTGGCACAGCACTCTGGTAGCGAATCCTTGCTTCTCATTAACGTACAGCAGGAAAGGCTTCTCATAGTCAGGTAGGCCCAGGGCTGGTGCCTCACGGAGGGCATCATGTTGGGCTGTGAATGCCCGATCCCTTTCATCAGTCCACCGCACAGTTGATGGCCGGTCCTTCAGGGTGGTCATCTTGTGCACCGCATCCATTTCCCTCTACTTCGGTATCCACCGTCGACAGTACCCACCATTCCCGGAAAGGAAAGAATTTCCTTCTTTGTCTTTGGTATCGGGCTGTGTTGGACAGCCGATATATGGTCTTTACCGAGTCCTCTCATTCACTCCGTCAGCTCGAACCCGAGATACTGCGCGGTGTCCCGGCAACACTGCAGCTTTTCCATGAAAACCTGGTGTCCCCTGTTAGCCAGATGCTGTAACACCTTAATTGTATCAGCTAGGCAGTGAGTACCCGTGTCATACATAAGAACATAAGAGATAGGAGCAGGAGTAGGCCAATCGGCCCCTCAAGCCTGCTCTGTCATTCAACAAGATCATGGCTGATCCAATCTTAACTCTAGTTATCACCGAATCCCACAAGGCAACAGTGCCAACCAACAGGGCACCATGCCGCCCATTTTATTTTATTATTCATCCCGCCCAAACCCATGTGATCAACCGGGGGGAGAAAAACGATTTGCCAATTGAGGAGAAAGAATCTGGAAAATTCCTCTCCGACCCATCCAGGCTATCGAAAACTGGCCCAGGAGATCACAAGGCTGACCTCCTAGCCTCATGTCCACTTACCTGCACGCTCACCGTAACCCCTAATGCCATTCTTATCCAGGAAAATGTCTATCTCTGTTTTGAATTTATTGAGTGTAGTAGCTCTCTGGGGTAGTAAAATCCACAGCCCCACTACCCTCTGAGTGAAGAAATTTCTCCTCATCTCAGTCCTGGAACGGCATCCCCTTATTTTAAGATTATGCCCCCTAGTCCTAGTTTCACCCATCATTGGGAACATTCTCCCCGCATCCACCCGATCAAGCCCCTTCACAATCTTATATGTTTCAATAAGTGTCCGAAGCTATCAGGATATCAGCAGCATATTGGATAAGGGTGGAATGATCGGACAAGGGGCTTTCATCCAGGTCGTGCTTTACGGTCACTACACACACTGCTGGGCTTTCCCTGTTTCCTTGCACGATCAGGTCCAAGTATACTGCTGGTTCTTGTAGGTCAAAGCGAATAGATACAGTCTGTCAGCATGTAGAGGTATAGAGAAAAATGCCGAACGTAAGTCTATGAGGGTGAAGGTTCTGGCAGAGGCGGGTATAGAGGTGAGGATAACGTTGGTATCGGGGACCAGTGGGGAAATGGGGTAATGATCTCATTTACTGCTCTTAGGTCCTGCACGAATCACCATTTGTTCTTCCTTCTTGGTTTTGGATTGGCAAGGATGGGAGTGTTGAAGGGACTTTGTGTCTTAACCAGCACCCCCTGTTGCAGGAGGGATTGAATTACAGGCGCGATGTCTTCTTGAGGGTCACCCGATATTCTGGTGCTGTGAGCACCATGCCGACATGGTTCTTGTGTTGGGCCCACATTCCTGTGTTAATGCCAGCAAGAGTTTTCAGGTAAAGCAGGGGCCCTGTTGCTGGAATAATGCCTTTAACATTATAGGTCTTACAGTAATTCTTCCTGTCTGCCTGTCAAAGAATTTGATGGTGAGCGTAGCCATGCCCGGGATTAGAACAGAGATTTTATGCGCTTGGTGCGAAATTTGTGATAGACGGTACACCACAGGTCCAATGTGCTTTGGTTTAGCGGGGAAGGGGGGGGTTTACGACCATAGTGAGGTGGGGGTCTGAAGGTCCCCTGTGAGAGAGCCCCTCTGTTTTCCATCGGTCTTCCTGTTGGTTGTTTAGTTCTAATGCTACTCCCAGCCCTTCGGGCTGAAGAACAGAAGGGGCCCGGTTCTCAAGGTCTCCATGCCTCCAACATAAGGGGCTGCCTGCTCATAGGTGGGATCTGTACCCTGCCCGTAGAAAGCAGTGCAGCAAAGCACCTTGCTTTCCCGGCTGGTTTCGAGGAGGTATTGCAAATCCTGTCCTTGCAAGCCGGAGGAATCTCCCAGGGCTCTGCATCGTTGTTGCACGAGCGGGGAATAAAGTTTGTGGTCCAGTCGCCAGTAGTACAATACCAGAGCATCATGACAATCATCCTCTCCTCTAGTGAGCTTTAACATCTGCGGGACCCCAATTTACGGGAAGTCCATGTAAATACCATCAGGTCGACAGTACAAGGTCGTGGAGGGAGCTAGTCTTTAGAACTTATAAAGGTAACACTATCTTCTGTGTTATCTATTGTTAGCGAGGTTGGGGTCAAAAAAGGTTCTGTCATTGGGGTCCGGCTGTCCTGATGGTGCTAGTCAACTGCCATTAGCTTGCACGCCCGCAGAGGGGGGCACAGCAGACGAAGTAGCGCTGGTATCAATCAGACAAGCCACCTCACTCTCTCCTGTTTACAACACCATCATGGGCTCTTCTCTCTTACTCCTGGATAGTCTGATAGCTGCTGCCTGCGCCACCAGTTCTCCGCGGCACCCTTATTGCTGAGGTCAGGGCCATTGTCTGCACCCATGTTTGATTTTGCCAGTTCAGATCCTGTAATTTAAACACTTGGGCTTGCTGTGCTGTTCAACAAAGTCTGGATTACCAAGAGGCCATTCCTCTCTAAGGGTATCCCTGCACTCTCTTCCCACTTCTGCTTAAACCTTGCTATGAAATCTGGAATCGGTTCACCCTTCTTCTGCAGGCACCGTGTCACCTCCCCTATACCGCTAGGTTTCTGTGCTCCCCCCGTTATAGTCTTTTTCCCTCCATTCTCCAACCAGTGTATCGTTGTCTCATTACCGGGCACCGTGTCATCCTGTTCCCAGTCTCATGCTTCCCCCGGGGGTATCACAAAAGTCTCCTTTAGCGAAGGCCAGGAGGACCCATAGGCACATCTTCATAGCATCTGCGCACCCCCTGGGGAGGGGTGAATATGTAGCACACATGTGGACCAACCAGTTGTGGAAGGGGTTTGGTTTCTTTATGGGGTCAGGTGCCTTCATGGCGAGTACTTTGGTTGGAGTCTCGGGTTTTAAAATAGGGATGTCACCTGCCATGTTTTTGGGGCCTAAATTGTGGGGTTCAGGCTCTCCTTTTCTCCTTTCTGTCCTTGTCTCTGTGTTTGCTGTCGAGTCACGCGGCCTCCCGCAGCAGGTGCTGCTCACTTCTCTCATTGCCGGCAGCCCTCGCGCCTCCAGGAGCCGTCCTCGTAGGGAGGGGGCTGATGCTGCGGCAGGGAGCCTGGCTGGCGCTGCCTCTGGCCTCGCCCATAGGCGGTGGCTATCTGTATCAGTTCCTCTGTGCCCGCCTCCGGGGGAGCACACGGGGTGCTTGGGGCCGACCTGGGATTCTGTTCCGGGGCAGTTGGGGGATATTCTTTTGCAGTCCTTTATCTTTCTAAGAGGGTTTAGAAGGCTGGTGTCTCTTGGCTACCTCCTCCCATTTATTAAAACAACGGATCATATAATCTGTATCCCCCTTCTCCTGTTTTCACGGTTTCTTTCCAGTCCCTTATCTTATGTAAGTTAAATGTTCTGCCACCGGGCCAATCTCCTTGTGACCACCCGTACAGGTCCCTACTAGACATGACCCCGTTTTGATTATCCCCTTTTCACATATTACTGTATTAACCAGTGATCCAGGTTGTACCAGGGTGTCCCCAATTAATATTCGGTGCCCTCTTACCTTCTTGATGTTCTCTTCATCTTTTTACTTACTTTCAAGGTTCCTTTATTAGCAGGACCAGCATTACCTGATCAACTGCTGCCGTTTCCCATCCTTCTTGCCTTTTTCTCTTCTTCCTGTCAACAGAGCAGTTTAGTTCTCACTTCTCCCAAACCCCAGTTTTCCACTAGCGCTCACCAGTTCGCGTGGTCCATTCCTGAGTAGTGGGAGTTGAGTTGCTGTGTTCTTTATGTTTTCTTTTCCAATTTCGGCCCCTTATATTCCTCTTTTCTCAGTTGCCCAGGAACCGAGTCTCTGGCCGGAGATAAGCCTTGGGACGCCATACTCCCAAAGTTAGGCCCCTTGAGCTTCACCTTACTCCCAGAGTTAGGTTCCATCTCTAAATTCACTGGGCGGCCTCGGACGCCTTACGCCCAGAGTTAGCTCCCTTGAGCTGTCAGCCTTTTTCAGCTGTAGTCATTCCTGCCAATTCTCTCACTTCTTACAAATTTACTCAATTGCCAGATTATGCATTTTTGGTCCTGGCTCTCCCTATTATCGTTGGAGGGGCCAGGACTATCCCCCAGGCACAAGAGTCGCAGCTTTCTTGTGCACCTTAGGATAGCTGACCTGATCGCTTTCCTTTTCCACTGGGGTTTTGCTCAGCTGCCCCCATTCGGATCCCGTTTCGCTTGGATCCTGCGTGACTACACTGGATTGTCCTGGAAATTTGACCTTAGTCAGGTGAAAAGAATGCTCGACTCCAGAGTCTCGTTTCGGGACCTATATTTTACTTGGTACCAAGGAGAGAGAGAGAGCTGGTCTCCACCAGCACCCGACTCTGCTCTCCTGTTACAATAACGTCCTTTTTTGCAGTTCAGCATAGTAACAGCAGACTTATTACAATACATCCAATCATTGTTTAGAAATATTACCACACTAACAGAATCAGAATCAGGTTTATTATCACCGGCATGTGATGTGAAATTTGTTAACTTAGCAGCAGCAATACATAATATAGAAGCGAAAAAGAAATAATAAATAGATAGGTAAATCAATTACAGTATATGTATATTGAATAGATTAAAAACGTATAAAAATCAGAAATACTGTATATTAAAAAGAAGTGAGGTAGTGTCCAAGAGTTCAAAATCCATTTAGGAATCGGATGGCAGAGGGGAAGAAGCTGTTCCTGAATTGTTGAGTGTGTGCCTTCAGGCTTCTGTACCTCCTACCAGATGGCAACAGTGAGAAAAGGGCATGCCCTGGGTGCTGGAGGTCCTTAATAATGGACGCTTTCTTTCTCAGACACCATTCCCTGAAGATGTCCTGGGTACTTTGTATCCTAGTACCCAAGATGGAGCTGACTAGAGTTACAACCCTCTGCAGCTTCTTTCAGTCTTGTGCAGTAGCCCCTCCATACCAGACAGCAGACAGTGATGCAGCCTGTCAGAATTTTCTCCACGGTGCATCTATAGAAGTTTTTGAGTGTATTTGTTGGCATGCCAAATCTCTTCAAACTCCTAATGAAGTATAGCTGCTGTCTTGCTTTCTTTATAACTACATCAACATGTTGGGACCAGGTTAGATTCTTAGAGACCTTGACATCCAAGAACTTGAAGCTGCTCACTCTCTCCACTTCTAATCCCTCTATGAGCATTGGTATGTGTTCCTTCGTCTTACCCTTCCTGAAGTCCTCAATCAGCTCTTTCATCTTACTGATGTTGAGTGCCAAGTTGTTACTGCAGCACAACTCCACTAGTTGGCATATCTCACTCCTGTACGCCCTCTCATCACCACCTGAGATTTTACCAACAACGGTTGTATCGTCAGCAAATTTAAAGATGATATTTGAGCTGTGCATAGCCACACAGTCATGTGTATACAGAGAGTAGAGCAGTGGGCTAAGTATACACCTCTGAAGTGTGCCAGTGTTGATCATCATTGAGGAGGATATGTTATCAGCAATCTGCACAGATTGCGGTCTTCTGGTTAAGAGGTTGAGGATCCAATTGCAGAGGGCGGTTATGTTACCGTTCACTAAAAAACTTAGAGTGAAAGGAGCAGTTAAAAGTTAAGCTATTTTGCAGAGCTCAGCACGTTAGTTTCTCTTTCTATGGTTGCAGCAGATTAGACTCATTCCTTATCTCGCAAGAGTTAGCACGTACTGTTCCCTATTTGCACACAAGGGTCTGTCCTCCCAAGTTTCAACACCTCACATTAGTCTGCATTAAATTCCATCTACAATTTTTCAGGCCGTTTTCCAGCTCATCCAGATCTGGCTGGAAGCTTTGATGGCCTTCTTCACAGTCCACTGTGCTTTCAGTCTTGGTGTTATCTGCAGCTTACCACATTGTCATCCAAATTATTAATATAGATGACGAACTACAATGGACCCAGTACTGATCCCTGTGGCAGACTACTCGTCACAGAACTCCAGGCAGAGAGGAAACCATCTACTAGCACTCTTTGCCTTCTTCCGCTAGGCCGACATTTAATCCAATTTATGACCTCATCCTGAAGGCCAAGTGACTGAAGCTTCTGGGCCAGCCTACAAAGTAGGACTTCGTCAAAAGCCTTGCTTAAAAGGGCATGAAGAGAAAGCCCACTCCCTTTCCTTCATCAACTTTCCTGGTGTTCTGATTGGCATTCTAACAGAGTGACAACCTGGTTCTGTCTCTTCTCCACATCTGACATAGAGTCTAAATTCTCATCAGTTTTCTCATGAAAACTGTCCATCCATTGTCAGTTGTAGTTGTGCTGAAGAGTGGGTGATGTGAGATTCTGAATGTTCGCTCAGGCTGCAGTCCTTCAGAATAAAGGGGAGCTAGTTGACAAGTTCGTATGTGATTAAGTCTCAGTGCAACTCCAGAGTGAAACAGGAAGTGAATTTTGATTTGTTGTAGTCAATGTGAAACCCTCTTAAGGATCTAGTCACGTTTTGTTCCAAGCTTTTTGTGGCTACAGTCTTCCTATGTATGTATTAAACCTTGTGCTCAAGACAACTGTTACTTTCAGCAGTTTCCATGCTCAATTCTCTTCTGTTGTCTCCAAACACACCTGGACTGAGGTGAAACAAGCAATAGAACTCTGATTTATAAGCAACACACAGAAAATGCTGAACTCAGCTGGGGGAAGTAAACTGTCGATGTTGTGAGTGAGGCACTTCATTAGGACTGGAAAGGAAGGGGATAGAAGCCAGAATAAGAAAGTGGGAAGAGGGGGAGGAATGCAAGCTGTTCCCCTTCCTTTCCAGTCCTGATAAAGGGCCTCGGCATCAGTCTATTTATTTCCCATCATAGATGCTGCCTGACTTGCTGAGTTCCTCCAGCATTTTGTGTGTGTTTCTTGAGATTTCCAGCATCTGCAGAATCTCGTATAACTCTGATTTATCTCTGTATTGATCCATTGTGAACAGTTGGAGATTTTTTAATGAACTTGTTGGTTACCAGTAAACCCTTGGGCATTCCATGGGAAAACACAGGACTGACTGTGCCCTCTTCTGGAAGGCAGCTGATGAATTGCAGAGGGACATCTCTTCATGTTATGTATAAACTAGTGCTTATTTTTGATGGTTCAGTTACTCCAACGTCAAGCGAATATTCTTGGCCTAATGTTTTCCAGTACTGTATTTATTGACCTGGGAATGTGGGCTTAAGATAGGGAGAGAAAGAGAACCATACGCTGTGTTTTAGTTTCCATTATCAAAGGACAATAGATTACTGTAATGGTCACCAACCTTGTTAAGCCCAAGATCCCCTACCTCGGTCTTAGTGAAAGGCAATTTTGACCTACTAAATTGTTTAGAGAAAAATAGCTCAGATTGTACTTCCAAATTGAGGCCTTTTATTTGGGCTAATTGTATTTTAATTACATAAAATGCTTTTGTCAAACTTTCAAATTAATTCAGCCAAGAAAACACTGTAATTAGCATATCAAACTATCTGCATTGAGCTCATCCAATAACGCCTTGAATAAGTGGTGCTGAAGCACTTTTGCTCAAAATCAAGTTTATCAGTTTGACCACCAGTGTCATTACATGAGAAAAGTCAATGACCTTCCCAGCCAAGGCCTGCTGATGAATCGCACAGTGATAATCCAGGAAGTCAGGAAAATCAGGGTCATTACGGCACAGTGCTATAAAACCAATGCGCACACCGCGCATTGCTGGGGCTCCATCTGTAGTAATTGCCACCAGTATCTGAATGGAGATGTCATTATCACAGACATCTTTTAAAAACTCATATATATAAAATCGAAACTGGAAAAACAAATAGACTTGGAACAGGGTCATATTACATCATATGAAAATATTGAATAAATGGTCTCCATATCTTTTCAAATTTAATAGAAGCATCAAATACAACACTTCTAATTTTTTCTAAATTTAGACATAACATAGTTTGAGAAAACCAATGAAATACGGTAGGAGGATTAATTTCTTTCCAATTCAACAAAATAGATCTTCTGGCCATTAATGTAAGAAATGCAATCATTCGACAAGCGGAAGAGGATAAATGGAGTGAGTCCATCATTGGTAAACCAAAAATTGCAGTAATAGGATGAGGTTGTAAATCAATGTTCAATACCGTAGAAATAATATCAAAAATGTCTTTCCAATATTTTTTCAAAAACGGACATGACCAGAACATATGAGTTAAAGACGCTATCTCAGAATGCCTATTTGTTTTTCCAGTTTCGATTTTATATATGTTGGGAGGATTGGAGTTGACGACACTGATGATTTTGTATTTTTGTGAGATATACAAAAACAGCCCTTTTTTTCTTTTTTTCCATTTTTTCTTTTTCTCTTTTTTCTTTTTTGTTTTTTTCCTTATTAGTTATTAGATTATTAGATTAGTTTTTTTGCATAATTTTTTTTTCTTTTTCTTTTTTTCTTTTTTTTTAATATATATATTATGATATACCTAGGTTTGCCTTGTTTATTTGTAAATTGTATCCTCCATGATTTGGGAATACTCATTTATACTGTAACCATTGCTTATGTATTCTTTCATGTTCACTTGAAATGTGTAAGTTTGTAATCCCATTATCTATGCATCAATTTTATTTTGTTGATATTAATAATAATAATAAAAAGATTGAAAAGAAAGTAAATACCCTCACCTCTTGCTCTCTCCTTTAAGAGTAAAGAGTAAGTCCTCCTTTGTTGTAAAATCCTGGAAAGCCATTCAGACAAATACAACAAGCTGAGCAGTTTGAATTACATTCAGGGATTTATCGAACTGTCCTGAAAAATATTCACAGAGTGACAGGTCCTTTAACACTTGTTGATCCACGTCCTCTGAGCCTTCAATCCCAATTTCAGCTCCTCAACTTTCCTGGTATTGGCAAACTGTTACTGAGACACTAGTATAAGTTTCAGGGGTACACAAGCTAATGACACTACTGCTTTTGTTTCCCATTTCTTTACATTTGGGGAATGTTCGAATTTAAAGGGGAAGAAGTGTTGTAATGTGAGCATTATAAAGATAAGTTAATACCAATTAGGATCATGGTAAAGCTGTTTGTGAAGAGAAACTGTTTCCGTGGTTGCGGGGTTTTCCTTCTGGTCTTTTCTGCCCGGTGCGCATTAGTGAAAACCTCTGTATGCGAATATTGTTTTACTGTCCCAGATAAAGTTGTTCCCTTTGGGCATGAAGTTGTCGAGTGGTCCTTTTTCAAAGTAGAAATTGCTACATATTTGCATCAAAAGGTTTATCAGGCATAATGTATTTGTGTATTTATTTTTCAATTTTTTCAGGATCTACTGGGAAAGTCTCAAAGATTGACTGGTTGATCGCAATCGATTGGTGGTGACCAGTAGGTTACTGCTTAAATAGATTTATATGCTTATCAAAATATTACAGACATTCATGAAGAAAAAGTGTGGTTTATTTGATTGAGACTGAACAAGGATACTCCTTTATTTTTAAATAGTGCAGTGGAATCTTTAATTTACACCTCAGTAAACAACAGGACCAGATTTTTGTGTTGCATCTGATAGGCCGAACCTTCTGGAGGGGCTACACTCTCTAAGGTGTTAGATCCATCTTTGACAGTGGTCCCTCTGTTCCTCTGTCCCTCTAACCCAATGTTTTCTATCTACAGTGCCAAACAGAAGCATTTTCCTCATCAGTCTTAAGTTCTATAAATTAGTACAAAAGAAAAGTTATTGGCATAAGTGGCTGGAGGGCAACACTGTAGCTTTTATCCAGTCTTGGATGTAAAGAGTTGTTAAGTTTTTTGTAAGTGATTGTCCATGTCCCAGAAGTCAGAGGATGAACATGATGGATCTGATCATTGGATATTGTCATATAGCACAGATCAGGCAATCAGATGAAGTGTAGTGGGCTTTGAGTGAAACAGTAGCATTTTAAAAAAATGAAGCGTGATTTTGTTTATTTTTGCGCATATACACTGTGTGTGTGTATAACGTGTGTTTTATATATACACTACATGTGTTTCAGACAGAGAGAGAGTGAGAATACAGAAGACAGATAAATATGAGGAGCTGGTGATTTTATCCTGCAGATGATATTTTTGCACATTTATGTTACAAAAGACATATAATAAATTATGGACTTGAAAACATATCCATTGACTGTAAAATTTTATGTTGGAAGTCTATGATTAGTGTCTTCAGAGGGAGAGAGTCTGAAGAGAAGTCCCACTGGTGCTATTACTGAAATGTCCTTATTCTCCGTAACACATTGGCCATGACATTTGGCGATCCCTTGGTATATCATTTCTACAATGGTTTTTCAGATTGGACTTTCAGAGACCCAGTTGTAAATTACCATGTAACAAGACACATCCATCTATGGTTAGTGAATGCATTTCTTTACAAATATAATAGATTGACGAAATAGCCAATGATACAACACAGGTAGCTCTATGCATCATCTCTCATTCTGGGTAAGCTATTAAATTATAAACAATAAATCAAAATACCACCAAATATAACAAATTTTATTTGTTGTAGTGACATGCAGTAAGTTAAATGCTCCTTCTTAATGTAAGAATAGACATGGGGAAAGGAAGAAAGTATTTTGCAATGCATGTGCACAACCTTTAGATGGTGGACATAAGTATTCTTGACCAATAGCACACAAATGTCAGGCTTGCATCAGTAGAGTCACGTCTTACAAACTACCCAAGGAATGAATGACAATCATCTGAAATCTCCACTACAAAGCCAGCAGTTCTAAGTGGAATTATTCAGACTTTGGACTTGCATGGAGTAGGTGTTGGACCATGAATTTCCCAGCTATTATGCTGTCAATCTTTCCCCTAGCTTTATCTGAGGGAACAAGTTAATTTACATGTTTTTAGAGCAATACGCACAAAATGCTGGAGGAACTCAGCAGGCCAAGCAGCATCTATGGAAAAGAAACCTGCCAATCTCTTCCACAGATGCTGCCTGAACTGCTGAGTTCCTCCAGCATTTTGTGTGTGTTGCTTGGATTTCCAGCATCTGCAGATTTTTTCTTGTTTGTTATATGTTTTTAATTTATTTAAGTTAACATAAATGTATTTGAATACTTCAAGCATTTTCTTGTGTTTCTGTTTTAATTTTTTCAAAAATTACTATACCTTTAAAATTTTTTACCTGCATGTTTATTTTTTAATAATCCCTGAACTTTTCTGAATTTCTGTCAAGGACGTTCAAAAACACTCAACTGTATGTCAGATCGGATATGACTTCACCGGTGTCAATGAATTCAGTGGAATTTACTAACAGTGAGGCCTCACATTCATCAGACCCTCGCTGATTATGTGAGAGTTGAATTCCTCCCTGCAGCTTGTGCTAAAGTGTAGCAGTGAATGATGGTGGTAACCACTATCAGAGGGATTTATTATCCATATGACAATCGCTCTGCATGTGACCACAAGAAACTGCGGAGAGTTGTGACTCAGCACATCACAGGAACCAGCCTCCTTTCCATGGACTGTCTGTACTTCTCGAGAGCTCAGTGAAGCAGTCAGTGTAATCAAAGATCACACCCACCCCAGACATTCTCTCTTCTCCCCTCTCCCACTAGGCAGATGCTGCAAAAGACTGACAACACGTACCACCAGGCTTAAGTTCAGCTTCTGTTAAATGGACCTCTTGTACAATAAACTGGACTCCCGGCCTCACAGTCTACCTCCTAATGACCTTATAACCATATAACAATTACAGCACGGGATCAGGCCATCTCGGCCCTTCTAGTCCGTGCTGAATGTTTACCCTCACCCAATCCCACCTATCTACACTCAGCCCATAACCCTCCATTCCTTTCCTGTCCATATACCTATCCAATTTTTTTAAAATGGCAACATCAAACCTGCCTCTACCACTTCTACTGGAAGCCCATTCCACACAGCTACCACTCTCTGAGTAAAGAAATTCCCTCTCATGTTACCCCTAAACTTTTGCCCCCAGACTCTCAACTCGTGTCCTCTTGTTTGAATCTCCCCTACTCTCAATGAAAAAAGCCTATCCACGTCAACTCTATCTATTCTCCTCATAATTTTAAATACCTCTATCAAGTCCCCCCTCAACCTTCTACAGTTCAAAGAATAAAGACCTAACTTGCTCAACCTTTCCCTGTAACTTGAAACCCAGGAAACATTCTAGTAAATCTTTTCTGTACTCTCTCTATTTTGTTGACATCTTTCCTATAATTCGGTGACCAGAACTGTACAGAGTACTCCAAATTCGGCCTTACCAATGCCTTGTACAATTTTAACATTACATCCCAACTCCTATACTCAATGCTCTGATTTATAAAGGCCAGCGTACCAAAAGCTTTCTTCACCACCCTATCCACATGAGATTCCACCTTCAGGGAACTGTGCACCATTATTCCTAGATCACTCTGTTCTACTGCATTCCTCAATGCCCTACCATTTACCATGTATCTTGCACTTTATCATTTACCTGCACTGCACTTTTTAAGTAGCTGTTACACTTCATTCTGCATCGTTGTTACTTTACATTATTCGAGCTCAATCCACTATGTAATTATTTGATTTGTACAAACAGCATGCAAGACAAGCTTGAGGAACTTCTAGTCAGAGTTGATGAACTGGAGTTTGATACTCAGATACTATGATGCATTAGGAAAGGGACTGTTACCTGCACGTTTTGTTCCAGGAGGCAGCCACCATTGGTGGCCCTGTTGAATTCTGTTCATTTCGGCTATGTAAGCATTTAGTTGGGATGGTCGCTTCCCTTGTTATGGGCATGTGCACTAGGGCGGTTGGGGTGGATGTTGCGTAAGAAAGTGCTATTGAAAGGAGAAGGTAAAGTTGTTAAAACAAAAGAAGATCTTGTCCTTGTTGTTTGAACATTATCAATGGTAGAATAGGACCCCGCGGGCATTCAATGAAAGCAAGCCTTACTAAAGCTGGAAACATGACATTGGAATGTGGACTTGGGTTACGGAGCTCGAGAAGGAAGCTTTTGGGAAGGGCGAGAGAGACCAGGGTAGGAGTTTCGGTGGAAGATTGAACAAAGAAGATGGTATGAGTGTTTTAATAAATGCATTTGATTTAGTTTGTTTGAAGAAAGAAAAGGATCAGATTTATGAGGCATTTTCAGACACTAACAATATTCCCAAAGACAGTTCTACAAATATGGCTGACTATATTATTCATTTTGAACAAAATTACAAATCGCATGTGTAAATACAAAATGGTAATTGCTATTGCAGTATTAGCTTTTAAATTGTTGGATACTGTGTGTCTAGGCATAAAGGACAGACAGCTAGGGTTCACTGCATGTACAGAACTCACTTTTTGCATCTATGAAATCAGCACTGAAGAGGATTTTTGGAGAAAAGGCTGCCAAGGCAACAGTAGGGATTAGTTTGAGTCAGGAAACAGCATACTTTTCTGAGCAAAAATGAGGAAGTATCGTGTAGGTCCCAGAATGACCAGACGAGGGCACCATTACCTGGCACAAATTCACTAAACAAGTATGGCAGGAGATTGAAATATACTGTTCAACAAAGTACTTACTACTGGCAAAAAGCTGTCTGCACAGAACTGAATAAGTTATGCTAACTGAAGAAAATAAATCTGAATTTGTAGAAGAGTGCCGTATCACATTGTTTGATAGAATCTCTATAATCTGCTGTTCTTGATCCAGCAGGCATGTACACAGAGTGTGGAGAAAAATGGAATGATAGCTATGTAAGTGAATTAAACCAGAATGAAGAACATGAACTGATGAAACACCCAGTAACAAAGCATTCAGATTTGGAGATGGAAAGATTGTACATTACCTTCTACTAAAAGAGTGAAAATTCCCGCATAAATAGGGCAGACAAAATGTTACGTTGAAATGGAGGTGGAATCAGTGAACATTCTATTACTCCTGAGTAAAGCTTCCCTAATGAAAATGGGGGTAGTACTGGATATGGAGAATGACCAAGAAATGATGTTTCAACAGTCAGTGTCTCACCAGCTCTGGATTTTACTGTGTGGACATTCTAGATAAAGACTTTACTGAGAATCAATGTGAGAATGAAGTACTAATTGTTACAGAGAACTTGATGAGAAACACAAAGGGTTGCTCAAGCTTCACAAGCAGTTTGGCTGATAGACCAGACAGGAGCTCAGGAAACAATTATTTTTTCAATTCTAAAGTAAACAGTTGACAGCTGTGAGACATGCAAAAAGTTTGAAAATCCCAAACCCAAGTCTACAGCTGGCTGCCACTGGCAACTGAATACAATGAAACAGTGGCTGTAGACCTACATGAACTTGAGCAAGAAGTTAATGACCTTCACGTCGTTAATGAGTTCACACGCCTCAGTGCAGGTAGCATCGTGATCACAAAGAAACTTCATCCATTCCTAGATAAGTGTGCACGACCCACCTCGGAAATTATTCACTGATAATAGCGGTGAATTTAATAATGATGAATTCAGAGATACACAGAGAACTCTAACATTGAAACAAAGACAATGGCGGCATGCATTCTCTGGAGTAAGACTTCTGGCGCAGCACAATCAAACACTTACTGAAGGTAAAGTAAAGCAATGTGATTGGAACACAGCCCTGTACTGGACCCTTATGGTGAAAATACCATGCACAATGTACATAGCTATAACCTGCATCCACTTGCGTTTGACCAGAATCCAAATCTTCCCTCTGTACTGGTTGACAGGCCACCTACTCTGGAAGGCACTACAAGGAGTGAATGGGTTATTATTTATCATCTTTTCTATTTCAATGATCTGGATGATAATGTGGTTAACTGGGTCTGCAAAATTGCGGATGGCATCATGATTGGGGGGTGTAGTGGACAGCAAGGAAGACTTATCATGGCTTTCAGTGGAATGTGTACCAGCTGGAAAAATGAGCTAAAAATGGCAGATAGAATTTAATGCAGGCAAGTGCAAGGTATTACACTTCAGTAGGACCAACTAGGGTAGGTCTTACGCAGTGAATGGTAGTGCACTGAGGGTGTGGTATCACAAAGGGATCTAGTCATGCAGGTCCATAAAGCATTGAAGATATCGTCATAGGTAGATAGGGTTGTAAAGAAAGCTTTTGGCACATTGGCCTTCATAAATCAAAGTATTGAGTACAGGAGATGAGATGTTATGTTGAAATTGTATAAGACTTTGGTGAAGTGTAATTTGGAGATTTGTGTGCAGTTTTGGTCACATACCTATAGGAAAGATATAAATCCGGTTGAAAGAGTACAGGAAAATTTACAAGGACGTTGCTGGGTCTGGAAGACCAGTTATAAGGAAAGATTGAATAGGTTAGGACTTTATACCTTTGACTGTAGAAGATTGAGGGGAAACTTGATAGAGGAATTCAGAATTATAAGGGGTTCAGTTTGGGTAAATGCAAGCAGGCTTTTTCCACTGAGGTTTGGTCAGACTACAACCAGAAGTCATGGGTTAAGGGTGAAAGGTGAAAAGTTTAAGGGGAACATGAGGGGAAATTTCTTTATTTAAAGGGTTGTGAGAGTGTGGATGAGCTGTCAGCACAAATGGTGCATTTAAGTTCTATTTCAACATTTAAGAGATTTTGGATAGGTACATGGATGGTTGGGGTACTGAGAGCTATGGTCCCAGTGCAGGTCAATCGGAGTAAATAGTTTAAATAGTTTGGCATGGACTAGATGGGCTGAAGGGTCTGTTTTGGTGCTGTAATTTTGTATGATTCTATATAGATGGTTTTATATGGGGAGGCTCACAAAACTCATCTGAAGTCAGCCTTTCAGGTTGGAGGCGAGGAACATGACAGATTCTGTTATGTAGGGATAGATATCCTTACTGTCAACAGAACAGTACAACTGCACCAAGAAAGCCACATCAGGAATGTTCAGACAATCCACATGGAATCCTCGCGGGATGCTCCCCTCCGTAAAGCCGAAATGGAGCAGCTCAGGTCAAAGATAGGTCAGACAGAGCAGACCTGACATCATGCTTGATGCCTGCAATTTGTATCCAGCACAAAAAATGCCACAGTGCAAACTTCAGATGAGGCAAACAAGATGATGCGCAGAATTAGTCTTGAAGTTTCAACAGCTTGGAAAAGATATCTCATAGAGGCTCACTTGGAAATCTCCCCGATGGGGGTACTCATGGGGGATAGGTTATTGTACTGATGGAAGAAGAGGGAAGGTTTTCACCCCTCAGTTGGCAATCAAAAAGGATCAGAAGAGTTGTATGTAGTGTGCTAGCGGGGGAATCCCTTGCAATGTCTGATGGTATTGACAATGCCGTTAATATGGTCACACTCTATTCTGAGCTTGTCCATGGTGACCCGTAGAAGAGCACTTCCTGATGAAGGATCTCGGCCCAAAACGTTGGCTACTCTTTTCTCACGGATGCTGCCTGACCTGCTGAGTTCTTCCAGCATTGTGTACGTATTCTTTGATCCACAGCATCTGCAGTTGTATTTTTGTGTTTTGCACTCTAAAAATAACTTGTGTCACAGGCAACTACTCTCTGCAACACACACAAAATGCTGAAGGAACTCAGCAGGACAAGCAGCAGCTATGGAAAACAGTAAACAGTCAACAAGGCTCCCGCCTGGTACTTAACCTTGCAAGCAGAACAAGTGCCATACCTGCTCCTACAGCTCTTCCCTCACTGCCATTCAGAGCCCCAAACAGACCTTCCAGTTGAGGCACCACTTCACTTGTGAGTCTGTTGAGGTCATCAACTGTGTCCAGTCTCCCAGTATGGCCTCCTGTATATCGGTGATACCTGAAGTAGATTGGGAGACTGCTTCGGCAAGCGCCTACGCTCTGTCCGCCAGTAAAAGCGGGATCTCCTAGTGGCCACCCATTTCAATTCTATTTCCCATTCCCACTCTGACATGTCAGTCTGTGGCCTCTTCTACTGCTGTAATGAAGCCACACTCAGGTTGGAAGAGCAACACATTATATTCCATCTGGGAAGCCTCCAACCTGATGGCATGGACATCAATTTCTCAGATTTTGGATAATTGCTCTCCCCAGTTGCTCCCATTTCCCTTCTCACCTTATCATCTTACCAGCACATCACCTCCCTCTGGTGCTGCTGCCCCTTCCCTTTCTTCCATGGTCTTCTTAACATATCCTATCAGATTCCCCCTTCTCCAGCCCTTTATCTCTTTCACCAATCAACTTCCTAGATCTTTACTTCACCCCTCACCCCTCTCCCAGTTTCACCTATCCTTGTATTTAATCCTTCCCTCCCCCCACCATCTTGCTCTAACTTCTCACTTTGTTTTCCGAGTCCTTATGGAGGGTCTTGGCCTGAAACATTGACTCTTTACTCTTGTCTATAGATGCTGCCTGTTCTGTTGAGTTCCTCCAGCATCTTTCAACCACTCTGGCTGATTTCATGAAATCCACCAAGTCAGGCTTTGGTCGAGAGATAAGCAGCATCAAAGAACTTGTCCAAGCAGTGAAAATTCATCACAAGTGGTGGTCAACTGCAAAGAAACAACGAGCTTACTCACAAAAAAGGGAACACCAGCTCTTGTACTGCTGAAGACACTTAGTGAAGGCACTTGGCACCTTAAGAATTGTATCAACATCAAGGGCTAGAATTAATTCCCATATCCTAAAGGACATTTAAGTTGTGTAACACTTACCCAACAGGCCGGTATATGTCTAGGGGAAAAGGAGATCCAGCCACTCACCAACCCCACCTCCCGTACACACAGGTGCTGTGGGAATCAAGTTTATGCCGCGCGCCCACACACACAGTATCAAACATACACCAGATACCGTTACAGCATACACTTTAAAGATTTTACTAAAACTAAAAGAGTACTATGCAATACAATATATATGACTTTCATATATATTGAAAAAGCAAAAGGCGCCAGCTAATCAAAGTTCAGTCAGTTTAGTGCACATCGTTGGAGCTCAACCATCGAACCATTTGACCCCTCGTCACTTTCCTCCGACCTCCACGTCCTCGCACCTGGGACCCCCGGTGGTCGACCGAGCAGTGCAGCGCACGTCCACCTGCCTCGGCGTCTTCTTCCCGACCCCCCCTGAAAAGACCGCGCAACCCCCCAAGCTCCCAGTCCCACAAGACAAAATAACATTCCCCATTGGTTAAAAAATGAATACAGTCCCCATATCAGCAAGTCCAAAGCTAAACAACTGCGAGAAAAAAACATTTATCAGACATAAAAGCATTCCTACTCTAGCAAACCAAAGAAGCCATTTTGATTACATACACAGTACATTGTACAGTTGATACATACAGTCGGCCCTCCGTATCTACAGATTCAACCAACTGTGGATCAAAAATATTCGAAAAAAAATTCCAGAAAGTTCCAGAAAGCAAAACTTGAATTTGCCGTGCGCCGAGCACTATGCTGAATCCACGCGAATGAAGTGATGTATAGGCATACCCTGCTGTAGCCTCCTGCCATTTCACAAATCCCCAGTCTCTCTCCAGCCCTCATTGTTTGAACATTGTTTGCCTCGCGTCTCATTCGTTCACTACTTGTGTTGTGAGCGAGAGGAAGGGATTTAAGTCCAGTAAGGGATGGCTGGCTAGCTGTGTAAAGCGCTATGGCCTCAAGAACTTAAAGATCACGGGAGAATTGACATCAGCTGATGCCAAGGCAGTACAGACTTTTTTTCTTGTCATTATTCCCTAAACAATACAGTATAACAACTATTTTACATAGCATTTACATTGTATTAGGTATTATAAGTAATCTAGAGATGATTTAAAAGTATACGGGAGGATGAGCATAGGCTATATGCAAATACTACACCATTTTATGTAAGGGGCTTGAGCATCCACAGATTTTGGTGTCCACGGGGGTTCCTGGAACCAAATCCCCCGCAAATACTGAGGGACAACTGTATATATATTATTTTTTAGTTTTCTGGAGGCAAAGGGTCTCTGACGATATAGGGTATCTTAATAAATTCATTAGGCCTAACAACTAGAAGTAAAAGTAATACATCTAACCAATGGACATTTAATTTTTTATATATATACATAAAAATGATGAGAGATTGTTGAGTTCTCTTCATTTGGGCTATGTAAGCACTTAGTTGGGAGGTTCACTTTCCTTGTTATGGGCAAGTGCACAAAAGAAATTTTGTCTTTGTTTTTCGAATGTTATCAGCTCCATGCTAGAGTAGACATTTAAGATGGGGATTAAAAATGGATGCAATGGTGGTAGAGCAATATAATTAGGGGATTTATATTGGGTTTTTTTGCAACCTTAAATTAAGTACAGTAGTCAAGAGGGAAGGAGGGTGTGATTTCAACTAGAGATCGTGTAATTAACACTGGAGGAACCCTTGAATTGGTCCAACGGTTGTGCAATACTTGCAGCTCGTGTAGACGAGGGCAGAGATTGCTGGAAGAATAAATAAACTGACTTCAGTACCGTGGCACAGTGAGCATTGAAGCTGGGAAAATGACTGTCGTGGTGAGAGGTGGGCATGCTATTAAGGGGATTTATAATGTTCTGTAGCCATGAGCATGAATGCTGGGGGCTGTGTGATATGGTTGGTGTCAGGTTTAAGGATACCTCCTGGTAGATGATAAGGAGTGGAGTGGCAAAGATCCAGTTTCATTTTTCATGTCTGAAACAATAGCATAGATATGGACAAAGAAGGAAGCTCTGCTGAGGAAGATTAAGCACCCATAATTCAAAAGCACCTCCATTAAGGTAATAATTTCTGGATTACTATGTGAGCCATGTGCAAATTGGCAAGCAAGATCAATGATTTGAATGCATGATTCAAAATCTGTCTTGAGGAAATAGGCTTCAGTTCATTCCATTGGAATAAACACAGAAAATGCTGCATTACACTCAGAGGGACAGACAGCATCTATGGAGAGAGAAATAGAGTTAATATTTCAGGTTGGACTGCTGAACGACTTCAAGCTGAAATGTTATCTGATGCTGCCACACTGTTTCCATATTTTAATTCAAGGAAAACTGACACCAGTGCTGGAGAAAAAAGGAACTGTTTTATTGGAACAAGCTTCACTCGACTTAGGTACAGATCAATGAGCTGGTGAACTGAATAGCCTGGACCGTAGATAAGACTTTAAAGTACTTTGTGGCAGAGATAAGATTCAAGTGAGGGAAAATTAAAGAAAAAGGATAAAGTGATGATAACTGTTGCCTGTCAGGATACAAATGAAAGAATATGCCTCTAATTATAACTAAAGCAAAGAAAAATAGTAAAAAAAAGCCACGAGTCTTTTTATCTGAATGCATGCAGTTTTTATAACAAGACAGGTGAATTAATGGCACAAGCAGAAATAAATAGGTACAATTTAATTGTTGTCATGAAAACATGGCTCTGAAGTGATAAATTAGGTAATCCAAGATTTTTAACTTTTCGAGGAGATGGACAAAATGGAAAAAAGAGAAGAGTTATTTTTAACATTGAAGGATAGGATAGTTGAGGGAACAGAACTCTCAGAAACTCAAGCATTAGAGTCAGTTTCGGTGGAGCTACAGAATAGAAGAGTTTGGTGGGATTGGTCAAGTCCTCTAAACAGAAGAGTAAATGAAGAGCTTAACATCAGCAGATTATATGACTTCAATTAATTAGCATGTATACTTGGAACACCAAATTAACATGATAGTAGCGGAGGGGACGAACTCACTGAGGGTATAGAGGTTAATGTTCTAGAGCCATATGGTGAGAAGCCAATAAGGAAGTGGTATAAGGAAGGGGCTACGCACCAATGGTTAGCACAAAGCTTTACAGTACTAGCAGCCCGGGTTCAATTCCTGCCACTGCCTGTAAGGAGTTTGTATATTCTCTCCATGACCACCTGGGTTTCTTTTGGGGGCTCCAGTTTCCTCCCACAGTCCAAAGATGTATTGGTTGGTAGGTTAATTGGTCAGTGATTAGGCAAGAGTTTAGTCAGGGGATTACTGGATGGCATGGCTTGAAGAGCCGAAAGGCCTTTTCTGTGCTGTATAAAATGAAATAAAACAAAAAAATATATATTTTAGTTCTGGAGTTGTGCAAAGAGAAAGGGTTAATTAATAAACTTGAGGTAACGAAGCCTCATAATAATAGCAATTTTTATAAAGATAGAAGGTGAGTCATTATAACCTAAACCAGGCCTTCAGGTCCTCTGCAAATTTACTGACCCATGCATCCACTTCTTCATCCAATTCATAGAAACATAGAAAACATACGGCGCAATACAGACCCTTCAGCCCATAAAGCTGTGTCAAACATATCCCTATCTTAGAACTACCTAGGCTTTACCCATAGCTCTCTATTTTTCTAAGCTCCATGTAGCCATACAGGAGTCTCTTAAAAGACCCTATGGTTTCCACCTCCTCCGCCGCCGCTGGTAGCCCATTCCACGCACTCACCACTCTCCGTGTAAAAAACTTACCCCTGGCATCTCCTCTGTACCTACTTCCAAGCACCTTAAAACTATGCCCGCTCATGCTAGCCATTTCAGCCCTGGGAAAAATCTTCTGACTATCCACACGATCAATGCCTCTAATTATCTTGTACACCTCTATCAGGTCACCTCTCATCCTCCATCGCTCCAAGGAGAAAAGGCCAAGTTCACTCAACCTATTCTCATAAAGCATGCTCCCCAATCCAGGCAACATCCTTGTAAATCTCCTCTGGTTTCCACATCCTTCCTGTAGTGAGGTGACTTAAACTACTCTAAGTGAGTTCTGACCAGAGTCCTATATAACTGCAACATTACCTCTCGTCTCTTAAACTCAATCCCACGATTGATGAAGGCCAATGCACCATATGCCTTCTTAACTGTAGCAGCTTTGAGTGTCCTATGGACTCGGACCCCAAGATCCCTCTGATCCTTCACACTGCCAAGAGTCTTACCATAAATGCTATACTCTGCCATCATATTTGACCTACCAAAATGAACCACCTCACACTTATCTGGGTTGAACTCCATCTGCCACTTCTCAGCCCAGTTTTGCATCCTGTCAATGTCCTGCTGTAACCCCTGACAGCCTTCCACACTATCCACAACACCCTCAACCTTTGTATCAGTTGCAAATTTACTAAACCATCCCTCCACTTCCTCAGTCAGGTCATTTATAAAAATTATGAAGAGAACAGATCTCTGAGGCATACCACTGGTCACCAGCCTCCATGCATAATGTGACCCGTCTACAACCACTCTTTGCCTTCTGTGGGCAAGCCAGTTCTGGATCCACAAAGCAATGTCCCCTTGGATCCCATGCCTCCTTACTTTCTTAATAAGCCTTGCATGAGGTACCTTATCAAATGCCTTGCTGAAATCCATATACACTACACCTACTGCTCTTCCTTCATCAATGTGTTTAGTCACATCCTCAAAAAATTCAATCAGGCTTGTAAGGCACGACCTGCCTTTGACAAAGCCAGGCTGACTATTCCTAATCATATTATGCCTCTCCCAAATCATATTATGCCTCTCCCAATGTTCATAAATCCTGCTTCTCAGAATCTTCTTCATCAACTTGAATAAGGGAACAACATCCGCAACCCTCCAATCCTCCAGAACCTCTCCCGTCCTCAATGATGATGTAAAGATCATTGCCAGAGGCTCTGCAATCTCCTCCCTCGCTTTCCACAGTAGCCTGGGGTACATCTGTCTGATCCCGGTGACTTATCCAACTTGATGCTTTCCAAAAGCTCTAGCACATCCTCTTTCTTAATATCTACATTCTCAAGCTTTTCAGTCCACTGCAAGTCATCCCTACAATCACCAAGATCCTTTTCCTTAGTGAATACTGAAGCAAAGTATTCATCAAGTACCTTCGCTATTTCCTCTGGTTCCATACACACTTTTCCACTGTCACACTTGATTGGTCCTATTCTCTCACGTCTTATCCTCTTGCTCTTCACAGACTTGTAGAATGCCTTGGGGTTTTCCTTAATCCCGCCCGCCAATGCCTTCTCATGGCCCCTTCTGGCTCTCCTAATTTCCTTCTTAAGCTCCTTCCTGCTAGCCTTATAATCTTCTAGATTCCTGTCATTACCTAGTTTTTTGAACCTTTCGTAAGCTCTTTTCTACTTGACTGGATTTACAACAGCCTTTGTACACCATGGGTCTTGTACCCTACCATTCTTTCCATGTTTCATTGGAACGTATCTACTCAGAACCCCACACAAATATCCCTTGAACATTTGCCACATTTCTTTGGTACGTTTCCCTGAGAACATCTGTTTACAATTTATGCTTTCAAGTTCCTGCCTGATAGCCTCATATTTCCCCTTACTCCAATTAAACGTTTCCCTAACTTATCTGTTCCTATCCTTCTCCAATGCTATGGTAAAGGAGATAGAATTGTGATCACTGTCTCCAAAATGCTCTCCCACTGAGAGACATGACACCTGACCAGGTTCATTTCCCAATACCAGATCAAGTACAGCCTCTCCTCTTGTAGGCTTATCTACATATAGTCGTTCATGAAAATCGCGAAGAGCAGCAGCCATGAAACAAATCCTTACAGAACACAATTAGTCACCAGCCTCCAGGCAGAATACTCTCTGCCTGCTACCACCCTTTGCCTTCTGTGGACAAGCCAGTTCCAATCCATGCAGCCAAGTCTTCATGAATCCCATACCTTATGACTTTCTGGATGAGCAATCCTTTCTGGATTGGGAACCCTGTCAAATGTCTTACTAAAATCCATATACTCCACATTCACCACCCTACCTTCAAAACTTTGTTTTGTCACCTCTTTGAAAAACTCAATTAGGCCCTGCATTATCAAGATGGCGTCGCGTATGGTGGCCACGTTGCGAGCTCCATTCCAACTGGTGATAGCCACCAGGCCATCAGACTGATTAATTCATGCTGATACAGTTGTATCCCTATGTTATATTGACTGTCCTGTTGTACATAATATTAATTTTTATGCATTTCTGCAAAACAACCAGAAACAAAATACCCAACTACAAAGTGAAGATTATTACAGTGCAAAATAAGTATATTAAATATATAATTCATAACAATAAGGAAACAATACCCAGAATAAAATCATATAAAGTTAGTATCCTCCCCCGTCCCACTATAAAACTCCAGGTCCACCATTATAATGTATAAAAAAAATAATCGGAGTGTTCGACCCCACAGAGCTGTAAATATAATTTAAAAAAAAATTAAAATCATAATGCCTACTACCAAAACTATAATGTAATTCCCAACAAAAAGAAACAGTAAAGCTTACAGAGAGAAAAAAAGCTGAAAGTAAGGGATTAAAAAAGATAAACTTAATCTGAAGGGGAGTTATGAAAGTATTCAAGAAAAGGTCTCCACACCTTTTGAAACTTTATGTCTGAATTGAGAAGTGAATAATGAATTTTTTCAAGGTCTAAACAGGACATAATATCACTAAGCCATTGAGCATGCGTCGGTGGGGCAACATCTCTCCACCTAAGGAGAACTAAGCATCTAGCCCGGGGGTCGGCAACCCGCGGCTCCGGAGCCACTTGTGGCTCTTTCACCTCTGTGCTGCGGCTCCCTGTGGCTTTGGGAAATAATTGGCCAGTATTTAATTAAAATGTATTTTATGTTAGTTTGTTAGCTTTTGAAATGTAATTCTAAATTTGAAGATTATGGTGATCTTGTACAATCTAAATAAGACTTTGTGGCGACACATTTCCTGGCACATCCGAAACGGCTCGCAATTAGCCAGCGTTCAGGCTAAGGGAGATAGCCTACGGGGGTTTGTGAGTACGCGTCTTTTGCAGCATCCGCGCCCATGGGGGCTGGGTTGAGGGAGGCTTAAAAGCAAGGCTGTTTAGTTCGAATAAAGTTATTCGACTGCAGTTTACTGACTGCGTGAGCACACCGCTACAACGTGTTTTTATCGCTATTAATACACGTCACCACTGCCAATACCTGACACCCGTCAGTGCGCGATTTCTTTAATTTTTCGATCCAAGGTAAGCCAACTATGGAGAATTCTAAAAACAGAAAAGTGACTGAAGAAAACAGAACGTTTAATGATACGTGGACAGATTCATTTGCTTTCACTGTTGACGAGACTGGTTTACATATGAGATTGCTTAATATGCAATGAGAAACTAGCAAACAACAAAAAGTCAAATGTCGCAAGGCATTTCCAGAATAAACACGCAGCCTTTGCTCAAAAATATCCGGATGGAGATGAGAGAAAAAAAGCCGTTTCGGAACTGATACGGAAGGTTGATCTGAGCAAAAATCATTTCCAGAAATGGATGAAGTCTGGAAAATCAACGACATACGCTAGTTACATTGCCGCTCAGGAAATAGTCAGGCACGGGAAGCAGTTTACAGATGGTGAATATATAAAAGAATCTTTCATTAAGATTTCAGAACATCTATTCACGGACTTTAAAAACAAGAGTGAAATTGTGCAGAAAATCAGGGATATGCCCCTCTCTGCAAAGACTGTCAAAGACAGAACCATAAAAATGGCAGAAGACATCACAAGACAGCAAATTAAAGACATCAATTCAGCTGTGGCCTACTCGATTGCCTGTGACGAGTCTAAAGACAAAGGTGATATTGAACAAATAGCGCTGTTCTGCCAGTATGTAAACTGCCGGGCCACAGGAAGAAATGATTGAGTTGATACCTCTAAAAGGCCAAACACAGGGGGGGGAGTACATCTGTGAGGCTGTCTTGAATTGTTTAAGAGCCAAAGGAATAAAGACCACCCATCTGGTGTCAGTAGCTACTGGTGTCAGGGCACCGAATATGACGGGAACGCACCAAGGGATTTGTGGCTTTACTGCAGAAGTCGCTGGACAGAAAGCTGCTGACTTTTCACTGCATCTTGCACCAAGAGGCACTGTGCGCTCAAACATTTCCTCTGGAATGCACAGAAGTAATGGATGTTGTCATTCAGATTGTCAATAAAATAATGGCAAAAAGTTTAAATCACCGTCAATTCCGTTTGTTGCTGGACGAGCTGGAAAGCGCATATTCTGATCTCCTGCTGCACAACAAAGTCTGGTGGCTGTCCAAAGGGGAGGTGCTGAAACGCTTTGTCGCGTGTCTGGAAGAAGTGAAAACTTTCCTGGGCAGCAAAGGGCTCACCTTTCCTGAGCTGGAACAGCCAGAGTGGCTGGAAAAGCTACACTTCATGGTAGACATGACAGCGCACCTGAACACGCTGAACACAGCTCTTCAGGGGAAAGGACGCACAGCCCTGCACATGATGGAGGATGTTTTGGCATTCGAGCGCAAGTTGACAGTGCTTTCCAGAGATTGACAGAAAGGCACTTTGTCTCACTTCCCCAATTTGAGAGAGTTCAAACAAGGTCACGACATGATAAATTCGGAGTATTTACATTCTGCAATTATCGCAATGCAAACATCGTTTGGGAAACGCTTCTGTGAGTTCAGAGAGGAAAAAAAAACACATTATCCTTCCCGGTCACTTCCCTAAGCATCGATTCATCTCTACTGAATACGACTGCATTGGCAGGTGTGAGTAAACCTGATCTTGAGATGGAACTGGCCGACATAGCCGACGAAGACATATGGGTGTCCAAGTTTAGACGCTTGACAGCAGACCTTGAAGATGTTGCCCGTCAGAAGGCCGTTCTTGCTCAGAATCACAAAAGGAGTGATATTGAAAACCTCCTCCAACTGGACAAACTTGTGTTCGAAACATAGAATGCTTTCCCCGACATTTATGTAAACATTAAAAAGTATGCGCTTGGAGTCCTGTCGATCTTTGGATCCACATATGTATGTGAGCAGGTGTTCTCCAACATGAACTTTATTAAAAACAAACCGCGCACGCCTCACAGATGACAGCTTGCGATCCTGTGTAAAGATGAAGGTGACGTCATACAGCCCTGATGTGCAGACGCTGTGCGCTGAGGTCCAGGAGCAGAAATCCAATTAACCAAGTATGATAAATATTTTAATTGCCTATTGTTTTACGTATATTCATATTTTTTCGTTGTTCATTGAAATAGTCCTTTTATTTTTCAGGTTGACAGCTGGCTGACGTTATTTTTGGTTTGCTGCTGGCGGAAAATTTAAGTTCGGCGTTTTTCATAAATACAAGAAGGACTCAAATAGACATTGAATATTTTACTTAAAAGTAACCTTCAACCCAACGTCTTTTTTTCGGAGTTCAAAATGTTTTTGTTGCATGCAGAAATGTAATTTCGTTTTCTCTGCAGGAGTTCATCAATTTCATAAATGCAACACATTATAGTTTGTTTATACATAGCATAAAGGCAAAAAAAACGTTGTATGCAGTGTTATTTCATTTTAAATGTCAAACGGGTTTTGCGGCTCCCAGTGTTTTATTTTCTGTGGGAAACGGGTCCAAGTGGCTCTTTCAGAGGTAAAGGTTGCTGACCCCTGATCTAACCAAAAGAGAGGCAAAAGATTATGTTCGACATTTAGTCAGACTCAAATGCATGTCTGCCTCACCCAGGGTAACAAACAGGGCAATCAGAGGGTTAGGTTCTAAGTGGCAATTAAGAATATGGGATAAAGATAAAAAGACTTCTCTCCAGAATTTCTCTAGACTGGGACAAGCCCAGTACATATGGATAAGAGAAGCCTCCCCCCCCCCCCCTTTACACTTGTCACAAACAGGACTAATGTCAGGATAAAACCATGACAATTTAGTTTTAGATGTGTGAGCTCTATGTACAACCTTAAACTGCAAAAGGCAGTGGCAAGCACATAAAGAGGTTGAATTAACTGACCTAAGAATTGAATCCCAGGCTGCATTAGATAAAGAAATATTTAAATCATGCTCCCAAGCAGTTCTAATTTTATCAAAGGGGGTACGCCTTAAGGTCACTAACTTGCCACGAATAAAAGATATTAAGCTTTTACCCAATTGATTAATACAAAGAAACAGGTCCACGACGTTTTTCTCGGGCATCTCAGGAAAATTAGATAATAAAGGGTTAATGAAATGTCTAATTTGAAGGAATCTAAAGAAACATAATATTTATTATAAATTACTATAAACTGCACATTGCACATTTTGACAGAGATGTAACATAAAGATTTTTTATTCCTCATGTATATGAAGGATGTAAGTAATAAAGTCAATTTGAAATTCAATTTAATTTGTTGATGATATCTAATAAGACTGGTTCTCCAAAAGGCTGAAACTTGTTGAACCTATCTGGGAGACAATACTGATTTCTCGCTTAGCATTCAGGGGGTCTTCCCAGGAAGGAAAACAATAATGGAATCAATACTTCAAGTTCATGAGTGGACATGGATAGGATGTTTCTATTAGTAGGAGAGACCAAGAATTAAAGCATGTCACTTCAGAAGTGCAATGAAGAATTTCTTCAACTAAAGAGAGGTAAGCTGTAGAAATAGTTGCCACAGAGGGCTATGGGGCTGAAGTCACTGGGTGAATGTAAGGTTTTTGCTTGGTAAATGGTTACAGGGAGAAGGAAGGAGAACGTGGTTGACAAAAAGGCTACGCTTGAATGACATAGCAGACTTGATGTAATATATTCCTTTATCTTAAGGATTATTATAGCATCACTTATTAAAGACACTCCTGTTGAGCTGGGGACCCGACATGACGCTCACCCTCCCTGTTGCTGACTGCTGCAATACTCTGGTGGCCAGTTGGCTTGAATCCACTTCCCTCCTCACACTCTTGCAACAATTGAAGACACCCCTCCCTCCCCACTCACTTCAGTGTGGCGAAGCTGCCTCTGAGGTTGTGCATGCCATAGTAAGTGGTCCACAGTTGAAAATAGATACATGGCCCAGTGGGCTAGAAGGTTGACTGGCCCACTCTTGTAGAAAGGAATAAAGAGTCGATGTTTCAGGCCATGAGCCGTTGTGAGTCGTGATGAAAGGTTGCAGCCTAAAACATTGACTGTTATTCCTTTCCATAGATGCTGCCTGACCTGCTGAGTTCCTTCAGAATCTTATGTGTGCAACTCTGGCTTGCCAGCAACTCCAGAATCTCTTGTGTTTAAGGCCCACTGTTTCTGCTTCTAAGTTCAATGATAGAGATGTTATTTTTGCATTCTATATGTACCTAGTTCCTGGAAGTGTAATTTGCAGCACCAAAGCTGAGAAGTAGTAAAAAACAGATGAATGAAGTACCAATTTTGCCTGTGTAGTACTTGGATGAGAATAGATGTTTGCTTTGTATTAACATGACTATGGAGTCATGTGATGACATCGCAATTGCAGCCCCAGGTTGTCCAGTGAGCACTGAGTTGGAATCAGAGGATAGTCCTCAACAAGGTACAGTTCTCTCCGCCTCTCATTGCAGAAACCTAACTGTTAACACTATTTAGGTGATGGAAGGCCCAGAGTTTTGTGTAGAGGAACCTTGGATTTTCGAGTGGCTCAGAATTTGAACGGTAAAATACTGGAAGTTTCTTCTGATTTTGTTCTTAATTTCATCTCTCCAGCACCTTTAGTCTACGTTCCCTTCTCCTTCCCAGGGCTTGTCCTGTTTCTGCTACATCTTCAGAATCCAAGTCATCATTCAGAGCAAGGATGCAATGCTATGGTTTTATAAGGCATTGGTCAGACCATATTTGGAGTATTATGCACAGTTTAAAGAGCACTGTCTAAGGAAGGATGTGAGAAGGTCTAGAAGAAGTTTACCAGGAATCCAGGAATGGAAGGGTTAATGTATGAGGTGTGCTTGTTGGCTCTGGTCCTGTACTCTCTGGAATTCAGAAGGAAGAGGAGGGATCTCATTGAAACTTAATGAATATTGAAGTTGGATAGAGTATCCACAGAAGTCTGTGGAGGCCACTTTATTGGATATTTATTGGCGCTGCCTCTTGCACGCGTGCTGAGCTCGTTGACTTCATTAACTTTGCCTCCAACTTTCACCCTGCCCTCAAATTTACCTGGTCCATTTCCGACACCTCCCTCCCCTTTCTTGATCTTGCTGTCTCCATCTCTGGAGACGGCCTATCTACTGATATCTACTATAAACCTACAGACTCTCACAGCTACCTGGACTATTCCTCTTCCCACCCTGTCTCTTGCAAAAAGGCTATTCCATTCTCACAATTCCTCTGTCTCCGCTGCATCTGCTCTCAGGATGAGGCTTTTCTTTCCAGGACGAAGGAGATGTCTTCCTTTTTTAAGCAAAGGAGCTTTCCTTCGTCCACCATCAACTCTGCTCTCAAATGCATCGCTCCCATTTCCCGCACATCTGTCCTCACCCCATCCACCCGCCACCCCACTTGTCCTCACCTACCACCCCACCAGCCTCCAGGTCCAACATATAATTCTCCGTAACTTCCGCCACCTCCAATGGGATCCCACTACCAAACACATTTTTCCCTTCCCCCCCCCTTTCTGCTTTTTGCAGGGATCACTCCCTACGCGACTCCCTTGTCCACTGGTTCCCCCCCCCCCCATCCCTTCCCATTGATCTCCCTCCTGGCACTTATCCTTGTAAATAGAACAAGTGCTACACCTGCCCTTACACTTCCTCCCTCACCACCACTCAGGGCCCCAGACAGTCCTTCCAGGTGAGGCGACACTTCACCTGTGAGTCGGCTGGTGTGGTATACTGTGACCGGTGTTCCCGATGTGGCCTTTTATTTATTGGCGAGACCCGACGCAGACTGGGAGACCGTTTCGTGGAACACCTACGCTCGGTCCGCCAGAAAAAGCAAGATCTCCCAGTGGCCACACATTTTAATTCCACTTCCCCTCCTCATTCTGATATGTCTATCCATGGCCTCCTCTATTGTCAAAATGAATCCAAACTCAGGTTGGAGGAACAACACCTTATATACCGGCAGTTCGGTTTCTGCAACAGTTGGTAGCCTCCAACCTGATGGCATGAACATTGACCTCTAAATTCCGTTAATGCCCCTCCTCCCCTTCTTACCCCATCCTTGACATATTTAGTTGTTTGCCTGTTCTCCATCTCCCCTTCTTACCCCAATCTTGACATATTTAGTTGTTTGCCTGTTCTCCATCTCCCTCTGGTGCTCCCCCCCCCAACCTCCTTTCTTTCTCCTGAGACCTCCCGTCCCATGATCCTTTCCCTTCTCCAGCCCTGTATCACTTTCACCAATCATCTTTCCAGCTCTTAGCTTCATCCCACCCCTCCGGTCTACTCCTATCATTTCGCATTTCCCCCTCCCCCCTCTACTTTCAAATCTCTTACTATCTTTCCTTTCGGTTAGTCCTGACGAAGGGTCTTGGCCCGAAACGTCGACTAAGCTTCTCCCTATAGATGCTGCCTGGCCTGCAGTGTTCTACCAGCATTTTGTGTGTGTTGTTGTTTGAATTTCCAGCATCTGCAGATTTCCTCGTGTTTGCTATTGGATATTATTAACATGTTATTGATCAGTAAGGGTGTCAAAAGTTATGGGGAGAATGCAGAAGAACGGGGTTGTGAGGGAATAATAAATTTGGAAAACTGGCAATATTCTTCTAAAATTTTTCTCTCATCTGCCATTGTAATTTTGAGCAGAGAATATCAATGATTAATGAATTAGTAACAATAATTAATAGACTTTATTAAGAAAAACGGATGAGTTTCATTGCTTATTTATGAGTATTCATTGCTTTATTATTAATAAAATTATAACAGAGATAGTTTGAAATAAATGAAATATTTTTGAAAACCTGTTCAAAATTATTAATATAAATCTTTTAAAAAGACAATTAAAAATAAATATTCATGGTGGTGCTGAACTACATACAGTATTTGCTGTTATTATCACTGAATATCTATTGTTCACTCACAAACTCAGAAGCAAAAAAGAAAACCATGGCAAAGTCTATGCCAATGGGTCCAGCCATTTATTACTGATCAGTGTGCCTGGTCTGTAAGGATTTTAAAGAATACTATCCAACATTACGTGTTCTTGTAACTGTCCAAACTGGCATCAAGCTGACATGAGATTTTTCTTGTGAAAACATCTCACTACTCTCAGGTTATTAAAATCACTCACTGCTTCATTTGGCAACAAAGGTAATCATTATGCATCTTTTTATTCTGGGTGGGCTTCAAAGAAAGATGTGAAGGGTGCCACTGCATGTCACATGCCAACAAAAATTTTTTCACGTTCGCCACCCCTGGCTTAGAATTAAAGCGCGTTGAGGCATAATAACTCCATTTGGCTAATTAACATATGATCTTAAAAATTTACAGATGTGGGTTTTGTCGATTGAACAACAGAGCAATCTATTTCTCTTTCTTTGATTAAGGATGTGGTCATATTTTAGACAAATGGCCAAAAAATTGTTGGCATGGATCTACTTGCTCTTTGTACTTATTGATGAAGTTTGGATAGGTACATGGATGGTAGAGTTATGGAGGACTATGGTCCTGGTACAGGTTGATGGGAGTAGGCAGTTTAAATAGTTTGGGATAACCCCAAGAGATGGACCAAAGAGACAGCTGTACTTTTCTATGACAGCTGTGGTCCTGAAATAAGAAGATGAGGTGTTGAAAGCTTTCAGCTGGACAGGCATCAACTGTAGAGAGTGAAACAGAGTAGAAACTTTGGGTTGAAGACCATTTATTTGTGTTGGAAAAGTGAGAAACCTAGTTAGTTTTAAGTTGCAGACATGGTGAAGGAGAGGAGAGATGGATAGGACACAGGGAATATATCTAATAGGTCCGAATTTTCCAGGTTTTCCCAATACTTATGGAATCATTTGGCCAAGAAATAAGGAAGGGATGTTATGGAAAGAGTAGGCAAGCAAAGAGACATGTTAAAGGACATCAGAACTGTTCCTGAGAGCTGAAAACAATAAGAGAATTCTGGAAATCCTCCAGAGGTCAGTTGGTGTCCCTGGAGAGAGAAAACCCCAGTTAATATTACAGACTGATAATGTTTCCCCAGGAAAAATACATTGTTTGAAATTAAACTATGGTCAGTGGCAAAGGCTGCAATGTGCCTAAATGGTATGTGAGGTGCTGTTCCTCAAGCTTATGTTTGCTCTTGTAGGAACAATGCAGGAGACAATAGTCATAAGGAGTGAGGTGGACAATTACAGGAACTTCTCTCTGCAACAATGCCATTCTCAAATCTGTCCTGGACTGCAGTTTCTGTTTTATTTTCCTCCTACCCAGCAGCTGTCTTGAGATGTGTGTCTTTATGTCCAATCAAAAGCCTGCTCTGATGTTGGAAGATGCAGAAAAGTGTGGACACTTCCAACCTTTCATTATCTTTGTACAGATTGACATCATTCAACCTTGTTCTGCACTTGACCATATGAATTTAATAGTAACACGAGAGATTTTGCAGATACTAGAAATCCAGAGTAACACACACAAATTGCTGGAGGAACTCAGCAGTCAGGCAGGATCCACGGAGAGCAATAAACAGTCAATGTTTCGGGACGAGACTGTGGGCCAACATTAGCAATTCTTTGATAAAAATATGCAGAATGTCAAAAGAATTTAATGGGTATCTTTCACAAACAAGAGAAAATCTGCAGATGCTGGAAATCCGAGTAACACACACAAAATACTGGGGTTCCTCCAGCATTCTGTGTGTGTTAGTAATTATCTCTTGTCAGCTTTCCCATCTTTTTTGCTCAGACCCTGAAACTGGATTATAAAGAGCTCCATTGCCTAATTGACGTCATATTAGTAAAACCAGTTTTCTTGCTTCCACACATCATTAGTTTCAGTTTCCGGACAACTAACTATCTTTTAAAGAAACTTTGCACCCAACTTAATTAAGGTATGTCAACATACGTAGTAATAAATTAATTTCCCCACAATTACCCATCAATGATTAGTTAGATCAATAGGTGCTACTGTGTGTGCCAATATTAAAAAATCATTGATAAAAGTATATAGGAAGTCAGAGGCACAAACTCAACCATCTCCTCCTGCTCACACAAACTTTGCACAGTGAGCATTTCAACTTAGTAAACTTTTTATTGTCTTGAGATTGTTTTTTGGATATTTGAGAGAACAGAACATTCTCATCTTAGAATTTAATCAGCTGCCCTGCCAAAATGATATCAGCTCTGATTTGCTTTTTCTTTGAAAGAGCGTAATTTGATTTGTTGAATCTCTGCCAGAGAGGCAGTATTGAATGAGCATTATTGATCCTTTTGAAGAGACCATAGTTACTCAGCTAGAAGGATAGTAACATGGGAGAACAATACTGCAGGAGTAGCAAAATTAAACAACAGAATGCTGGAAGAACTCAGAGGCTCAAACAGAACCAGTGGAGACAAAAGGTACATGTACGTGCCATCATTATACGTTGAGACCCTAAATCAGGATCTGTATTGGTTCCTGATGGAGTGCCCCAACCTGTAAAATCACCATACACCTTTTGCCTGCACAGATGCTGCCTGACCCACTGAGGGTTTCCAGTCCTGGTGAAGGGTCTTGGTCCAAAACGTCGACAGTTTTCTTTTCCATAAATGCTGCCTGGCCTGCTGAGTTCCTCCAGCATTTTGTGTGTGTTGCTTGGATTTCCAGCATCTGCAGATTTTCTCTTGTCTTATAGAAATGAGGTAACTATGAGTCCCATATATATTCTGGGAGAAGAAGTTGCGGTGGCGGAGGAGTACAAATACTTGGGTGTTCACCTCAACAACAGACTTGACTGGAAGACCACCACCAAGGCTGTTCGCAAGAAGGGGTTGAACAGACTCTGCTTTCTAAGGAAGCTGAGTTCCTTCAATGTGTGCAGCAAGGTGTTGGAGATCTTTTACCAGTCTGTAGTAGTGAGGGCAGTCTTCTTTGCAGCTTCATGTTGGGAGCGCAGCACTGGTGCTGGTGTTGCAAAAGGACTAAATAAACCCATCAAAAATGCTTGGCTACTATCTGGACTCTTTTGAGTTAGTGGTAGGGAAGAATTCCCTAAACAAACTGTTATCCATTTTGGACAATCTGGCAAATCTTCTCTATGACCAATTGAATAAGCAGTGGAGTCCCTTTTCGAACAGATTCATTCAGCTCCACTCTCACAAGGATCGTTACAGACAATCTTTCCTATCAAATGCAATAAGCGTATACAACAGTTCGTCTCTGTGCGACAGGAGAACACACATCAAGGTACAATAGCTTCTGTTTATTATTTTGTACATTATTGCACATTGGCAAATCATTATTGCGTATATTATTATTCTGTACTTTATTATTTGTTAAGTCTGAACACTGCTGTGTGTTTTTAAATGTTGCTGCTGTAACGAAAGAACTTCCCATTTGGGATCAATAAAGTACTTATTACTATAATAATAATAATAATTATTATTATTACTAACACTGCATGTATGGAGAAGCAGTAATGAGAAAATACAACTTTGCAGAAGTTTGCTGCTTGAGAGAGAGTAACGAGGGAGCACCACATTGCTTCAGAAGTAGTAACGAGGAAGTGTGTTAGGAGTGGTAACGAGGGAGGGTGCTAGAGAACTAGGAGTGCTCCAGAGGCAGTAAGGAGGGAGCATCGTATTGCTGGAGCGGCGTAATGAAGGAGCATAACCCTGCTCTAGAAGCAGAAATGAGGGCATGTTCTTCTGATAGAGAAGCAGTAATGAAGGTTGTTGTATTGTTGGAGATGGCACTCTTCCAATAGAATGTTAAACTGATGGGAAATCTGTCTGTGCCGATCAAGTTTAAAGTTTCTACGACGGTTTAATGCTTCCAATGTCAGTTCCCCACCAAGGTGTCTGACAGAAGTCTCAGATAAGTGATTATGAAGAATATGCTGCTTTCTTCAGCTGTTTACATGATCTCGGGATGTCCCATTGAAGCACTTACTATTTTCAATGTTGTTATTTAAGAACAGTAGCACCCTGTGCATAGCGAGCTCCCACCAACAGCAATATGATCACAGTCAAACATTCTGCTTCACTGTATTGATAAGTGCAGTTTTGCACCAGGGGATTGGGAAGATCGCTTCTGCTCTGAAAACTATTTTTTAGTTTAAAGGACAGACAGGACTCTGGTTAAATTATCACCAAAACGGCAAAACTTCAAACACCTCAGCATATTCCTAGTACTATTCCACTAATGGTGGTGTCAGGTTCTCTCAGGGTAGCTCATCTGACTGGCAATGAAATGCCCCCTCTTCACTGCTTTGGGAAGAGCACTCTGTTATATATGCTCAGTAATACATACATATATTATAAGAATGAATGTATTATGAATGTGGTGCATACGCATATATCAATTTATCTTACTTTCTGGTTTCTTAAGGTTGTCATAGCTGGGGGGTGATAGTGGGTATAAGCTCCTGTTAGCTATTAAACGCTCCCAGTGGCATGTATCTCAAACAGCTTTTAACGATCAAGTTTGGCTTATGGCCTTCATGTGAAGCTTAGTTATTTAGCCCACTGGAATTGTTTCTTCTGACAGGAGAAGGGGCAAAGGTCAGCTACTGGCACCTTAAAACCAGTTGGTTTGGGCACATGAGGGTCATCAGCTGTAATCTCAAAATCTCTGCTACCTTGTGGTTATACACACTCGCGGGGAAGGTTTCGGGAGTAAACCCCGAGGAAGAAATCCGGAGTTGGAGCTCCTGAGGCAGTCTTACGTTGAGTTCAATGCTGACTGGTAACTCCTGTGACGCCGCTGGTGCCAAACTGTACCAGTCTGTGCTGTTCCTTTTCATGGAGCTGCATGGAGAGGAGGAGCCTGCTACACTGGCGACAACTTGCTCTCCATTTTGTACTTCCCTGGATTGTGTATCATGTAGGCACTGGGATGCAATATCCATAGTCGACACTGACCAAAGGTGGGCCTCAGAGCATCCGACTTTCTGCAGCAACGTAATCTTCCCCTTTCCTCTGGTGGGAAGTAATAATTTAAAAGGAGCCGAACTGGTAAATGAGTGATTTAATTTAATTTAATTCACACTGAGGTATTTTGCAAGTTGTCTCTTTATTTCACACTGTTACTGACACTTCAGTTTAAATTGCTGTGAATATTGCTCTCTCTCTTCGGGATTCTGATTTGATTTGTGATGGGCCCATGAACGTGCCAGCTGCCCAGAACCCTGTCTGTCACAAGAGATTACAGACACCAATAATTATACACTATTGAGGGGTCACAATACACCCTGCGGTGACGTAGAGAGAAAGGCTACAGGAACATTCTTCCACAGGTACTAACATCACTAGTCTCTCGTGATGCTCGCTGATCAAGTCTTCACTATGGAAGTGGTAGAGATTCTGCAAATGCTGGAAATCCAGACTAACACACACAAAATGCTGGAGGAACTCAGCAGTCTAGAGAGAATCTATGGAGACAATCAGAATCAGGTTTAATAAATAAAACAAAGTAGTAAGGTGGTGTTCATTAGTTTAATGTTCTTTCAGAAATCTGATGGCAGAGGGGAAGAAGCTGAGACACTTCATTAGGACTGAAGGGTCTCAGCCACAAATGTCAGCTCTTTATTTCTTTCCATATATACCACCTGACCTGCTGAGTTCCTCCAGCATTTTGTGTCCATTACACGGAAATACACAGTTGGCGTTTCGGGCTGAGACCCTTCATCAGGACTGGAAAGGAAGATGGCAGAAGCTAGACGAAGAAGGTGGGGGCAATGGAATGGGGGGAAGTACAAGCTGACAGGTGATAGGTAAGACAGGTGAGCGGTTAAGTAGGAGGGTGGGGCAAGGGGGAGGTGATAGGTGGAAGAGGTAAAGAGCTGAAGAAGAAGGAATCTAATAGGAGAGGACAATGGACTATGGAATAAAGGGAAGGAGATGGGCAGATCATGAGGGTGAGAGGAGAAGGGGTGCTGAGGTAATCAGAATGAGGAATGGAAAAAAGTGAAAAAGAAGGGGGTGGGGGAAGTAAAGCAGTATAATTGCTGAAAATTAGAGACATCACTGTTCAAGATTCAGGATGCCAGATTCAAGTCTATTAATCACATGTTCACCAAAACACACTGTGAAATGTGTCATTTACATTAACAACCAAAACACGCATGAGCATGCTGGGGCAGCCTACAAGTATTCCAGCACCGACATGGCATTCCCACAATGCTTAGCAGAACAATACAGAACACAACAAGCAACAAAACAACAATAGCAAATCAAACCCCGATCCTCCACCCTCACACACAGTCCTGTAACTTCCTTTATAAGACAACTTCTCTGGCCTCCAGCCTCCACTGGTTTCAGACTCAGACACACAGATATTGGGCCTTCGAATACCCCAGTGGACTCACGGAGACTGGCAGACCAGAGCTACCAAGAGGGAATGTGAGGTACTGCTCCACCAACTTGAGTAGCTGCCATTTGAGGCAAGTACAACACACAAGGAGCTAACTGTCTGTGCTCACAGCATTCTCCTACAAGTGCAGAGATATTGGAAACACGAGCAGCTTTGAAGAAGCTGGTGAAGCATCCTGATGAATGGTCTCAGCCCGAAATGTCAACTGTTTGCTTTCTTCCATAGATGCTACCTGGCCAGCATTTTGTGTGCGTTGCAGCAATACTGGATCTTCATGCGTTGAACTATCACACCTCCTGATCTTGCTAACATTTTTTTTTAATTTGGCTGTGGAATTATCAATGGCTAGTGCTATCTTTCCAGAGTCAGATAGTTGAGAGTTCAAATCACTCTCCACTGATCTGAGCCCAGAGTTCTTGGTGACTTTCTGGGCAGATACTTCCATTAACTTTTTTTTGGAGTTTGGGTGTTGCTGGCAACACCAATGTTTATTCACCACCTTAATTACCCTTGCTGTGTTCTCATGCACCTGATGCCCTTGCCTTACCTGGTGTTAGATCCTGTGGGCTTGGGAGCTTCTGTTGGAGTAGCCCATTGAGAGTAAGTGCAATTAATTTGTGGATGGTACACACTGCCATTACAGTGTAATGATGGCGGAGGGAATGATAGTTTAAGGTGGGTGAAAGAGTGGGTTACTCTGTCCAAACATCTTGAATATTGTTGGGGTGCTACACCCACTCAGGCAGGTGGAGTGTATTCCACCGTATTCCTGACCTGTGGCTTGTGGAAAGGTGATGGGTCACTTGCTGTGGGATACCAAGTTCTGATCAACTCATGGCTAAGTCAAAGACACTAGGAAGAACTAGATTTACAACTGTTTTGCACCTACCTGAGAAGCCTTTGGCTGAATGATTCAACAACATTGAGAGAGCCCTTTCCGTGAGACAGTCCTTAAAGCTAAATGTTAGGTCATCAGACTGACTGTAGGGCTCATGTTTCTATTAGGCAGTACTCTGCTCCCTGAACTACAGCTAACATTTCAATCACACAAAGAGATGGTAAAATGACTCTGCCCGTAATGCCTTGCAATTCTGCTGGATGCTGATGGTCACATGAAATAGAAGACAGAAGTTTTCAATAATATTATTGTCAATATTTTCAGTTTAACCAACAGCATCAAAGAACCATTAGCTGTTTTAGGGCAGACTGTCTACCCTGTAGAGCAACCACTGCACCTCCAATTTAATCACTGAGTGGGACATCCTTAATTATTTGTAACCTTATCAATCATTGTTACTTTAACAATTAAATATATAATCAACCATTGAGGGAACTTAATTATGAATTTTGATTCAAATTGAGTTTACTATAAAGGATTTACTACCTGTGGGGTTAGGGAAATACAATCAATGGTTTTGAAAGGGATTTGGATAGGAACTTGGAATAATCTTCGAGGGAGAAGAGGTGAATGAGACTGGTGTTGGTCCATTCAAATAGCCAAAGGCCCCATTACAATTCCATCATTCCAAGGCTTACTGTTGATTTGCAATGTTCTGTGTGTGCTGATTCAATAATAATTTCAAAAGAAATAAATAATTGTAGTGGAAATAGTATTAGCCCAACAGAGGAAACACAGGGGGGATTAAAACTAATTAGATATCCCCTTTCAGGCGCAATGGGATAATTTGCTTCTTTTGATCTTAGATGATTTGACATAATTACAAGGATTAATATACTAATTATGAAGGCAATTTATATAATCATACAGGTAGCAGACATTGCATTTATGATTACTCTGACTGAGATGTTTGGGATTTTCATCTTCCCTATTTCCTCAGTTGTAACCCTAAACTCTAGTCTGTTGGCTGAATCTAATCCAGTCAGGAAATTTGAATCCCTTCAACTTCTGTCAATTTTGGGAGGAACTGGGGATCATAATTTTGTTAAATTTAATTCTAATTTTGACTGTGGTATTTCCCTAACCCAGTCATCACCTGAACCCTTGGTTATTTTTGCTTGTTTATTCCCTGTTACTTTTTGTCAGTTTTATTGATCTTATTAAATTCTATAAGATTCATGGGAACTTAACTGGTCAATGCTGAGGCATTGCTTCTTTTCCAGGGGAACATACGTTCAGATTAAGAAATCACCCATTTAAGTTGCACTTGAATCTCTTGGAGGGAGAAAAATTTGAAGTTTTACCAATTACCTATGTATTCAGTGTTAAGGTAATACACTTTGGCTCTACAGGGGTATTGAGTGCTGTGAGGAACTGGGAGGAATGTAGAACCAATATCTGACCAGGTGTGATTATATATGGTTATGGAACAGGCTCTAGGACCTATTCCCGCTCCTGGTTACTGCATTGTTATTTTTAGACTTCACATTTTCAGCGCCAAACCTCAAATCTGAAATTAGGAGCCTGAGAGTCAAATACTCTCTGTATTTGCTATTTCTCAATATCGACTCCTTGGAATTTCAATATAGCATGGATCAGGATGTTTTGAACTGAGTTAGCATTAGTTTTCAAGAGGAGTGGACTCAATTAACATTATTACATGAAAACTTAGTTCACATTCAGAAAGCCTGCTTTGAGAAACTTGAGATTGGTATGAAATCAATCGGTTTCAATAGGTACATTTAATGTCAGAGAAATGTATACAATATAAATCTTGAAATTCCTTTTCTTCACGAACATCCATGAAAACAGAGGAGTGCCCCAAAGAATGAATGACAGCTAAATATATTAGAACCCCAAAAGCCCCCTCAGCTCCCCCTCCCACACACAAGCAGCAGCAAAGCAATGACCCCCCTCCTCCCACCAGCAAAAAAACATCTGCACCCTCCACCGAGCACTCAAGTGCGCAGCAAAGCATCAGTAAAAACACAGACCGGCAGTACCCCAAAGACTACTCGTTCACCCTGTAATTCAACCTACCACAGGCTCGCTCTCTCTCCCTAATAAGGGAAAAAGAGGTGTACCTGTTTTACAGTGAAAAGGGAGACATAACAAAACAACTTGCTGATTTATGGTGTTAAATGTCTGTTGCGTCACTATTTCCGAGCTCTGTGCTCAAAGAACTCGGGTGTTTGCTTTCGATCTTCCATGTACTCCCACAACACAACAGGTGGCGGCACCAGCCTCGAATCAGCCCATCTCCAGAGCCACGAAAATCCAGCCCGCTGGTCTTTCAAGCTGCGTACTTGGCATATCGAAAAGTGGCTGGTCATGAGGCCCTGAGAGCGGGTCCTATGTTCACTTTTGAAGTAATTCTCAAACCATTTGCTGGCTGCTCTAGTCCTGATAAATTTGTGTTTATTTTTCTCGAAGGGTCCTTGGGTGTTTGGACGAAATGTGGCCTTTATGCTCCTGAAGTATCTGTATAAGTTGTGATTCAACATCTCACTGGATCTTCTGAACTCTTTCCCACATTTAGATCATGACTTTTCTGTTGTACCTCGGCCTTCATGCTTCTGTAGAGTTATTTCTTTTCCTTTGAAGATGGGTGAAATTCCAATCCAAGAACATAAGACCATAAAACCATAAGACATAGGAGCAGAATTAGGCCATCTGGCCCATTGTCTGCACCACCATTCAATCATGGCTGATCCCTTTTTCCTATCTCCTCCTCAACCCCAGTTCCTGGCCTTCTCCCCGTAACATGTGATGTCATGTCCAATCAAGAACCTATCAATCCTATCAATCTCTGCCTTAAATACACCCAAAGACCTGGCCTCCACAGCTGCCTGTGGCAACAAATTCCACAAATTCACCACCCCTTGGTGAAAGAAATTTCTCCACAAATATCTGTTTTGAAAGGGCTCCCCTCTATCCTGAGGCTGTGGCCTCTTGTCCTAGACTCTCACACCATGGGAAACATCCTTTCCACATCTACTCTGTCTAGGCCTTTCAATATTTTAAAGGTTTCAATGAGATCCCCCCTCATCCTCCTGATATCCAGCGAGTACAAATCCAGAGCCACCGAACTTTCCTCATATGATAACCCTTTCACTCCTGGAATCATTCTTGTGAACCTCCTCTCGACCCTCTCCAATGCCAGCACATCTTTTCATAGATGAGGAGCCAAAACTGTTTACACCACTTGAGGTGAGGCCTCGCCTATGCCTTATAAAGCCTCAGCATCACATCCCTGCCCTTGTATTCTAGATCTCTTGAAATAAATGCTAACCTTGCATTAGCATTCCTCACCACTGACTCAACCTGCGAGTTTACATTTAGGGTGTTCTGCACAAGGACTCACAAGTCTATTTGTATCTCAGATTTTGGGATTTTCTCCCTGTTTAGAAAACAGAGTGCATATTTATTTCTACTACCAAAGTGCCTGACTATTTATTTTCCAACATTGTATTTCATTTGCCATTCTCTTGCCCATTCTCCTAATCCGTCTACATTCTTCAGCAGCTAACCTGTTTCCTCAACACTACCTGCCCCTATGCCAATCTTCATATCATCTGTAAACTTGGCAACAAAGCCATCTATTCCATCATCGAAATCATTGATATACAGCATGAAATGAAGTGGTTCCAACACCAACCCCTGTGGAAGACTGCTGCTCGCTAGTAACCAACCAGAAAAGGATTCTTTTATTCCCACTCACTGCCTTCTACCAATCAGCCAGTGCTCTAACCATGCCAGTAACTTTCCTGTATACCGTGAGCTCTTAACTTGGTAAGCAGCCTCATGTGTGGCACCTTGTCAAAGGCCTTCTGAAAGTCCCGATATACAACATCCACTACATCCCCTTTATCTATCCTACTTGTAATCTCCTCAAAGAATTACAACAGTTTTGTTAGGTGGGATTTTTCCTGAAGGAAACTATGCTGACTTTGTACTATCTTGTCCTGTGTCACCAAATACTTCATCACCTCATCCTTAGCAATTGGCTCTAACATCTTCTCAACCACTGAGTTTAGGCTAACTGCTCTGTAATTTCCTTTCTACTGCCTTCCTCCTTTCTTAAACATTTGCATTTTTCCAGTCCTCTGGCTCCATGCCAGAGTCCCATGATTTTTGAAAGATAATTTCTAACATCACCACTATTTCTAACACTACCTCTTTCAGAACCCTAGTGTGCAGTTCCTCTGGTCCAGGTGACTTAAGTACCTTTAGGTCTTTCAGCATTTTGAGTACCATCTCTCTTGTAATAGTAACTGCATCCACTTCTCTTCTTTCACTCTCTACAACATCAGGCATGCTGCTAGTGTCTTCCACAGTGAAGACTGACACAAAATACTCATGTAGTTCATGTGCCATCTCCTTGTCCCCTGTTATTATTTCTTCTGTCTCATTTCCAGTGGTTCTATATCCACTCTCATTTCTCTTTTACTTTTAACATACTTGAAAAACTTTTACTATCCACTTTGATATTATTTGCAGGCTTGCTTTCATATTTCATCTTTTCCCTTCAAATGATTTTTATGGTTGCTCTCTGTAGGTTTTTAAAAACTTCCCAATCCTCTAACTTCCCATTAATTTTTGCTTTGTTGTATGCCCTTTCTCTTGCTTTTACAATAGCTTTGGCTTCCTTTATCAGCCATGGTTGTACTGCTTTACCATTTGAGTATTTCTTCATTTCTGGAATAGACATACACCTTCCCAGAAGCACACGCCATTGCTGATCTGCTAACATCCCAGCCAGCAGCTCCTTCCAATTTACGTTGGCCAACTCCTCTGTCAAACCACTGTAATTTCCACTGAAATACTGCTACATCAGACTTTACTTTCTCCCTATCAAATTTCAAGTTGAACAGAATCATATTGTGATCATTGGTTCCTAAGGGTTCCTTTACCTTAAGCTCCCTAATCACCTCCGGTTCATTACATAACACCCAATCCAATATAACTGATCCGCTAGTAGGCTCAACAACAAACTGCTCTAAAAAGCTATCTCTTAGGCATTCCACAAACTCACTCTCTTGAGATCCATTACCAACCTAATCTTTCCAGTCAACCTGCATGTTAAAATCTCCCATGACTACCATAACATTGCTCTTTTGACTCGCCTTTTCTGTTTCCTGTTGTAATCTGTGGTCCACCTCCTAGCCACTGTTGAGAGGCCTGTACATCAAGATCCTTTTACCCTTGCAGTTTCTTAACTGAACCCACAAGAATTCAACATCTTCCAACCCTTAGTCACATCTTCCTACTCATTTGATGCCATTCTTTACCAGTAGAGCCACACCACCTCCTCTGCCTACCTTCCTATCCCTCTGATATAACATGTAACCTTGGACATTCAGCTTCCAACTACAACCATCCTTCAGCCATGATATTGTGTTGGCCACAACATCATACCTGGCAACCTGTAATATTGCAACAAGATCATCCACCTTACTTCTTATAGTACATGCATTTAGAAAGAAAAGCCTGAATATCATATTTATTATCCTTTCTGACTCTGCATCCCTAAAGATTTGATACTCAGCCTGTTGGCTGCAACTAAGTCCCTTCACCTGTCTGCCCTTCCTGACAATCTGACTGCATGCTATCTTACTTTTTTACTATCTGTCCTTTCCTGAGTCCCTTCACCCCAGTTCCCACACCCCCAGCAAGTTAGCTTAAGCCCTCCTCAACAGCTCTAATAAATCTGCCCACAAGAATATTGGTCCCCCTTGGGTTCAGGTGCAACCTGTCACTTTTGAACAGATCGTACCATCCTGAGAAGAGATCCCAATTATCCAAGAAGCTGAAGCCCTGCCCCCTGCACCAGCTTCTCAGTCACATATTTATCTGCCAAATCATCCTGTTTCTACCCTCACTGGCACATGACACAAGCAGCAATCCAGAAATTACTACCCTAGAGGTCCTGCTTCTTAGCTTTCTGCCTTGCACTCTAAATTCGCTTTTCAGGACCTCATTGCTTTTCCTTCCTATATCATTGGTACCAATATGTACCAAGACATCTGGCTGCTCCCCCTCCCTCTCCAAGATGTTGTGGACGTGATCTAAGACATCCCTGACCTTGGCACCTGGGAGACAACATACCGTTCGGTTGTCCCATTCACGTTGACAGAATCTCCTGTCTGTTCCCCTCATTATCAAGTGCCCCATCACTACTGTTCCCTTCTTCTCTCTCTTTCCTTTCTGCACCACAGACACATGCTCAGTGCCAGTATGCCATGGCATTCTCCTGGGAGGTCATCTCCCACAAAAGTAGTCAAAGCGGTATGCTTGTTTATGAGGGGAATGGCTACAGGGGGGCTCTACTCTCACTACCTATTTCCATTTCTCCTGATGGTCACCCAGCTGCTCACCTCCTGTAACTTTGGGGTGACTACTTTCCTGTAACTTTGATCAATTATATCCTCGTTCTCCCGTACAAGCCAAAGGTCATCCAGTTGCTGCTCCAGATCCCTAACACGGACTTCATGGAGCTGCAGCCGGATGCACTTCACGCAGATGTAGTTCCCCAGCAGACTGGGTCTCCCAGTTCTCCAACATCCGGCACAAAGAGCACACCACAGCCATTTAAATGGTACGGTAAGAGAGGGAAAATAACCAAAAAGGAAACCTTAACAGAATCTTTACACAGAACCAATGCCTCTTCCGAGCCGAAGCCTGGTTTGGGTCAAAGCATGTCGCTTCTACTCTCTCATCTTGCCCAATCCTGACAATGGCTGCTCCACTTATCCCTCCTATACTTTCATTTAGTTCATAGAGCTCTGTTGATGCCACTGATAGGCCACATTCAATGGACAAATGTTCTTGAAGCTCCCTTTTTAAATACCTGCCACTGACCTGCGAGAAATCCCTCTTGGTAAAGCTCTGTTGACGCCACATTCAACATCTTAGGTTTGTGGCTATATAGCCTCTAGATATTTTGGTTATTTCAATCCACCTAGTCCTGGTCTTTTCCAGAAGAGGGGCCAAGAGTATTTATACAGTAGTTAATCATGCAGTGTCTATGGCTGTCATAGGTTGTGAGCACAGTATGTTGGGAATTGTTGGGTTGATGGTTGACATTGTCTAGGAAAGCTACCATAGTGGGTTTATTGATACTTTTACACTGTTATCAACTTTTCTATTGTTTCAATGTTCTGGGCCCTCAGGTTATTCCATCAGGTTAGAGGCTACCTTGATAGAATAGGAGGTGTTGTTCCCTCAACCTGAGAGTGGCCTCACCATGACAAAAGTTGAGGCTATGGACTGACATGTTGGAACAAGAAAAGGGACAGGAAATAAAATGGTAGGGCATCGGGAATTCTGTTTTTTGCAGATATAGCTGAGATGTTCAGCAAAGTGTTAGATCAGTCACCTGTGTTTCTCTTTCCAGACAATGCCTGAATGTATCCAGCATTTTCTCATTACAGCTGTACTGCACCCCCTGAGTTCTGCTTTTCTTTAAGGGCTGCTACTGTCATGAAGAGGAAGGGAGATTGAAATTTTCTTCTTCTCCGTGGAATGATTCTTGCTTCAGTTTTATCCTGAAGTCCCCAGCCTAGGATCTTTGCCATGTTGAAAGCTCTGGGTTTGCTGTTTGGTTGTTACCTCACGTAGAAGTTCACAATTAATCCAATTCACAGTTTGAATGAAACTGTCATTTAGATCTCCGTCTGTGAATGTTGCTGAGGAGAAACTAATGCCGGCTGTTCCTTTTCCTCCTGGCAAGTGTTCCTGGACAGCTCTCTGATTATTCATTTTCACTTCTCCATTTCAAATGACGAAGAGTTGGTTTTCACCATTATAGACCCTTCTGTTGCTCCAACTGTAGGCCAGATCCCCAAAACTTTTTCTTTATTTTTTATTGAAGTGGGCACATTACATCCCAGCTGATTTTCAGTAAACAAGGAGCCTTGGCTGAGATAATAAACCAGTAATAAATCAATAATATGATGCAATGGAAAAACACTATGTGGAGCAAGTAGATTTGTGCATTTATTATTTTATTGTGATGGTTTAACTCAAAAGCTTGGCATTTATCTTGGATGGCCTCTGTCTCTCAATAAAATGAGAGACAGAGATGATTCATTCTGCTAAAAATTAGCAGATTAGCATTTTGCAAAATTAAGAGGTAGGTAATGAATTCATTTTGTGTTCAATAGCCTTTGAATTCAACACTTTATGCAAATCTTCACAGCTTTTATAATTTACTTGGTCTTTACCAGGTCACGCTGACAAGTCTCCCACTACTTTTCCTCGTAAAACACTATCTTTCTGGTAAGATGGCATTGTACTCGGACACTGCAGCCATTCTGGGTCCAACCAAAAATGTAATCATACATCCTTTGCTTTTACAATCGCAAGTCACTGCTGGACATTAAAAAGATCAAGCACTGTAGGCCTAACCTATCAGGGAGCTGTTGCTTACTGTTGTTATTGTGTACCATTGTTGTGTTGTTACCGGGACTTGTTGCATACTGTTGTTGGTCCAAGGTGGTGTGTGGTGCGAGTGATTGTCTCGAATTTTTCATGTGATTGCAGGACCTTGTTGGAGATTTGTAATGTAGAATACTGCAAGTTTGGTCCATTGGTTTGGTGGTGAGACTGATGGCGGGGGTGCTACGTTGTCTTGGTTGTGGCATGGATGCTTCAGGGGTGCCTGTTGTAGCCGTACAAGGAAGGAGGTGCTGGGGCAATGTGAGAGACAGAGAGCAGAGCCCTCTGAGGGCATGCTGGAATCTGTATTGGGTTGGGAGCTGCACTCCAGTGTCCACTCCCTGCTGCTCTTGGGTTTTGGCCCATTGCTGCTCTCCAGTGTTCGCTCCCTGCTGCCCTCCAGTGTCTGCTCTCTAGTGTTCATTTGGTGGAAGAACAAGCTGAGCCAGTATACCATCTCATGTACCATGTATCTCCAGGTATGCCCCTCGGGGGCTTGGGCTATATACTTCTTGTCACTGTATGTTTTGCTGTTACCATAGCTATATGTGCTATGTGCTATGCGCTCTGTGCTGTTGGTAACATGTTTTGGACCTTGGTCCCAGAGGAGTGCTATTTCGTTTTGCTATATTCATGTATGGTTGAATGATCATTAAATGGACTTGAACTTTCTAGATGGTTCGTGTTCTGAAGTACAGGGTGCTATTTCTTGAATACAGTGCTGTAAAACAAAGTACACATTAATGGTCTGTTTTGATCTTTATTTTAGTTGTGTTGCTGGCATATTCTTATTTACTGCTATTTTCTAATTGCCCATCGGAGGGCGGTGATGAGATGTCTTTTTGATCCACTGCAGTCCAGCTGATGTCGTGTTACCATTGTATTGTTGGAGATGGAACTTCAGGTATGGAGTTCTCACACAGTTGTTCCCTTTATCCTTCTTGGTGCTGGAAGTCACATTACATCAGAACGGTCAAGGATCCAAGAAATGCCACAGCTATCGGGAATTTACCATACTGAAAATGATGTGGAACTTATGCTTTAGTAACACATCTGTAACCACGTAACCACGTGTCTGCTCTATCTCACCTCTCTTCAGCTCCACTCACTAAAATGGTGCTCTCTCTCTCCTGCAATTATCAACCTTGCCCTTATATGCACCTCACCAGTCCCTGTGGCAGCACAATGAGACACATTGGGCTTGCACCCAAGATATTCTGCATTCAATGCCTTATGCAAACCTCCACAGCCACTATAATTTACTTAGATTTTACCAGGTGACGTTGATGAGTCTCCCACTCTGTTTCTTGCTGAGACCCTCTCTAGTTGGTTCATGCTCTTTAACCACATGATGTTATTTTTTGAACACAACGCCATAAAACAAGGTCTAGTTTAATGCTTTGTTTTGATCTTTAGTTTAGTTGTGGGACAGGGGTGTTGCTGGCAGGATCCTGTAGCCGGTGGAAGAGGAGGGCCAGCGATCCACTTCCTCGAGACTGAACTTTAGGAAACGCAAGCTCTCAGGCTGCAAGGTGATGTCAGAAATAAGTAGGAATGAGAAAGTAAAAAGCAATGAAAAAACAGTCTGGTGTGTGACACCACACAGAGGTTGTGCATTGTGTCAGTCAGGCTGCTGGGATTCAAGTGGCTGATGGGAGTCAGGTCTCTGCTGTTCCAGGTCATCAACAGGCTCGCTTAACTTGGGAAATATGGACACTTCCATATATCGGGTCTGACCATTTGCTCACCTGATTGTGGTGTCATTGATACTGAGTCATCATTTTGATCAGATCCTGACTCACCAATACACACACACACACACACACACACACACACACACAAACAGACACACTCGCACACATGCTAACACACACACAGACATTGGGTATGATTATAAATACACAGACACACTCGCACACATGAACCTTGGGTATGACTACATGAACAGACACAGTCACACACACATGAACACTGGGCATGATTATACAGACGCAATTGCACATAGCTAACACACACACACACACACACACACACACACACATACAAACATTGGCTATGATTGCATGCACACACTCACGCACATGGTGCACGTGAGCACACAGATAAATCACTCTCCCTCTGGGTACGAGCACAGTCACATTTGTTGATCACAAATACGCCAATACAATGATCACACAACATTCAGTCTGATCTCACACAGTGGATGGGATCACATGTACACTTACTAATCTCACTTATTGTGAGCATACAGACAACGGGAGGGAACTCGAACACTTGCCCTGATCATAGCCTCACCTATGTTCACTTTGATCACATGCAGGCAGTCGAACCCCACACACACTGTATATATGCTCACTCTGACCACAAGCATAATTACTCAGATCACACAGAAGTTGGGTGTGGTGTTTTGCATATTGTCCATGATTACTGTTGAGGATCCATGTTGTACCTCTTTCTCAATGGGGACTGAGAGAGCCAAATGCTGGAAATTGCAATGGAGATATAAATTGTGACTTGTTCACTTAGTGCTTCATCTCCTGAATATTATAAAGTTACCACAAATTCATATAGAGATATATCCTGCTATTGGATAGAGAATGATGTAGAAGGTTGTCTATGGACACATCAGGATCTAGCTCACACACACAATGCTGGAGGAACACAGCAGGCCAGGCAGCATCTATGGGAAAGAGTAAACAGTCAACATTTTGGGCCGAGACCCTTCGTCAGGACTTGGATTTCAAGCATCTGCAGATTTCCTTGTATTTGAGGATCTTGCTCAACTGGGAAAGTGGGCAAAGTAATGGCAGATGGAATTTAAGTCAGATATGTGTGGCGCAATACACTTTGGGAAGTTTTAGACAAGGATGAGACACATACAGTAAATAGCAAAGCCCTGGGAAGTGTTCAGAATCAGAATCAGGTTTACTATAGAATCAAATAGCACTACAGCACTGAAGCAGAGCCTTTGGCCCATTAGTTTGTGCCGAACAGTGCAATACATAAAAAATGCTATATTGTAATAAGAAATATAAAAGAATAAGTAGTGCAAAAGGGGAACAAAGTACCTAGTGAGGTGGTGCTCATGGGTTCAAAGACTATTCAGAAATCTAATGGAAGAGTGAAGCTGTTCCTAAAACATTGAGTATGGGTTCTCAGGCTCCTGTACCTCCTCCCTGTTGGTAGTAATGAGACAAAGGCACATCCTGGATAGTGATGGATGCCAACTTCTTGAGGCATTGCTTTTTGAAGATGTCCTTGATGGTGGGGAGGCTTGTGTCCATGATGGATTTGGTTGTGTCTACAACCCTCGGCAGCATTCTTCAATTCAGTGCTACGAGCTTCCATACCAGGCAATGATGCAGCCAGTTGGAATGTATTCCATCGTACACTGGTAGAGATTTGCAAGAGGCTCTGGTGACATACCTCAAACTCCAGATGAAGTCCAACTGCTGATGTGCCTTCTTTGTGTTTGCATCAGTATATGGGGTCCAGGATAGATCTTCTGAGATGGTGATGCCCAGGAACTTGACTCTGCTTACCCTTTCCACTGTAGAACCCTCAATAAAGACAGAGAGTTGGAGAAAGGGGGGGGGGAGAGAGAGAGAGAGTTGGAGAGAGAGGGGGAGAAAGGGGGAGAGAGAGGGGGAGAGAGGGGGGAGAGAGAGAGGGTGGGAAGAGAGTGAGAGTGAGAGATTTGGAGAGTGAGAGTGAGAGAGTTGGAGAGAGAGTGTGTGAGGGAGAGTGTGTGTGTGTGTGTGTGTGTGTGTGAGAGAGAGAGAGAGAGAGAGAGAGAGAGAGAGTGCGCGAGTACCTTGGTTGGCATGAATATGTTCAGCCAGCAGCCTGTTTCCCTGCTCTATTACACTACGACTTTGTGAAAGGAAATGTCTTGTGACCTGTTCTAAATGACAAGTGCCTGGAATTGTAAACGATTTTCTGTTGTTTGTTCCACTCCTATTTTCTACTTTATGCATATTCAGTACTAGGGAGCCATTGCCCATTACATCTAATCCCCAGAATCCTTTCAGTTAATGCTGGTTCTAATCATGCCAGGGATGACACTCAGTGATAAATCCTTGACTAATTGTCCCAGCAACCACAAATCAAAATGAAATCTGACAGATTAGGAAGATGCCTCAGCTGAATATGATCTTGACTATTGCTGTTAATGTGAATCTGCACCGTCACCCAGGGTTATATTTATTTATCTTTTAGCAAATATGTAACATGCTGCTATTAAAAAATAATGGTGTTTCGCTATTCAGTTATAAAATGTAGACAGGTCAGCTTTATTACTCGTCTATAGGCTACTCTGCAAAAGTTAAACAAGGTGGCACAGTGTCACAGCTGGAAGAGTGGCTGCTTCACAATGCTGGTACCTCTGGTTCAATCCTGACCACTGGTTCTGACTGTGTGAGGTTCACAAATTCTTCTTGTGACTGTGTGGACCTCCTTTGGATGCTCTGGCATTCTCCCACAACTCATCAGAAGTGAAGTCAATTGCCCAAGATGTAATACTGTCATCTAACTGCTACACAACTGTGGCACTCAGACCATTGGATAATATTTCATTAGTACTAGGACAAAGTCAAACAAAAACCAATACCGGGGCTCAACGACTCTAGATAATAGATATCGAAAGGCAGAGAAAGATGATAAACCAAAATAATTTTAATTGTTCAAATTGTGAGGGTGGTTGGTTAAAATTGGCCACTGTAAACTACCCTTTATGCGTAGGCAAGTGGTAGAAGTACTAATGGGATTTGGGGAGAATCAAATGGGACTGCTGTAATATGTTGGAATGGATTTGGTAGTCTGAGGAGCCTTTTCCAAGCTTTATGACCTTGTGACAGTTATGGGCCTGGAGTCACGTATGAATCAACTGCAAAGGGTAACGTAAGAGATAAAAGACACTGGCATCAGGAGGAACAAACAATCGGTTGGAGGAAATCGTTGAGGCTGAGCAGCATTTGAGACGGTACGGCAGTGTAATGCTATAACAGCACCAGCGACCTGGCTTCAGTTACGTCACTGTCTGTAAGGAGTTTGCACATTCTCCCTGTGACTGCGTGGGTTTCCTCCCACATTCCAAAGGCTAATGGGTAAGTAGGTTAAGTGATGGATGTAATGTGGCAGTGCAGGCTCATTGGCCTGGAAAGGCCTGTTACCGTGCGGTAACTCCAAATAAAATAAGCATCGGGGAGGGGACTGTCGGAAGGATTTATCAGTGTTTTGAGCCAAAGCACTGCATGATGATGAAAAGAGAGAGAAGCTCATCAATGTAAAGCGGGGAGTGGTGTGGAGAGATAGGAGCCAGAGGTGATTTGTGGACCAAGGATGGATGGAAGATGCCAGGTAGGGGAAGGAGAGGGGAGAAATTTGGAGACAAAAGGCAGATGGGTGATAGATGGAGGCAAACAAAACATGGCAGGTGGAGGCAGTATATAGAGAACGCTGAGAACAATTGATTTCCTTCCCTACAGGAGGCACATGAGTTGGCAGATACTAGAATCTGTAGCAAAAATCAAACTGCTCAGTAGGTAAGGCAGGAGCTGTAGAGTTAAAGAAAATACTGGAATTTTGAATTGTGACCCTACATCCAGAGCTGAATTTTCTTTCCCTAAGGATACCACTGAAGTGGAATAAAGAGTTATTTAAGAATGCAACTTTTGGACCATAGCTAAGCAGAATGCTTTTAATTTGTATGCCCCTAATGGGAGTTACAAGATAACAAATGCTTCCTTTGGGTGTTGAAAGTGACTTCATATAATAGGTTGGCATAAATTAAATCAAATTTATTAACCAAATAGCCTGTCTAACTTGCACTGGAAGCAATCAGTATATCCTTGACATGTATTTATATAACACTTTAATAACCACAAGATCTGAGGAAAAGTACACAGAGCATTATCAATTATGAGATCTGGTGATACCCATATTTCATGCAATAAAATTTTCATTATTGAAATTGGGCAGAAGTTCAAGTTTAATCCTTGCATAGAGACAGTAGAAAAGAGAGAGATATACCAAAGGAATGCAATAAAAGGTGGCTTTGGAAATCAGGTGTGTGATGTGCATTTCCTATTCTCTCTTACCCGACAGTTAAGAGGCATTGATTCGTCTTTCCATCTGTGCTGCAGGGCAGAGCTTTGTTCAACCAATACAGAAGTGTCATTAAACTCAACTTTCAGATCTATTCATTGGAGGAGCAATTGGGGCTACTGAGATACTGGACTCAAAGTGATATCAATTCTTGGGCTAATAAAAACAGGGGATGCTGGAAACACTCAGCAGGTGTGGCAGTATCTGTGAAAGAAAAACAGAGCTAATATGTCTGGTTGAAGAGATTATTTTCATTTAAAGATACAGTGCAGGACAGGCCTTTCCGGTCCAACAAGCTGTGTAGTCATCAATCAACCTATTTAACCCTTCTCCTGCTAACCAGTATGTCTGGACTGTGGGAGGAAACTGGGCCACAGGAGGAAACCCACATGCTCATGGGAAAAACATAGAACCATTTTCGTAGAAGCCACTGGAATTGAACTCCAAACTCTGATGTCCTGAGCTGCAATAGCTTCGTGCTAACCACTATGCTACCGTGATACCCCCGCATATGAAAGGGACGCAGGTCTGATATCCATCCCCCTGCCACCTTCTCTGAACTCTGTTCCTCTTTCCCCAGACATTGCCCGAGTACTTCCAGCATATTTAAAAAATTTATTTCAGTCTTCCAGCCTCTATAGATTTCTTATGTTCCTTACTTGGTTGTTACTTATCAGGACTGTAATTGAGCCTGTGATGCTGGTTAAAGTGTGGAAGGTTTATGTTGTACCCTGTCATGAGACCCTGCCGTTGGTTGGGGTTGAACATGGATATTGTGTCTTAGCTGTCTACATCATACACATACAAGCGAGAGCAGTATGATATGGAGAGCAATCTGTTGCCCATGCTGCAGGGTCCCCTCTCCATGCAGCTGATGGATCCAAAGGAACAGCAGAGTCCAAAACAGTTTGGCACCTGTGGTGTTGCAGGAGTTGCCAGTCAGCATTGAAATGTACGTAGAAGCATAGAAATCTACAGCACATTACAGGCCTTTTGGCCTACAATGTTGTGTCGACCATCTAACCTACTCTAGAAACTGCCTAGAATTTCCCTACTGCATAGCCTTCTGTTTCTCTAAGCTCCATGCACCAACTAAGAGTCTCTTAAAAGTCCCAATTTTATCCTCTATCTCTACCACCTTCGCCGGCATTGTGTTCCATGCACCCACCGCTTCTGTGTGAAAGACTTACCCCTGTACGTACTTCCAAGCTATGCCCCTCATGTTATCCATTTCAGTCCTGGGAAAAGGCCTCTGACTATCCACATGATCAATGCCTTTCATCATCTTACACACCTCTATCAGTCACCTGCCAATCCAGGATTGCCTTGGGGACTCCAGCTCTGGATTTTTCCTTGGGCTTTACTCTTGAAGCCTTCCCCATGAGTGTGTATAGCCACAAGGCAGTGGAGGATTGAGATCAGGATCTCCAAGATGAGGTGCCAATCACGGCTGCCAGAAGCAACTGATTTCAAGATGATAGTAACCCGCCTTTGCCCCTTCCCCTGTCAGAAGAAATGCTTCCACCAGACTTTGTAGCTAAGCCACACATGAAGACCAGGAGCTGGGCGTGGTTGTCAAAGTCTATTAGAGGTGCATGCCATTGGGAGCATTTAATAGATTATGGAAGCTTATCCCCACTACCCTCACTGGCAATAACAACCTTAAAGAACCCTGTCCTATATAGTTGATAAGTGGATTGAGATGACTATGGTGGGCCATTGCAGGATCTGAAGCCCTGGGACAATTTTATTTTTATTAATGCACCATTTAAAAAAAAAAGCAGCCTGACTTGGTATGGCTACTGCTCTGCCTGTGACCACACAAAACAGCGAGAGTTGTGGATGCAGCTCAGCATGCCATGGAAACCAGCCACCCCTCCAGGGACTGTGTCTACACTTCCTGATGCCTCAGTAAAGCAGACAACATGGTCAAAGACCTTACCCACCATGAATATTCTCTCTTATCCCTCATCTCATTGGGCAGAAGATACAAGAGCTTGAAAGCACGTACCGCCGGGATGCTGGATTGCTTCTATCGCACTGATGTAAGAATACTGAACTGCTCCCTTGCACGATAAGATGGACTCAACCTCACTACCTACTTCTTCAAGGCCTTGCACCAGACTGTCTACTTGCACCGCACTTTCTCTATCACTGTAGCACTCTGTTCTGCATTCTGTTATTCCTTTCCCTTGTACTACCTCAATGCACTGTTGTAATGAAATGATCTGCACAAATGCCATGCAAAGCAAAACTTGCGCTGTGCTCCGGTACCTCTGACAATAACAAAACAATTTACAAACTAGCAGATCCCATTTGTTGTCAAGGCTAATATTCAGCAGAAGTGGAAATAAGGTTTTTTCCCAAATAGAATGGTATCCTTTGTATCTGTCAGAGAGAGTAAACATAAACACAGGTTAAATTCTCACCGTAAAGATGGCACTTCTGCCAGTTTAGTTTTACGGTGGGCTGAGAATAATTAAGAATCCTTATCACTTCCACCTTTAAAGCAGTTGTACAAAATGTTCTTTACCAGAATATAACTGTGAACAACAGATTACAGTTACATGGGTGAAACTGAAGATATTCACTGTGGTGTACATCTGGTTAAGAGAAGATTTGATAGTTGTGCTTGACATCGTAGAGGGTACCAATGGAGTAAAGCCCATTTCCAACGGAAAAGAAAAATCATTCAGAAAAAATATTCCAGTGAATAAATGTGGATTTTTAACTCATTTTATCTCAACACAACTCCCAGAAAGTGTAGCAGAATAGATTGCGTAATGATAGAGTCAGCACAGGCTCAATAGGCTGTATCTACCTCTGGGGTGCTTGGCTTGATGTTTCTTTTACTGAATTATCTGTAGCATTAAGATTAGTCATCCAATTAACAACTCAGAGAAAGACTTATGCTGCTGTGGAACAATAGTAATTCACTGATATTGAAAATCTACTTATTCCTGTCTTTATTGTGTTGTGAAGTTGAATGTTGTGCAGAATCCTTCTGGACACAATTACATATTGGTGTGCTCAGCATCTGGTTAAAAACTCCATTATCATTCAGGTCCAAGTCTACAAAGTCTATTGTTATTCTGGTGACACAGACAACGTCTGAATGAAGTAACATTGGCTGATTTTGTCTCTGCCTCAGCTTTTCTGCTGCCATGTCATTTTTATCTCTGGACTTGACAAACGCACTCCTGGTCACCCTCTCCACTTCTACCCTTTGTGAACTTAAGATCATCTCAAATTCTGCTGCCTCTGTTTTGTTGACCTTTTACCCCTTTGTTCACTGACGTATATTCTTCCTGGTTCTCCAATACCTTGATTTAATAAATTTTACCCTTTTCCAAACTCCCCATAACTTTAACCAATCTTTTGATGACAAACTCTGCCCTATCCATCAAGGCTGATGCCTGGACATGTCTAGTCCAGTGGTACATATATCCCCGAGCGCCCTGGCTGGCCAATATACACTGCTCTACATTCACAGGGAATCCTGTAAATGCCAGCCATACTGTGCTCCAGGTCATCTTTGACTCGCATAAGCTGCACTTAGAGCTTCCTTATGGGTTTGTGAATTATATTATTCCAATATTTCTTCAGGATTCTTGTGAATCCTTCAGAAACCATGGAAGTATAGGGAAGACAGGCAGCAGTAATGGGTCCCTCTTTCCTCAGGGTTGCCTCCGTTTGCAGGACTCTTTGTGAATGCAGAGCAGCATATATTAGCAGACAGGGTGAGAAATGCCTGGAGAAATCTGCTGAGCATTGCATTCTCAATGGCCATAGGATTCACTTTGACAGCACAAAACTACTGTGCCACACCAGTGGGTTTTGGGACCGCCTGGTGAAGAAAGCCATTGAAATTAAACGAGAGGAAAAGAAGTTTAACAAAGATGAAGTAAGAATTGGAATTTGATTGTAAACTAGATGGGGCAGTAGAAACCTGATTGAGGCCAATGGTGAGGCCTCACCTTGAGTATTGCAAACAGTTTTGGGCCCTTCATTTTAGAATAGATGTGCTGACATTGGAGACGGTCCAGAGGAGGTTCATAAGGATGATTCCTAGAATAAAAGGGTTATCATGCAAGGAATGTTTGATGGCTTTGGGTCTGTACTGGCTTGAATTCAGAGGGATGAGGGGGGATCTCATTGATGTTGAAAGGCCTAGACAGAATAGATTTGGAAAGGATGTTTCCCATGGTTGGAGAGTCTAGGACAAGAAGGCACAGCTTCAGGATAGAGGGGTGCTCTTTCAAAACAGAGCTCCGGAGAAATTTCTTTAGCCAAAGGGTGATGAATTTGTGGAATTCGTTGCCACATGCAGCTGTGGAGGCCAGGTCGTTGGGTGTATTTAAGGCAGAGATTGATTGGTTCTTGATTGGACATGGCATCAAAGGTTACGGGGACAAGGCCGGGAGCTGGGGTTGAGGGGGAGAAACAAAAGGATCAGCAATGATTGAATGGCATAGCAGACTCGATGGGCCAGATGGCTTAATTCTGCTCCTATGCCTTATGGTCTTATGATTGGATGAGGACTGACCAATCCGGAGGGGCAGATGACAGATTATTAACATAGTATCAGCTTAGAAAAGCAATCAGTTTTAATTTTAAGCTTCAAGTTTGGTTGAAAAGCACACAGTGTGTATGTTAATTCCTCTACACTCATAAGTTGCTGCTCCCCAACTCATTATGGTTCTGCTTGACAAGAGTAATCACTGTAACCAGGATATTAGCAGAAGTTTAACAGAGGATGCACTGCCTGTCTCTTACAAAAGTGAAACACCACTGGGCCCTCTTCATGACCACAAACTTTCCAACCAAAGTACAAAGTTCAAAGAAAATTTATTATCAAAGTATGTATGTAGTACACCACATAATACCTTGAGTGAATTTCTTTGCAGGCATTTATAGTATAACAGTGGTTCTTGAACTTTCTTTGCTTGTGACCCACTTGTGACTTCCATTTACCGACAAGGCCTCCACCCACCATCGTCTCTGATAACAGCCAATTTTTTTTTTAGTTCATTCTACTAATTATTTTAATATCCAGTATAACAATGTATACTAATATACATATATATGTTATGTTTTGTTGTCAAAATGTTGTTGTAACATGTCTAGTGTAGTGGGTAGTGTTTGTTGCTCTCACTTTCAGCTTCCACTGCTGACTAGCAGTCTTGCAAAAAGGAGAGCTGAATGTGTAAGTCTCTCCCTGCCAACATGTAGCCTCTCCAACAGCAAGCCTCATGTAGTGCCTCCTCACCAGCAACATGTGGAAACTGAACTCCTTTTGGACTCAGATCTACAGAGGATGGGGAGGAGGTCTGGCCCTGCACATGTACAGTTGAAGTTAGAAGTTTACATACACCTTAGCCAAATACGTTTAAACTCAGTTTTTCACAATTCTTGACATTTAATCCTAGAAAACATTCCCTGTCTTAGGTCAGTTAGGATCACTACTTTATTTTAAGAATGTGAAATATCAGAATAATAGTAGAGAGAATAATGTATTTCAGCTTTTATTTTTTTCATCACATTCCCAGTGCGTTAGAAGTTTACATACACTTTGTTAGTATTTGGTAGCATCGCCCTTAAATTGTTTAACTTGGGTCAAACGTTTTGGGTAGCCTTCCACAAGCTTCTCACAATATTTTGTTCCATTCCTCCAGACAGAACTGGTGTAACTGAGTCAGGTTTGTAGGCCTCCTTGCTGGCACACGCTTTTTCAGTTCTGCCCACAAGTTTTCTATCAGATTGAGGTCAGGGCTTTGTGATGGCCACTCAAATACCTTGACTTTATTGTCCTTCAGCAATTTTGCCACAACTTTGGAAGTATGCTTGGGGTCATTGTCCATTTGGAAGACCCATTTGCGACTGAGCTTTAACTTCCTGGCTGATGTCTTGAGATGTTGCTTCAATATATCCACATAATTTTCCTTCCTCATGATGCCATCTATTTTGTGAAGTGCACCAGTCCCTCCTGCAGCAAAGCACCCCTACAACATGAAGCTGCCACCCCCCATGCTTTACGGTTGGGATGGTGTTCTTCGGCTTGCAAGCCTCACCCTTTTTCCTCCAAACATAACAATGGTCATTATGGCCAAACAGTTCAATTTTTGTTTCATCAGACCAGAGGACATTTCTCCAAAAAGTAAGATCTTTGTCCCATGTGCACTTGCAAACTCTAGTCTGGCTTTTTTATGGTGGTTTTGGAGCAGTGGCTTCTTCCTTGCTGAGCAGCCTTTCAGGTTGTGTTGATATAGGACTCATTTTACTGTGGATATAGATACTTGTCCACCTGTTTCCTCCAGCATCTTCACAAGGTCCTTTGCTGTTGTTCTGGGATTGATTTCCACTTTTCGCGCCAAAGTACATCCATCTCTAGGAGACAGAATGCATTTCCTTCCCGAGCTGTGTGACAGCTGCATGGTCCCATGGTGTTTATACTTGCGTACTATTGTTTGTACAGACGAACGTGGTACCTTCAGGCATTTGGGAATTGCTCCCAAGGATGAACCAGACTTGTGGAGGTCCACTATTTTTTTTCTGACGTCTTGGCTGATTTCTTTTGATTTTGTTTGTAAACTTCTGACCCACTGGAATTGTGATATAGTCAATTAAGAGTGAAATAATCTGTCTGTAAACAACTGTTGGAAGGATTACTCTTTTCATGCACAAACTAGATGTCCTCAACATCTTGCCAAGACTATAGTTTGCTAATATGAAATCTGTGGAGGGGTTAAACAATGAGTTTTAATGACTTTAACCTAAGTGTATGTAAACTTCTGACTTCAACTGTAGCACACAGGCCCACAGGTGTGTGGACACGCCCTGGTGCTCGTGAACCAGATCCCCAGCTATGGGTAAATAGCCCCTCTACCTTGTAGGCAGCCTCAGGAGAGATGAAAGCTATGGGAGTAAACCCAGGCAGTAAATCTGGAGTGGAACCCCGAAGGCAGCTGGACATTAATGAACATCTTTCCGGCAGCTCCTGTAGCTGAACTGGTGCCAAACTTATTGCTTTGTAAGCTCTCCTTTGGACTACACTGGTGAGGCAAAGAGGGGGATCTTGATGACTGGACATCTCAGGATTTCTATACCTTCTGCCCAGCCTTCTGAAGAAAATGATGATCATCCATTGTCCTTCAAGATAGAAGGATGCCAACCAAGTTATATTTTAATGGGTTATAGGTATTATTATGTATTAAATATAATGTTACAGGTGTATATGAAAAATAAAACTATTTCAAAGCTCTGAATATGAAACCTTATTTATAATATATATAATATTCTTCCAACCAGCAACAAAAAAACTTAATATTGCTACTTTGGGTATTTAGTGAGATCCTTACAATTGATGCAAACTAGCAAATTTTTGAATATCTAGTTGCAATTTGGTTAAAGCTAATCAAAGATCACCTCTTTTCACAAGGCCAAGATAGGTACGAGCTTTTGATTACAGATGAAGAGCTTGACTAAAACCATATTCAACTAGATATAAGTTGGGAAATCCAATTAAAAACAACTTTGCTTTCTCCCAGAGCTGTGGAAACATATTGAATATCACTAGTTATCCAGAAATTTTGCTTCCTGCATTTGAATTTTGCTCAAAATATGACAAGTATCAGGGAGTTAATGGAAGTTGTTGTGGTAGATAAGTGATGAAGTGGTAGATTTCATGTGTTCTCACCGCTCTGCAGTTTAGCTGTTTCTGTCAGATAACCCCCATTGCAGCAACTGCAGCCTTCGTGTCATGTTTTGTAAGTATTATAACACACACGGCTCAGTGGAAGACAAACAGAACCAGCTCCTTGCTGCAGAAAGCCCCGTCCAGTCTGCAATTTGTGTTTTGGGGCTCAGTGGGCCATCCGGCAGGGTGTGAACGGTGATTTGTGTGTGTGGTCAAACAGTACGCACGCACACACACGCACACGCACACGCACATGTACACACACACACACACACACACACACACACACACACACACACACACACACACACACACACACACACACAACACACACGCACACGCACACACACACACACACACACACACACACACACACACACACACACACACACACACACACACACACACACACACACACACACACACACACACACACTTTACCTGATCATGGCCTACTTATATTCTCCTGTGGCCCCCTATTTCTTGTATTTTGCTTGTGGCCTCTGGTTGGAGTAATATAGCTCATGTTGAGAACTACTGCAAAAGAACATAGAAATACCAGAGAATCAATGAAAAACTACACACAAACGTAGACTGACAAGCAACCATATTGCAAAAAAGGCATTTTGTGTAAATACAAAAATAGAAATAGTATCAATAAATAGATGATAAATAATACAGAGAGCCAAGACTGAAAAATTGAAATTAGCCCGAAGATATAGAGAATTAAATTCTTACAGCATCTTTTGTGACCTCAGGATATCCCAAAAATGCTTCACAACCAATGAAGTTATTTTTAAATGCAACGAAAGAAGTACGGCACCCAATGCTTGTACAGTAAGGTCCAAGAAACAATAACAGGCTACGTGAACAGATAAGATTTGTATGATTGGTTGGATTTTAAGCACTTTATAAAATATTCTATAGAGACATAGAATAGATAGAAATGTGACCCAACATGAAGATGGGTAAGGGGGAAACCAAAAGTGGGCTAACTTCTCATTTTATCATTTTAACCTATGGATTCATTTTCAAGGATGCTCGGTATTATTAATTTTTTTTATTTGCACAGTTTGTCTTTTTTTTACACGGTTATTTGTCAGTCTTTGCGTGTAGTTTTTAATTGATTTTATTGTATTTTGTTCTACTGTGAATGCCTGCAAGAAAATGAATCTCAAGGTAGTATATGGTGACTTATGCACAATTTGGTAATAAATTTACTTTGAACTTTGTGCTTTTTGCAGCTTGCTTTTCACTACTTTGTTTCCTAGAACACAAATTTTGAACCTTGAACTGCTTTGCAGCTTGCTTTTTGCCACTGTATTTCCTAGAACACACTCAAACATTTCTTCTGTCTCCAGTCGATCTCAGAGTTACTCAGAAGCATGTTGGCCAATGTGGCCACATGCATTAGTTCAGTTTGTGTTTATTTCTTGAGGGTTGAAATCACTCACAGTTATTGATCTGTTTCCAGATCTTTCTGAAAACTGTCAATAATCTCCTACGGTGCTTCTGGGAAAGTTACAATTCTCCTATTTCTTGACTCTATTCATATGGATTCTCCATCCACACAGGGCCTCTGAAAGCTTTAGCATTCCCGTACAGATACGTATTTCCCAATTAACTTCTTCCTGAAAAATGTTGTTCTCGTGTATATTATGTTTCCAATAAACTTTGAACACACCAGAGCATTGGAAATCATGGAGGGATTTGACTTTGCAGTTTGATTGACTTATGTTTAGCGATCATTGAGATTGAAAGGGGTTTGACAAAACTCAAGCAGTTAGTTTTAGAACACATGGGAGGAAAGAAGTTTGGGGATGTGAGATTGGTTGGAGAATTTGAGGGCGTGAAGAAGGAATGGTGGTTAATTATACTGGACAGGGGACAAGCAGTGAATTATCTGTTAATTCAAATTATCTCCTGGTTAATGTCCATCTCTAAGTTTCTCTTTGTAAATGTGCTGAAGTATAACTTTGAAATGCACCCAATCTCTCTGACATGATATAATGTACTTATTAATGTAAGAATTAAATTGAAAAAGCAACCAGGACCAGATTTATTACAAGCAGTTTGAAACCATGGTCAAGGTGGTTTATAACATTGCAATCTATTCTCAGCAATCATGATCTTTATGACGGTTTAAAGTTGTTTTACATCTGATTTAGAATAGCAGATTCTAGGACTTGATTTATTTTTGAAGATACCCACTATGACAATTTTTTTCTAACCATAATGAAAAGTAAGTGGAGTCTTAACTGGATCGCTCAAGGATTATGATCACTGTTGAGTTGTGCATAGAAAAACTGCAACTTTATGTAGTTTATGTTGCTGGGAGAGGTAACATGAATTAAAGGGGATCAAATATAAGAATGCCTGTGTGCTCCCCTTCAATTAAGGTTTGAAATTGACAGTTCCTTCACCACCTTACAAGTTACAGGAAACGCTAACATACAGCAATTGCAGTCGGCCAGAGCAACTCAGTGGGTTGACCATCATCCCCATGGAGAAAGGACTTGTTGACACTTTGGACTGAGGCCCTGCATCGCTTGAAGCATCAACAATTCCTTTCCACCTGCTTGATCCACTGAGTTCCTCCAACAGATTGCTTGTTGCTCCGGATTCCAGCAGCTGTGTCTCCTTAATTATATAGGAAACAGGAGCAAGAACACAGTAATTGATCCTTCCAATCTGCTCTGCCATCCATGTTCTTAATCAGCATCATTTCCTTGCACTACATCTATCTATTCCTCAATATTCAGAAATCTAATGATCTCTGCTTTGAATGAACTGAGTCTCCATGGACCTCGAGGGTGGAAAAATTCAAAGAGTTCTAGAATGTAGAACATAGAACACTGCAGCAAAGTACAGACCCTTCAGCCCACAATGCTGGTGCAATCATTTACTCTACTCTAAGATCAATCTAAACTTTCCGTCATACATAAACTCTATTTTTCTATTATTTATGTGGCTATCTAAGAGTTTCTTCAGTGCCCCATGTACTTGCCTCTATCACCACCCCAGTGAGTTCCATTCACTTGCACTATCTGTGGAAAGAACTTACCTCTGACATCTCCCTTAATATTTCTTCTAATCACCTTAAAATTACGCGTCCTGATATTAGCTATTTCTGCCTTGGGAAAATGTCTCTGTCTCTTACCATCTCGAACACCTCTATGAAGTTACCACTCACTCTCCTTCGTTCCAAAGAGAAAAGCCCTAGCTCATTTAACCGAGCCTCATAAGACATGCTCGAATCCAGTTCTGTTTTAAAAGAAAATGAAGGCTTCAGACAAGATGCAGAACACATTTACTATAATGACCCTGGAGATGAGGTACCCGAGTTTTGTGAATAGTGTGGAGAAGCTGGGTTATTCCCCTTGTGACAAAGGGCTGTGTGTAGATGTAATGGAAATATTACATAATGAATATTTCAGGTTGATGATTTTTATAACAGAGAAGGTGATATATAAATAAGGAAAGTCTTTTGTTTATGCAATGAATGGCTATGGTCTGAAATGTACCTCCAGTAGATTCAATAGTATGTTTAAAATACTATTAAACATCTAAAATGATTGAACCTGTGTTTCTCCAGGGACGTGATTACTCTAATATGGATTTAATACAGATTTGATGAGCAAAATAGCTCTGTCTGCTGTGTAGCTATTCTGTGACTCTGATTCACTGCCGATGGAGCTACAGCAGTTGGAGGGCCTGAAAGTAGAATCCTTTCCACTTGGGATTAGGAGAGGATACAAGGAACAAATCCCATATGAGCTGGCAATGGCATCCCCCAGGATGGAGCAATAGTATTCCCTAAATTTACTGGTATCTCACAGGACTGACCAAATGTGATGAGTTGTCTTTGAATGGAGGCCCTCAGTAACCTCCTCAGCAACAACTAAGAACCCATCAGATCACGGCTGAATTCCTTGCAGCATGGATTCAGTAATTTATGGGCTTCCGATTGTGGTCTGGGCTGAGAGCTAATCAAACCACAAGGCCTTGAAAACAGCTGTGGTCGAAGAACATGCAATTCTGAAAGCTTTTTAAATAGGAGGTTGGTTATTTTGCATACATAGTACAGGGTCATCATTGAAATCATAGTATGGGAAATGAATTGGTAGAATGTGCAGGAATTGATACTGGGTAATACAAACAGTGCCTAAGCTGTTCTGGTCAATGCAGGCAGTGCCTGAGTGTGAGGAAGAACTTGTGTAACTCTGGAACGCTACACAAAGAATGCATACAGATAATTGGTGCTTACCAGGAATACACAAAACATGGACAGGAGGCGGCAGTGAGTGTCACATGGGCTTTACAGCTCCAGGTATGAGTGAATTATTATTTCTCTCTGCTACCTTCCATCTGAAAATCATCTCTCTTTGTTTCCTTCTGTAGACAGCTTTGTGCATTGGGAGACAGAGTAGAAATTCATTATGTGTAAATAAAATAGTTTTCACTCACAGGCAACGTTTATATCAGTTTTCATTTCTCTTCCCCTTTCTTGCAATATTGATAAAATATCTTTATTCTTTGTTAACACTACTTATGGCCCCCTTCACAATCCTTTGTTTGTAAACTTGATAACCATTCTTTCACCTGATAAACCCAATGACTAAAGCACAACTAGATTGCAAAATTGCCTTTCTTGGAAGCAGGATTTTTTGAATCACATTTGCAGGAATTAATGTTGTAAAGGGACTGGATGATGTTAATCTTTGTCAGCTGTTCTGTCTTTCCAGAATCATTTCCCATGCTAGAAAATGGACATTCACATATTAGAACTGTATAATCAAAGACCGTTTATGGTACATAAGAAGGCCATTTGGCCCATTGTCTCTGTGCTGCTTGAGTAAGAACAACGAGACTAATTCAATTCTACAAAAGTAGGACCATAACTCTGCAGGAACAGATCTTTAAGAGCTGATATCTGTACCTTTTTAAATATGATGGAGATTTCTGCTTCTGCAGTCCAGATAGGCAGAGAATCCTCTGCCTACTCTGGACTGCAGAAGCAGAAATCTCCATCATACTTTTAAAGGTACAGACTACTCATTCTCTTAAAGATCAGTTCCTGCACGAGTATGGTCCTACTTTTGTAGCAGTTGAATTAGTCTGTTGTTCTTCATCAAGTAGCATGACAAGAGACAATGGGCCAAATGGCATCCTTAACTTTACTGCTGAGAGTCCACAGCCTGTTTTCCACAAAGAATAATTCTCAGCAACCAATTGCCCAAGGCAATTGCTGAATTGCTATCAGGTTCCTTCCATATAAAGGCAACATGGGTAATACAGGCTGTATCAACAATTATATATTAGGGTATTTTGGTATTTTTCACCCTTACCTTTGGAAGAAAAAGCTGAAGGGTTACAAGAGAAAAAGGAAGAAATAGATTATTTATTTTTTCCCCCAAATAGCTAATAATTTTATCTTCAAAGGATCTATATATTTAATCCTATCTTTTGTAAATAAGGGTGCCAAATTTTCAAAAATATATCATATTAATTTCTTAAATTATAAGTGATTTTTTCAAGTGGAATGCAGCTAAATATTTCATTATTCCAACAGTCCATAGTTAAGTATGAATCTGATTTCCAAGTAACTGCAATAGCTTTTTTGGCTACTGCCAATGCAATTTTTATAAATTTTTTCTGATATTTATTCAATTTAGGTTTCGGTACTATCCCTTCAATATCGCCTAATAAAAATAATATTGGGTTATGTGGAAGTTGTATTCCAATAATTTGTTCCAGTAAAAGTCTTAAATTTATCCAAAAAGGTTGAATTTTAAAACAAGACCAAGTAGAGTGTAAAAAAAGTACCGATTTCTTGATTACATCGAAAACATTGGTCAGATAAATTTGGGTTTAATCTATTTATTTTTTGTGGTGTAATATATAATTGATGTAAAAAATTGTATTGTACTAATCTAAGTTGGACATTTATTGTATTTGTCATACTGTCAAGGCATAGTCTTGACCAACTTGTTTCATCAATTTTAATATTCAAATCAGTTTCCCATTTTTGTCTTGACTTATGAATTCCTTGTTTAATTGTCTGTTTTTGAATCAAATTATACATAGAAGAAGTAATTTTTTTAAATTTTTCCTTTTAGAATTAAAATTTCTATTTCATTAGGCTTCAGCATTAACATTGTTTGACCCAGTTTATCTCTTAAATAAGCCCTTAATTGAAAGTAACAGAAAAGAGTGTTGTTTGGTAATCTATATTTATTCTTTAGTTGATCAAACGACATCAATATACCTCTTTCAAAACAGTCACCTACATATCTAATCCCTTTTTGAAACCAGTTATATAAAAGTTGGTTATCCATTGTAAAAGGAATGAGTCTATTTTGAATTAGGGTTCTCTTTGCTAATAAAGATTTCTTTATCTCATCATCAACACTTATCTTATTCCATAAATCAATCAAATGTTTTAATATGAGATTCTTTTTTTCCCATATCCATTTGGATTCCCATTTATATATAAAATCTTCTGGTATATTTTCTCCTATCTTATCTAACTCTATTCTAATCCATGCCGGTTTATCTTCATCAAAAAAAGGATGCAATAAATCTAAGTTGATTTGCTTTATAATAATTCTTAAAATTTGGGAGTTGTAACCCTCCTAGGTCAAATTTACATGTAAATTTTTCCAACGATATTCTTGACATCTTACCTTTCCAAAGAAACTTCCTCACACATTTATTCAACTCTTGAAAAAACTTCTGCGACAGTTGTATTGGTAATGTTTAAAATAAATATTGCAATCTAGGAAATATATTCATATTTACAGCATTAACTCTACCTGTTAATATTATTGGTAACATCATCCATTTATCAAGATCCTCTTGAATTTTTTTCAATAATGGCAAATAATTTAATTTATATAAATTCTTTATATCGTTATTGACTCTTATACCTAAATATTTTATACCATTTATCGGCCATCTAAATTGAGTTACTAATTGACATTGACTATAATCTCCTTTAGTAAGTGGTAAAATTTCACTTTTATCCCGGTTTACTTTATACCCTAATATTTTCCCATATTCTTCCAATCTAAAAGATAGTTTATGCAATGAATGCAATGGCTTTGTTAGATAAATCAGAACATCATCAGCAAATAAACTAATCTTATATTCCTCCTGGTTAACTCTGAAGCCCATAATATCTGAAGTGGTTCTAAATAATTCAGCTAATGGTTCTATCGCTAATACAAATAGGGCAGGTGATAATGGACAGCCTTGTCTAGTTGACCTTGTTAACTGGAATGATGTTGAAATTTGACCATTTGTCACTACTTCAGCTTTGGGACTAGTATTTAAGGTTTTAATCCAGTTTATAAAAGATTTTCCTAACCCATATTTTTCCAATACCTTAAATAAAAAGTCCCATTCCAATCTATCAAATGCTTTTTCTGCATCCAAAGCAACTGCCACACTCACTTCCTCCTCCTTTTGTGCCAAATGAATTATGCTAAGTAACCGAGTTACATTATCCGCCAATTGTCTATTTTTAATAAAGCCTGTTTAATCCATATGTATTAAATTTGGTAAATATTTAGATAATCTATTAGATAACATTTTTGCTATTTTATAATCCGTATTCAACAAAGAGATAGGCCTATATGATGTTGGTTTTAAAGGATCTCTATCTTTTTTTGGCAATACTATTAAGATCGCTGTCGAAAAAGTTTGTGGAAGTTTATGTGTTCTTTCTGCTTGATATATTAACTCCATAAAGGGAGGGATTAATAAATCTTTAAATTTTTTCTAAAATTCAGGCAGAAAACTCCTGGAGATTTACTACTCTGGAGTGATCCTAGAGCTTCTTCAACCTCTTTTAATGTAATGTAATGTAATCCTTTCTGTTCTTCCGAATTCAATTTTGGAAGAGTTATTTGTGAGAAAAAAAATTCTATCTCAGCAACCTCATTTTGTGATTCCGATTGATATAATTTGGAATTAAAATTTTTAAAGGTTTCATTAATTTCTAAAGGTTTTTTTATTAAAATAATTTTATTTTCACTTGTTCTAATTGCATTTATTGTTTTGGAAGCCTGTTCTGTTTTCAACTGCCAAGCAGGAATCTTGTGTGATCTTTCACCTAATTCATAATATCTCTGTTTAATTCTCATAATTGCTTTTCTGTTTGGTATGTCTGGAGTGTATTATATTGTAACTTCTTATTGACAAGTTGTCTTTGTTTTTCTTCTGTCATATATCTTTGAGATTCTTTTTCTAATTTTGTAATCTCTTTTTCTAATTGATCTATTTCTACCATATATTCCTTCTTACTTTTAGAAGTATAACTTATTATCTGGCCCCTCAAATATGCTTTCATCGCTTCCCATAATATAAATTTATCTTCAACTGAATGTGAGTTTGTATCCAAAAAAAATTGGATCTGTTTTTCCATAAAATCACAAAAATCTTGACGTTTTAATAAAATTGAATTAAATCTCCAACTGTAAATCAATTCCTCCTTATCCATCATTATCATTGTCATTATCAAGGAGGAAGAAAAAGAAAGATATGCACTAAAGCTATTTTGAACTCCATGGAGCATGTGGAGATCTTCTGATATCCAGGCAATCTATCTATCTATCTTTCTTTCTTTCTTTCTTTCTTTCTTTCTTTCTTTCTTTCTTTCTTTCTTTCTTTCTTTCTTTCTTTCTTTCTTTCTTTCTTTCTTTCTTTCTTTCTTTCTTTCTTTCTTTCTTTCTTTCTCTCTTTCTCTCTTTCTCTCTTTCTCTCTTTCTCTCTTTCTCTCTTTCTCTCTTTCTCTCTTTCTCTCTTTCTCTCTTTCTCTCTCTCTTTCTCTCTTTCTCTCTTTCTCTCTTTCTTTCTTTCTTTCTTTCTTTCTTTCTTTCTCTCTTTTTTCTTTCTTTCTCTTTTTTCTTTCTTTTTTAGATAGGGATGTTAAGGGGTGAAGGGAGGGGAGGGGAGGGCTGATATTAACTTTCATTATTATTCTATTCATTTTATGTAATTCTCTTAAAATTTAATAAAAAATATATTTAAAAGAAAGGAAGGGGAAATGAAACTGATGACATAGCTCTTCTGGAAACTGGCATGGACCTGATAGACTGAATGGTCTTCTTGAGGGCCATGGTAAATTAGTGCAAATTGTGTCAAACAAGGCTGTATTATTGCCCCAAAATGTTTCCTACTTCTTCATTGTAATACTGCATATCTCCTCCAACAAACTTCCTCCAAATTTACAGGATAAGGGTTTATGTTTTCCACCTATCACCTCCCAGCTCACATCATCCCCCCTCCCCCACCCACGTACCTTCTTTCTCACCTGGCTTCACCTATCACCTGCTAGTTTGTACTCCTCCCCCACCCATCCCCCACCACCTTCTCATTCTGGCTTTTACCCCTTTCTTCTTCAGCCCTAATGAAGGGACTCCGCCTGAATCGTCAACTCTCCATAGATGCTGCCTGACTTGCTGTGTTTCTCCTACATTTTCTGTCTGTAACTTTGGATCTCTAGCATCTGCATAATCTCTTGTACTTAGAACTGTTTATCTTTATCACATTCCTCCGAAGACCAAAGTTCACTTTAGCTTCTAGTCTAGCAGCTGCAATAAACAGATGTTGCATTCATCTAAATTATTTGGAGGCTGAGCACCAAGTTATTGTCAACTTATTCACAGAAGATGAGAGTGAAACATATGTAACATCCATAAAACAAAAGAACCTCAATATAATATACAGCGATGTGCTGAACGTTTCCAACAGTTTCTGTAGTTGTTGCAAGTTTATTGTATTTTTAGTCCTTTTTTTCTTTTTGAAAGGTCCTTTGAAAATAAGCATCATTTCTCACATCTTAACAATCTTCATTGTTGTTTGAATTGTTCAGGATGCCAAAACCAGCATAAAACACCAGTAACTCTCTTTTCTCTGTTGGTATCTGACCTGACCAGTTCTGCTGTAGTTTATTCATTTGTAACAATAACTCAATTTTTCACTGTCTGATCTGTGGGTGTTTCTTATAGCATTGACCTGCATTTCACAGCTATTACAGTTCTTTGTTTCATTTTCTTTTCAAACTCTCACTGTTTAACCTATCAACCATTTATAACCACGGCAACCATGGCTTCATCCTGTTAGAGATATTCCTGTTGTCCTCTCCCTCCTTCTGCATACTCTCTGTAATTTAAAACTTTTTCTCGGCTCTGACAAAGGTTCTTTGATCTGAGAGGTTATCTCAAATTGTCCTTCCACAAATGCTTCTTGACCTGGTATTTGCAGCACAAGTGCCTCTTAATCCACCTGTAACAGAGTCTGTTGATACACCATTGGTCTCATCACCCACCCCTGACCCCTCAGAACCACAGTAGAAGCAGGTCACCCTTGATTTTAAGTGATTGCCTAAGTAGGAGAAGAAAATAAAGAGGTGGAAACTTGCATTAAGACCCTTCCTCAATTCCAAGAGGATAGCACCTTCTACACGTCCAGTCTGATTCTCATCTTTAGTTTTGTGAATTTGAAAATGTACAGTACTGTGTAGAAGTTTTAGGCAGGATGCCTAAGGCTCATACAGTACTGTATTTGTCGATATAGACCAGAGAGGGTGGCTATAAATCTGGGCAGAGCAAAGGATGTTGGGAATGGTGTGTGTGGAGTATCATGGGAGGGGCATAGGGCTGGTGGCAGAGAAGGAGCGCCAGGAGTGGGAGGGGCGTCGGTGTGCGTGCAGACACACTCAACCCTGAGATACCAGGCAACGTCATTTGATTCCAGACAAGTAGTTTATTGATCATTACAGAATGCCTCTCAGGTGTTTCCCACTCCCTCCCCTCCCTCTTCCCTTTTTCCCAACCATGATTCCCCTCTGCCTGCCCCCTTCCCACACTCAGTTCACAATAGAAACCCATATCAAAATCAGCTTTATCGTCACTTACATATGTCATGAAATAGTTTTTTTTGCAGCCTTAGTATAATGCAATACATAAAATTACTGCAATATTGTACAAAAGCTAGAAATATGTGCTTAAGACTTTTGCACAATACCTGTAAATCTCAACCATCAGCAAGGGATCAATTAAAATGCGGAACTGAGAAATAGAAAATGTTCACCACAGCAAAGGCTCATGCAACAAATTAATTACATCATATCCAGTTCTAAACTGTTTAAGGGAGCTGGTAAGTGATGGGTGCAACCATGTGAGGGGGGAAGTGGGTGGGTGTTGAAGTGAGAAACCGGGAGGCGATTGGGGGAAGAGGGGAAGGGCTGAAGAAGGAGGAATCTGATAGGAGAAGAGAGTGGACTGTGGGTGAAAGAGCAGGAGGAGGGGAACCAGAAGGGTGTAATGGGCAGGTGAGGAGAAAAGAAGAGGCAATCGGGTAACCAAAATGGTGAATGGAAAGAGAAGGTGGGAGTTGGAAAAATCGATGCACATGTAAGTCATTGGGTGTATTTACAGCAGATGCTGACATTAGCAAGGGTGTCAAAGGTTCACGGAAAAGGCAGGAAACTGGGGTTGAGAGGGAAAATAAATTAATAACGATCAAATGGTGGAGCAGACTTGACTGGTCGAACAGCCTAATTTTGTCCTGTGTCTTATGGTCTCATGGCCACTGTGATGAATGTATGAAGATGAAAAAGCTCCAACTTCCAGGGCCAACAATCTAATCAATCACCAGGACTCACAACACAGTCATACAAATTACTGTAGGTGTGCAGTGGAGAGCATCCTGACTGGTTTAATCACAGTCTGCTATGGAGGCTCCAAAGTCACAGGATTGCATTAGGCTGTAGAATGTAGACTCCACCAGCGAGGACATCTTCCAGACGCACTACCTGAAGAAAGTGCTATCCAGAACATGCTATCTTCCCATTACTACTATCAACACAGGAGCCTGAGGACCTACACTTGATGATTCAGAAACAGCTCCTTCTCCACCACCATCAGATTTCTGAACCATCTATGAACACTACCTCGTTAATCCTTTTCTGCAGAAATTTATTTATTCTGGAAATTATATAGTCATTTTATGACTTTACATTGTGCTGCAGCTGCAAAATAACAGATTTCATGTCATATGTTAGTGATTATAAATCTGATTCACAATCTCCATCAACACAAGTTCACCACAAGGCTGTGTATTCGGCCTACTGTTCTATTCACTTTATGCTAATGATTGTGCTGCAGTGCTGTATTGAAGTTCCTTAGTCTTGTGCTGACATTGAGTGAAGAGTTGTTGTTACGACACCTCTGAGCCAAATCTGCAACCTCCCTCCTGCATGCTGATTCATCGGCCCACAACAGTGGTGGCTACAGCAAACATGAATATGGTATTGGAGCTGTTCTTAACCACACAGCCATAAGATAAAAAGCAATGATGTGATGCTGAGGCCAGATGAAGCATTGTCCAGACTTGGAGTGCTGTGAGCAGTTATAATGCCCCTATCTAAGAAAGGATGTGGTCCAGAGGTGGTTCACAAGAATTATTTCAGGAATGAAAGGATTAACATATGAGGAGAGTTCAAAGTTCAAAGTACATTTATTGTTTAAGTATGTATGTATACCATATACAACCCGTTATGCCCTGAGCCTGTACTCATTGGAGCTTAGAAGAACGGTGAGAGATCACATTGAACCCTATTGAGTACTGAAAGTTCTAGATAGAATGAGCATGGAGATGATGTATTGGAGGGGTCTAGGACCAGAGGGCACAATCCCAGAATACAAGGACGTTCCTTTAAAATAGAGATGAAGAGAAATTTCTTCAGCCATAAGATAGTGAATTTGTGGAATTTATTGCCACAGATGGATGTGGAGGCCAAGTTACTGGGTATATTTAAACTGGAGGTTGATCAATTCTTGATCAGTAAGGGTGTGAAAGGTTGCAGGCAGAAGGCAGGAGAATGGGGTTGAGAGGAATAATAAATCAGCTATGATGGAATGGAGGAGCAGACACGATGAGCCACATGGTCTAATTCTGCTCCTCTGTCTTATGGTCTAATGTTACAAACTGCAAAGGAAGTTTGTGTTATTTAGGTTCTCAAGCAGTTAAAACAATTCAAGGCAAATAAAATTCCAACCCCTTTGACAATGGAAATCTGAGGTGACGGAGAAGGAAGTAATAAGCAGTCAGCAGTAACCCTCCATACAGTCCTGTTACTGATATTACAAGAGACCACGTGCAGTATTTCAAGATTTATCCAGCCAGTTCTCCAGGCTGATGTGATTGACATTTGGGATTGCTTACAACGTGAAAGTATGGTATGTACAGTTAAAACATAATCAAAAATAACCACAATTAAATGTTTGAACAATATCTTGCGGTGCATTACCTGATGTATAATTAAATGGAAGTGGCAGGGGAATTCAAGTACTTGTATTACCTAAACTTGCCGCAGTCAATCCCAAAGCAATGTTTAACTGTTGTCCTCTCACCATGATCAGATTTACTTTGCTATCATTTCACGTCTGGTTATTTCTTTATTTCTTACCCAGGCTGATGTTCAAAACATACCAACCACAACATAGGCATACACGGTAACACACGCACACACACACACACACACACACACACACACACACACACACACACACACACACACACACACACACACAACCTATAAAAATGCATAGACAAAAACAAAATACATGCAGAGATGCAGAGATATAAATCCTGATTTTACATGCACGCAGATGCAATCACAGTCAAAATGTAAGTTATGAACATATGCACACAGTGACACATAGAAGCAAGTAATGACACATATGTACACTCAGTATTCAAATGCATACAGTATTATCAACTATGATTGCATGCAAACATACACACACATACATACAAGAATATTATCATTGTTTTATTAAACAAGTAGTTACATGTTACACCAACACTTGGGAAAAAATTGATTAGTCAACATTGTTCAAAGAAAATGTCATTTGTCCTGTGACCCGCACGGAAAAGATGATATTTATCATATCCTTCACAACAGTGGAAACTTGCTTGTTTCCATGGAGACTGTGAGGTTCTGTGACTGTATCTGTCTGAATCTCTCTCAATGGGTTCCTGCTTTCAATGTAGTTTTGATTGTTTATTTTGTTTGTGTTTTGTTTTCTCCTTTTCTCTAGAGGCTCTGACTTCCAGGCAGATCCAAGCACTACTGGCTTGGCCTGATCTTGCAGGACAGGGTCCCTTCACTATACACGTGAGTTGGAAGCATTGGCCCTCTGTGGGGAGCAACATGTCTGCACCCATCTGAGAGTCATAATCGGAAAAACCGCTTAGAGAGCAGGAAGGTGTATCTGTCAGTATGTTTGATTCGAGACTGCCATTTGAAACAACTGCAGTCCTGATGAAGGAAATCCCTCAGCTTGTACATTTTGGGGGTTCCAGTTTCTAGACTCATTGACTATGGAGAACACTCCAATTAGGTTAGTTGACCCTTGCACCAGACAGTGTTCCATGCAACTCAGTCCTTGTTTTTCTAGATCACAGAGATCATGCTGAAGTAGTCTTGCAAGTACCTGCTGTGCATTTTGTAGAAGCAGCCCCCATTGCTTGCAGGCGGAAGGAAGGAATGTTCAAAGTGGTTGAAGAAAGGCTGGTTTGTCCTGGATGATGCTGAGCGTCTTAAGTGCTGTTGGACTGCGTATCCCATCATACTCACGATGGGTTAGGGTTAGGGCTAGGGAAGGGGGCAAGTCATTTGCCCAGCTTCTGAGCTGCTCTGGTAGCCATAGCAACAATGTAGTTGAATTAATTATATTTCTGCTGATTGATTCGATAGAGTGGGTCTTGCATCAGAAAAGAAGCCTTTAGATACGTTGTTAGAAATCAATAGTTATTGGTTTATTTTTGTCACGTTACTAAGATACAGTGAAAAGCTTGTCTTGAATATGATTTATGGAGATCAAATTATTACATAGTGTATTGAGCCAGAGTAAGAAAAATCAGTAACAATCCAGAATAAAGTGTAAAAGCTGCCTAAAGACTAGTGCAGGTAAGCAATAAAGTGCAAGATAATAATGAGGTAGACAGAGGCTAGAAGTCCATCTTATCGTACAAGGGATGCATTCAAGAGTTTGATAACAGTGGAATAGAAACTGTCCTGGAGAGCCCTTTTGGGCTTTTGTACCTTCTGTCTGATGGAACATCTGGGGTGGGTGAGGTCGTTGATTATACTTGCTGCTCTACCGAGGCAGTAAGAAGTATAGACATTCCTAAATGGGAGGTTAGTTCCTGTGAATTGCAAAGCTGTATCCACCAACTCTCTGCAGTTTCTCATGGTCACATGCAGAACAGCTACCATACCAAAGGAAAGCACACAAAGTGCTGGAGAAACTGAGCACAATCCATGCAGAGAAATAAACAGTCAACATTTCGGGCCAAATCCCTTCATCGGGTCTGGAAAGGAAGAAGGAAGAAGCCAGAATTATAAGATGGAGGGGGTGGGGGAAAAACAAAAGCTGGCAGGTGGTTGGTGAAACCAGGTGAGAGGGATATAGGTGGGTACAGGTGGTTGAATTGAGAAGCTGGGATGTGATAGGTGAAAGAGGTGAAGGGCTGAAGGTAAGCAATCCAATAGGAAATGAGAATGGAGGAAAGAGAAAGAGCAGGGGCATCATAGGGAGGTGACAGGCAGGTGAGGAAGTGGTGGGCCTGAATGGAAAAAGAGAGAAGGGTGAAGGAAGAGAAACAACTGAAAGTTAGAGAAATTGACATTGCTCTGGATTTCTGGCATCTACAGAATCTCTTGTGTTTATGAGTTACCATACCAAACTGTTACACATCCTGATAGAATGATTTCCATAGTGCATCAATAAAAACTGGGTAAGAGTCGATGGGGGGGGGGGGGGCATTCCAAATTTATTTAGTCTTCTGAGGAAGCAGAGACATTGGTGAGCTTTATTGGCCATAGTCAACATGGTTCGACCAAACTCCGAGGAACTGAACCTAGGAAATTGAAGGGAAAGATATTTGGATCTTTATATCCGAAAACTGCCTTGGGGATGGCTGATTAGGTTGGTGGCAAATTATATTTTGCACAGTTCTACTAACCACACAAGACTGAGAAAGACCTAGCTTCTGTTTGAACTGTAACTGTAGCCAAATTGGAGCAATTAAAGTATTTAAATTATTTCCAGTGATTGTGGCTCAGGAGGAATTAAAACAGATGAAGAGTATTGACCTGAAACATGAACTCTCCATTTCACTCTACAGACGTTGCCTACTCCTTGAGTTCCTCCAGCATCTTGTTTGTTATTTCAAATTCTAACATCTGCAGTCTCCTGGGAACAAACTTCGGTCATGTGGTCACGTTCCTGATTAATATCAATTGCCTTATAGATGCGAAGTGCCCTGCGACATTAAAAATGTAATATCTCCCTATCTCTATAACTTCCTTCAATTCTATAATCTTTCAAAATAACTCTATTCCATCTCTTGCCTCTTGCTTGTGCCCAAATGTAGTCATTCCACCATTGGCAGATATGCCATGAGCTGCCAAGGTTCAACCCTCCAAAGTTCTCTAAATCTTTCTGCCTCTCTACTTTCCTTTGTATCCTTTGTAGTACAGACACTTCTTTGACAATTTTTAATCACCTGGTTGACTTTTCCGTATTTTGCTCAATACAAAGTTTAGTTCAATGAAACTGCCAGGAGGGTGGAAAATAATATGATGAAGTGTCAAGAAATACCAATTGTGGCAATTTGTGTAAATATTAAACACCTGAAAATATAATAAAGTGTTAACAGAATAGCCCCTTGAGCCGCTCAATAGAGACATGCATCATAGTCGCAGAATCATAGAAAACTTCAGCACAGACACATGCCATTTGGCCCATCTAGTCTGTATCAGACTATTATTTTACCTAGTCCTATCAACCTGCTCCTGGACCATAGCACTCAGTATGCCTCCCATCCATGTACTTTACTGAACTGATCTTAAATGTTGAAAGTGAACCCATGTCTGTCACTTTCACAAACTATTCTGATCTTTGGCTCATCTAGATTTTCCTGTTTAATCCCCAGAAACCTTGATTCCACCTTGTTCAGAAATCTGACCCTTGAAAATAGTTAGTCAACCTTCACTCCGTGTGGAGGATTGTTCTAGAGAGTAAAAGAAAACTCGAAGGATGAAATTCTTTAAGAAGCCTTAACCTGAGATTATGGCTGTAGTTCTAGACCAGCCAGGGAGGATAAGGAAACTCTTGTCACCTATTCTTCCAATGCCCACCCAGTAAAATAACCTCACATATTTCTAAACCCTAAAGTATGAGACCATTTTGTTCAGCCTATCCTCAATGGACAGGCACCCTATCCCAAATAGAAACACTAAATCTATTTCTCCCTCATTAGCTGCATTTTGACTTGTTGAGAATTTTCAAAATTTTTTATATTTGTTTTTAGCAATTTACTTAATTGCTGTGATAATATGAATGTTAATACTATTGACCTTTGAGTTTCAGTGGTCAGGCTGTCAAATTGTTTATTAGGAATATTAAAATAAATTATCTAAAATCAGGAGATGACTTAATCTTGATTCTTGAACAGAAGTTGAAGATGTTAAGACAGCCTGTAGAGATTTTGGGTCAGTGAAGTTTATCAGATGCTAATGGAAGTTCACTGATAATAGAACCATAGAACATTACAGCACAGAAACAGGCCTTTTGGCCCTTCTTGGCTGTGCTGAACCATTTTTCTGCCTAGTCCCACTGACCTGCACCTGGACCATATCCCTCCAAATATCTCTCATCCATGTACCTGTACAAGTTTTTCTTAAAGGTTAAAAGTGAGCCTGCATTTACCACTTCATCTGGCAGCTCATTCCACACTCCTACCACTCTCTGTGTGAAGAAGTCCCCCCTAATGTTCCCTTTAAACTTTTTCCCCTTCACCCTTAACCCATGTTCTCTGTTTTTTTTTTTCTCCCCTAGCCTCAGTGGAAAAAGCCTGCTTGCATTCACTCTATCTATACCCATCATAATTGTATATACCTCTGTCAAATCTCCCCTCATTCTTTTACGCTGCAGGGAATAAAGTACTAACCTATTCAGCCTTTTTCTATAACTCAGTTTCTCAAAACCCAGCAACATCCTTGTAAACCTTCTCTGCACTCTTCCAACTTTATTAATATCCTTCCTGTAATTCAGTGACCAAAACTGCACACAATACTCCAAATTTGGCCTTACCAATGCCTTATACAACCTCACCATAACATTCCAACTCTTAATACTCAGTACTTTGATTATTAAAGGCCAATGTACCTAAAGCTCTCTTTACTACCCTATCTACCTGTGACAGCACTTTTAGGGAATTTTGTATCTGTATTCCCAGATCCCTCTGTTCTACTGCACTCCTCAGTGCCCTACCATTTACCTTGTATGTTCTACCTTGGTTTGTCCTTCCGAAGTGCAATACCTCACACTTGTCTGTATTAAACGCTATCTGCTATTTTTCAGCCCGTTTTTCCAGCTGGTCCAAATTCCTCTGCAAGCTTTGGAAACCTTCCTCATTGTCCGCTAAAACTCCAATCTTTGTACCATCAGCAAATTTGCTGATCCAATTTACCACATTATCATCCAGATCATTGCTATAGATGACAAATAACAATGGACCCAGCACGGATCCCTGTGGCACACCACTTGTCACAGGCCTCCACTCAGAGAAGCGATCCTCCACTACCACTCTCTGACTTCTCCCATTGAGCCAATGTCTAATCCAATTTACTACCTCTCCATGTATACCTAGTGACTGAATCTTCCTAACTACCCTCCCATGTGGGACCTTGTCAAAGGCCTTACTGAAGTCCACGTAAACAACATCCTCTGCCTTCCCTTCATCCACTTTCCTGGTAACCTCCTCAAAAATCTCTCTGCAGATTTGCTCTTCCAATTCTCGCTGACTATTGGGTGGTCTATAATACAACCCCATTAATGTGGTCATATCTTCCCTGTTTCTCAGCTCCACCCATATGGTCTCGGTAAACAAGCTCTCTAATCTATCCTGCCTGAGCACTGCTGTAACATTTTCCCTGACTAGCAATGCCAATAGCCCCCCCATCCTTCATTCCTCTGCCTCTATCATGTCTGAAACATCAGAACCCTGGAACATTAAGCTGCCAGTCCTACCCCTCCTGTAGCCAAGCTTCACCTGTGGCTCCAATGTCATAATTTCACGTGTCAATCCATGCCCTCAGCTCATCAGCCTTCCCCACAATACTCCTCGCATTGAAATAGACACACCTCAGAAGATTATTACCACGACCTACAACCCTTCTATTTGTGACTTTGCATGAACTTTCAACATCATTTATTTTCACCCTGGCTCCACTATCTGCTCTGGCACTCTGGTTCCCACCCCCCTGCAAATCTAGTTTAACCCCCCCCCCCCCAGCACTAACAAGTAATAATAGCACTGCAAGGATATTGGTCCCCCTGTAGTTCAGGTGTAACCCGTCTCTCTTGTACAGGTCCCACCTGCCCCAGAAGAGGTCCCAATGATCCTGAAATCTGAAACCCTGCCCCCTACACCAGTTCCTCAGCCATGTGTTCATTCTCCAGAGCATCCTACTCTTACCCTCACTGGCACGTGGCACAGGTAGCAATCCTGAGATTACCACCCTCGAGGTCCTGCTTCTTAACTTCCTACCAAGCTATCTATACTCACTCTTCAGGACCTCCTCACTCCTTCTCCCTACGTCAGTGGTACCGATGTGTACCATGACATCTGGCTGATCACCCTCCCACTTCAGAATGCTGTGCACGCAATCAGTGACCCTGGCACCTGGGAGGCTACAAACCATCCGGGAGTCTCTATCACGACCACAGAACCTCCTGTCCATACCTCTAACTATCGAGCCCCCTATCACTACCGCTCTCCTCTTCTTCCTCCCTCCCTTCTACACAGCAGAACCAGACTCAGTGCCAGAGATCCGGCTGCCGCAGCTTGTCCCAAGTAAGTCATCCCCCAGAACAGTATCCAAATTTGTATACTTGTTGTTGAGAGGAATGGCCACAGGGGAACCCTGCTCTGCCTGCCCTTTCCCCTTCCCTTGCCTGACGGTAACCCAATTACCTGTGCCCTGCTCCTTTGGCGTAACTACCTCTCTGAAACTACTATCTATAAACTCCTCATTCTCCCGAATGATCCGGAGGTCATCCAGCTCCTACTCCAGTTCCCTATTGCAGTTTGTTAGGAGCTGCATGTCTCACAGGTGTTGTTGTCAGGGACACCAGAGGTCTCCTTGACTTCCCACATCCTGCAAGAGGAGCAGTCCAACATCTTGCTGGCATTCTCTCTACTCTAAACAAACAGAAACTTACCGGAACCTAGCTTCACCCCTTCCTGTTCACGCTGAAGCCTGTTGAGCCAAAGCCATCCCACTCTGCTCCCTCTCACTCCGCTGTCTTTTTTTTAAACCTTTGGCACTCTATGTCATGCGCCTGCGCAGTCTAGCCTCTTTTCCCCGAGCAGTAAACAAGAAGACTCCTCTCCGAGATCCCTTTACTCTTTCACTTCCAGCCTCTTGCTTCAATTTAAAAAACAAATAATCTTCACTTGAATCATCCAGTCTCCCTTACCTGCTCCAGAATTGAATATATTGATGGCTAATCTTGAAGCACTGTGCCACCTTCCCAAACCAACCCCTTATCCCTTAATTCCCTCAATATATAATGACCTACTAATCTCTCCATTGAGTAAATTCAGTGGCTGTACTTCCAAAGGCCCTTTGGAAAAGATTCCAAAGATTCATCTTTCCTCTCATCCTTTTGCTAAATGCTTGGCTCTTTAATTTGAGACTATGACCCTGTTTGTAGACGTCCTAACCAGCATCTGCACCATTAATTCTTGTGAGAGGGACATTGATAAGATGCAAAACTGGGCTGAGAAGTGGCAGATGGAGTTCAATCCAGATAAGTGTGAAGTGGTTCATTTTGGTAGGTCAAATATGATGGCAGAATATAGTATTAATGGTAAGATTCTTGGCAGTGTGGAGGATCAGAGGGATCTTGGGGTCCGAGTCCATAGGACACTCAAAGCAGCTGTGCAGATTGACTCTGTGGTTAAGAAGGCATGTGGTGAATTGGCCTTCATCAATTGTGGAATTGAATTTAGGAGCTAAGAGGTAATGTTGCACTTGGAATACTGTGCTCAGTTCTGGTCACCTCACTACAGGAAGCATGAGGAAGCCCTAGAAAGGGTGCAGAGGAGATTTACAAGGATGTTGCCTGGATTGGGGAGCATGCCTTATGAGAATAGGTTGAGTGAACTTGGCCTTTTCTCCTTGGAGCGAAGGAGGTGACCTGATAGAGGTGTATAAGATGATGAGATGCATTGATTGTGCGGATAGTCAGAGGCTTTTTCCCAGGACTGAAATGGTTGCCACAAGAGGACGCAGGTTTAAGGTGCTGGGGAACAGGTACAGAGGAGATGTCAGGGGTAAGTTTTTTACTCAGAGAATGGTGAGTCTGTGGAATGGGCTGCCAGCAATGGTGGTGGAGGCAGATACGATAAGTTCTTTTAAGAGACTTTTGGATAGGTTTATGGAGCTTAGAAAAATAGAGGGCTATAGGTAAGCCTAGTAATTTCTAAGGTAGGGACATGTTCAACATAATTTAGTGGGCCAAAGGGCTTGTATTGTGCTGTAGGATTTCTATGTTTCTAGAATTCTTCTCATGTTTCAACAAGATTATCTGCCAACCTTTTGATGCACCATCAATAACTCTCGGAGACGTGAGTTGAGATGGGCTTTTATTAGCTGGAAGAAAGCACCGTCAGCAGCAAGAGGCCACCACACAGCATCCTGGAGACTGAGGGGGGAGCAGTGCCTCCAATCGCCTTTATACAGGGGTCTGTGGGAGGAGCCGCAGGAGCAGTCAGCAGAGGGGCGTGTCCAGACAGGTATATGTAGTTCACCACACCTTTCAAACTCTATATAGTGTGGGCACAATCTATTTAATCTCTGCTGTTATGACAATTGGTCCTATTATAGACTTAAGTAGTATCTCAAACAAGAGGTAGTGAGTCATAGAGTAATGTGGGAAAATAGTACAGAAGAAGTCCCCCTTTGGCCCACAAAGTCATGCTGACCCATTTATACTAATCTTATTATTTAATTCTCAGAAACTTTCTCTAGATTCTACATTCATCTGTACTCTAGCAGCAATTTATAGTGATGAATTTAGCTACCAGCCTGCACACTTCGGGATTTGGGAAGAAATTGGAGCACTCAGAGGTAGCCCATGTAGGAGAGGGAGAACGTGCAAACTCCATAAGATCAGGACTGAACCTGGGTCTTTGTCACTGTGTGGCATTGGCTCCATGGTCTGTGCAAGAATATGCTGCTCAAGGAAATGTGAGCAAGCTTTGGGAATGAATTTTAAAGTGTAGAACTCTCCCAGTTAGCAGATGTGATCTGAGCTGCAGCTGGGAACCAGTTTTCTCCATTCAAACCTGCTATTGCAGAGAAACAGGGATATTGTGGAGACAGACTGATATCTAAACACTAAATGTATGCTTGAATGAAGAAGGAAGATCTAAAGGCTACCTCAGAAAAATAGCTGGGCCACGTGAAACAAAGGGAACAATGAAAATCTCTATGATAAAATTTGTGATTAAAACAAGTCTTGTGTACATCTGTTTATCTGAACACAATGAAATGTTTTCAATCATCTGTTATTTAGTTGCCCACTCATGTCAAGAGCACACTCACTCCATTTCATTGATAGCTTTTAAATGCTAACAAAGAGCGGAACTGGATAGCAGATTCTCATTTGCTGCTCAATCCGGACATGACCTCGGCTGATGTGTAGAATTGCCTTTCAGTTAAAATCTCAGGCTGAATGACTCATTCAGAAACCCTTGAAGAGCAGTCAATTGTTGGATCTATAAAGCTCCTAATGCTGTTGTTGGAGACATGGCCAACAACTACAAAGAATGTTTGGTACTGCCACTTTATGCTCAAACTCCACATCTCCCACCTACACTGACAGTTACTACCCTGTTATGTTTCCAAATGCTCTGCCGCTACCTGGAAGAGTTCCCCTGTGCAAAAGTCTTAGCTTAAGTCTTTAGCATGGCATTGTATTTGGTTAAAATAGAAAAGTGGCTGGGAAACAACAATAAGAGTACTTAACTTTGTATTAGCTCAGCAGTATTAAGTGTTATTTGGTAACTGGAAAGACAAAATATATAGTACTGTGCAAAGTGTTGGGAACCCTGGCTAAATATATGTGCTTAAAGCTTTTGCACGATATGTGTGTCACACTCAAATACATACTAATACATTGCACTTTATAGGATTGCTTTTTTGTTTATATTTATTGCTGTTTTTATTCTACTCATTGTGCTTTTTTAATGCTGCATCGGATCCGGAGTCAATTTGTTCCCCTTTACGCTAGTGCACTGAAGAAGGTCAATAAACAGTTTTGAATCCTGAATCTTGAATCTTAATCTGAAGCCACTGCAGGCTGCTGGAGAGCTGTCTGCAGCTTAGCACTGCACTGATCCAGTATGTGATGAGGCTGTTATTTGAAAGAGTTCAGGAAAACATAACACATTTACTTCCCTTTTCTCCACCCTGTTGCACTGCAGGTCTCCAACTTAGTTCAATATGTGCCACATATCTCTGAGCTCAAGCTCAGCTTCCAGCTTCCATCTTCCATCTCTCTGATCTCGCTCACCAACGCTACCCAAGTGTTTGATGCTTAAGTCAACTCAGGTCATGGTGATGGATATTCTTTGCCCGCTTGGAGGTAACTTTCTGTCACTCCTCAACCAAACACGACACTCTTGATAATGAAATTTTCTAGAAGAGGGGTGAAGTGTGTCACATACACTCAGTAAGCACTGAGTGTATCTGAGGTGCATCTGTACACCTGCTCATTAATGCAAATATCTAATCAGCCAATTATGTGCCCAGAAGACAATAAGACATATAGGAGGAGCAGAATTAGGCCATTCAGCTCATCAACTCTGCTCTGCCATTCAATCACGGCTGATTTATTATCTCTCTCAACTTCATTCTCCTGTCTTCTCCCTGTATCCTTTGGTATCCTTACTAATCAAGAACCCATCCAACCTTTGCCTTAGATATACCCAGTGACTTGGCTGGCACAGACATCTGTGGCAATGAATTCCACAAATTCACCACCATCTGTTCGAAAGTGATGTCTGTCTTTCTGAAGCTCTGCCATCTGGTCCCAGACTCCCCCCACTATAGGAAACATCCTCTTCACATCCACTCTATCCAGGCCTTTCAACATACAGCAGGTTTCAACCAGATCCTCCCTCATTCTTCTAAACTCCAGTGAGTACAGCCCCAGAGAAATCGAACACTCATCATCAATTAAACCTTTCATTCTAAGGTTCATTCTCGTGGACCACCTCTGGACTATCCGATGTCAGTACATCTTTTCTTAGACAAGGGGCCCAAAACTTCTCACAGTACTCCAGGTATGGTGTCTTATAAAGCCTCATCATTGCATCCTTGCTTTTGTATTCTAGTCCTCTTGGCAGCAATTCAATGCATAAAAGCATGCAGACATGGTCAAACAGTTCATTTGTTGTTCAGATCAAACATCAGAATAGAGAAAAAAAATGTGATCTCAGTGACTTTGAGTGTGGAGTGATTGTTGGTGCCAGACGGGGTGGTTTGAGTATCTCAGAAACTGCTGATCACCAGGGATTTTCAAGCACTGCAGTCTCTCGACTTTACAGAGAATGGTGTGAAAAATGAAAAAAAAGTTCCAGTAGTGGCAGTTCTGTAGGTGACAGCACCTTGTTAATGGGAGAGGGCAGAGGACCGACAAGCTTAAGATGGAAGTGCCTAATAAGGTGGCCACTAAGTGTATATAGCATGGGCAATTCAATTGACAATAGGCCAGGCAGAACAGGCATTTGTATTTTACAACCTCTTTGTATTTTACATTTTGTTAATTGCCAAATGCTTTGCAGTCAGTGTAGTATTAATTTGCATTGTTATTGATGTCATGTGGGCAAACATGGAAATTATTATGCACCTTACCCTGAATGAATAACCCAATAATTAGTGCAGTTCTCCAGAGGTGAGCAAATGGAAAATCTCATAATGTTTATTGTTACAGGCTTTGAATTCTTGTTTACTCAGTTCTTCATGTTGAATTGAATTTCCTTTGCTTTCATCCTCATGCTGATAACTATGGGTCAAAATTCAACCAGACTGGCTGTGTCATGGCCTGGTATGGAAACATCAATACACATGAATGGAAAAGCCTACAAAAAGTCATCTATACAGCCAGACCATCGCAGGGAAAGCACCCCCACCTTTTAGCACATCGACAACATCAAGGACCTCCATGATGCAAGCTGTGCTCTTTTCTCACTGCCATCAGAATGGATGCTTTGCAGCCTTTGGTCCCACACCACCAAGTTCGGGAACAGTTAACACTCTTCGAATTTTAGACTCATGAACCAGCATAGATAACCTCACTCACCTTAACACTGAGCTCCAACACCTAATTGAATCCAGAACCTATGGACTCACTTTCAAGGACTCTACAACTCCCATTCTCAATGTTATCTATTTATTTATTTATTTATTTATTTATTGTTTGTTTGTAATTGCACAGTTTTCATTCTTATACACACTGGTTGTTTCTCCATCTTTGTGCTTAGTTTTTCATTGATTCTATGTATTTCTTTATATCTGCTATGAATCCCTGCAAGAAAATGAATCTCAGGGTGGTATACAAACACTCGGTAGCAACTTCATTAGATGCCTCCTGTATCTCCGGCACGGACTAGGAGGGCCGAGATGGCCTGTTTCCATGCCGTGATTGTTATATGTTATATGGTTATATGTTTGTGGTCTTCTGCTGCTGTTGCTCATCCACTTCAAGGTTTGACATGTACATTCTGAGATACTTTTTCTCCACACCACTGTTGCATCGCGTGGCCATTTGAGCTACTGACACCTACCTGTCAGCATGAACCAGCCTGGTTATTCTCCTGAGACCTCTCTCATCAACAAGGCATTTTTGTCCGCAGAACAGCTGCTCACTGTTTTTTTTTTGCACTATTCTCTGTAAACTCTAGAGACCATTGCATGTGAAAATCCCAAAGTATCTGAGATACTCAAACCCTCTCTAGCACCAACAATCATTCCATAGTCAAAATCCCTTAGATCACGTTTCTTCCCCATTCTGATGTTTGGCCTGAACACCAACTGAACCTCTTGACCGTATCTGCCTGCTTTTATTCATTGAGTTGCTGCCCACAGGATCAGCTTATTAGCTATTTACATTAACAAACAGGTGTTCAGGTGTTCCTAATAAAGTGGCCACTGAGTGCATATGTACTCTGATGATAAATTTACTTTGAACATTGAACTTCAATGTCAAATGCTTTTGAGCTGGGCAGATTGTGTGATGAGTTGGGCAGTGTGGTTAGTTAAGCATTTGGAAGTGTTGTTATCTTTGGCTAGACAGTTTAGTTATCCATTAACTAGGCAGTATGGTCATGAATAGTTTGGGCAGAACAGCCGTGACATGGTATGTTGGTACCAGAATATTTGGTGGCATTTGCAGGCTGCCCCAGCCCATCCTTGGTTGTTAATGCAATCAATGCATTTTGCCCTGTGTTTAGATGTACATGGGATAAATATATCTGAAATCTAAAAGAAAATCAAAACTCTAGTGTTCAATGGGTTAAGTAGTCTGATTATCAATAAATTTGATAGTATTTATCAATGGGCTAAGTAGAGTGTTTATCAGAGGATTATAGGTAGTATAGTTATCATCAGATTGGACTGGGTGGTTATTAATTGGTGATTGCCTATGAACTACACCATGTATTTATTGATCATAGAGTAATTGGATTGTTGATGGATTGGGCATTCTTGTTATGTAAGGATTGGTTGGCATAGTCAAGAATGCAAGGGCCAATGTTGCTCTTGAAGGTTTTGTTCCATTGAAGGGTTCAGCTGTTAAAGATTGCATTGTAACCTCAACTCTCCATCCTTGTAAACCTGTGATGAACTTTCATCTCTTACACTACAAAGATTTTAAAATGACTTAAAAATATGAAAAGACTCTGCTTCCACCACTCTTTGAAAAGGGAGTTCTAAGAAAATAAAATAGTGTCATAATGTTGAGTTAGGTTTGCAGGTCCAGCAAGTGAGACAGCACTAACTTCGACAGGTATATTAATCATTTATTTACAGACAGTGAAAATTCAACCAAATATTCATGTTCCCAAAGTTACAGACTCTACAAAACTGAATAATCAACAAACATATATACATTCCATCTTTTGCCTCTAGTTAAAAGTGTGAGCAAAGCATACCTTTCCAATCATCATGTGCATCCTTGCCTTAAACAAAGGAAGAGAGATCAAGCCCCTTCCACGTTCTATTTTATATACCCAGGATATTTGAAAATGGACGCTAGGCAGCTATCCAATAAGAAAAGCAGCTACATTTTCTAAGCTAACCAATCACAATGGAAGTGACTTTCAAGTCACTCTCATTCTTCTAAACTCCAGAGATAGAAGCTTAGCTTGTCTAACTTGTCTTCATAAATCAACTGCCCATTCCAGCTAATAGGTGTACCCTGAATTGCTTTCAGTGTGTTGACATCAGTCCTTAAATAAGGAGACCAATGGTTTCCATTGTGCTCCAGAAATGAACTAATTAAAGGCTTATATAACAGAAACTTTATATAACCAACTTTCACCTTTCTTTTCTATTAAATTCCCTTAGCAAAACAAAACAATAATTTCTGTTGGCTCTCCTAACTGCTTGCTGTACCTGAAAGTTAGCCTTTTGTGAATCATGCATCATAATTCTCAGATTCCTCGTATCTCAGGAGCTCTGCGACCTCTCGCCATTTAGGTAATATGCTACCTTTTTGCTTTTCCTACCAAAATGGACCATTTCACAATTTTCCATGATATATCATATAATGAGTTTATTGAAGGATTGGGTATTAGATTAAGCAATGTGGTGTTTGATGGATTTGTTACAGTATATGATAGTATTATAACATTCCTTGTGTTGCCAGCTAATGTAATGTAACTCAGACTTCTCTCTGCTTCCTCTGTCCCATGGGCTCAGAGAATTACCTTTACAGCTGATGTAGTTGCACTAAGTAATACAACAGGGTACTTATCACTTGGTTGGTGAATTGCAGCACCTTGTTAGAGTTTTGAATGAAGTTGAACAAATGCTAATGTTGCCATGGTTTTCTCGGAATTCAGAGTACATCTTGAAGCAGTCTCCTTCAAACCCCCCAAATAAAACAGTGAGACAGCTGACCAAATTTTAGAACTGTTTGTTTATGAGTTAGAACAAATTTCATGGGCCAAATAGCCTAATTCTGCTCCTATATCTTACGGTAAAGTGGAATACACGGTCATCCAAGGATTTTGTGGATTGTGGGCTCAACATTTTCCGTGATGTTGGAGGTTACTTTGATCAACCTCTAAGGGAAATAATGAAGGAAACAAATACTTCCATTCCTCTATAATAATCAAAGAAGTGGGATAAAATTGAGGTAAATAAGCTGTGTAGTCAAAGTGCAGAGGATGGCATGTGTAAAACCAACGGACATTGAGCAGAGTCAGGAAAGATGGGTGCAGTTTGCTTCATGATAAGAGCTGGTTTTGACCATAAGACATAGGAACAGAATTAGGCCATCTGGCCCATTGAGTCTGCTCTGTCATTCAATCATGGCTGATCCTTTTTTTCTTTCTCCTCTTCAACCCCAGTTCCTGGCCTTCTCCCTGTAACATGTGTTGCCACGTCCAATCAAGAACTTATCAATCTCTGCTTTAAATACACCCAATGACCTGGCCTCCACAGCTGCGTGTGGCAACAAATTCCACAAATTCGCCACCCTTTGGCTAAAGAAATTTCTCCACCTCTCTGTTTTGAAAAGGTGCCCCTCTATTCTGAGGCTATCCCAGCATCGGAAACATCCTTTCCACATCAATTCTGTCTAGGCCTCTCAATATTCTAAAGGTTTCAATGAGATCCCCCCTCATCCTTCTGAAATCCAGCAAGTACAGACCCAGAGCCAGCAAACACTCCACGTATGATAACCCTTTAATTCCTGGAATCATCCTTGTGAACCTCCTCTGGAGCCTCTCCAATGCCATGCACATCTTTTTTAAAATGAGGGGCCCAAAACTGGTCACAATAGTCGAGGTGAGTCCTCACCAGTGCTTTATAAAGCCTCAGCATCACATATTTGCTCTTGTATGCTAGGCCTCTTGAAATGAATACTAACATGGCATTTGCCTTCCTCACCACCTACTCAACCTACAAGTTAACCTTCAGGGTGTTCTGCTCAAGGACTCCCAAGTTTATTGAATGTAGATGATATTTCCCCACAAATTCATTAAGAATCTTTCCCAACTAAAAGTTTTGGATGAACCATGAGATCCACAGTCTGCTGAGAGCCAGATCAGAGTCATTAAAGTCTGGTGATCAAGAAAGTTACAAGAGGTCCAGCTACCATCTCCGGAAAGCCATCCCAAGGATGATGCGGCAGTTCAATGATTCAATGAGTGATGCTCAACAGTTGTGGCAGGGCTTGATCATGATCACCTCTTATAAAGTCAAACCAAGCAACATAGGCAGACAGTAGGGCTATGCTTCCAGATGAGCTCAGTGCCTTCTATGCTTGATTTGATCGTCAAAACATGGAGGAACGATTATGAACTCCCAGAGTCCCCGAAGATCCTGTGATTTCAGTCTCCGAGGCCAATGTGCAAGCAGCCTTCAAGAGGTGAACCAACAAAAACACAATTGTTGCAGATGGGGTACGTGGCCAAGTACTAAAACCTGTGCTGGAGAGTTCACTGAGATCTTTAACTTCTTGCTTTAACAGTCTAAGTTATCCACTAGTTTCAAGCAAGCTTCAATTTTATCAGTGCCTAAGAAGATATGGTAGCCTGCTTCAATGACTATCTTCCTGTAGCATTTAGATCCATAGTGGTGATGTGCTTTGCAAGTTTGGTGATGAAACATATCTACTCCTGCCTGAGAAGCAACCTGGATCCGCTCCAGTTTGCTGATCGGAGCAAAAGGCCCACAGCAGATGTCATCTCACTAGCTCTTCACTCAACTGTGGAACATCTAGACAACAAAGATGCATATGTCAGGATGTTCTTTATTGACTACTGCTTGGCATTTAATACTAATCATCTCCTCAAAACTAATCAATAAGCTTCAAGAGCTTACCCTTAATATGTCCTTGTTGACTGGAACCTTGATTTCTTCACTTGCAGACTCCAGTCAGTTTGGATTGGCAATAACATCTCCTCCACAATCTCCATCAGCACAGGTGAGCCACAAGGCTGTGTGCTTAGCCCCCGTTCTACTTGCTTTAAACTTATGACTGTGTGGCTAAGCACAACTCCAACGCCAAATTCAAGTTTGTTGGTGACATCACTGTCATAGGCTGAATCAGAGATGTTGACAAATCAACACATAGGTGGGAGATTAAAAGTCTGGCTGCGTGGTGCCATAAAAACAATCTTTTACTCAATGATAGCAAGACCAAGGAGATGATTATTGACTTCAGGAGGAGGAAATCAGAGGTCTATAAGCCAGTCCTCATCAGAGGAACAGAGATGGAGAGGGTCAGCAACTTTAAAGTATCAGTGTTATTATTTCGAGGACTTGCCCTGGGCGCAACACATAAGTGCAATTACAAAGAAAACATGGCCACACCTTGCATTCCTTAGGAGTTTGTGAAGAGTCAGAATGACATCTAAAGCTCTGACAAACTTCTCTAGATGTGTGGTGGAGAGCATATTGACTGGCTGCATCCTAGCCTAGTATGGAAACACCAATGCTCTTGAATAGAAAGTCCTACAAAACATAACAGATGTAGCCCAGTCCATCATGGGTAAAGTCCTCTCCACCATTGAGCACATGCACATGAAACATTGTCACAGTAAAGCAGCATCCATCATTGGAAACCCTCACCACCTTGTACATACTCTCTTCTAGCTGCTGCCATCAGGAAGAAGGCACTGGAGCCTCAGAACTCACATCACCAGTTTCAGGGATAGTTACTACCCCTCAACCATCAGGCTCTTGAACAAAAGGGGAGTACTTCTCTCAACTTCACTTGCTTCATCATTAAAATGTTCCCACAACCTATGGATTCACTTTCAAGGACTCTTCATCTCATGTTCTTGATATTTATTGCCTACTTATTTATTATTATTATTTATTTGTTTTTGTATTTGCACAGTTTGTGTCTTTTGCACATTGGTTGAGTGGCCAAGTTGGTGGGGTCTTTATTGATTCTATTATGATTATTCTTCTGTTTTGGATTTATTGAGTATGCTTGTATGAAAATGAACCTCAGAGTTGTATATGGTGACATATACTGTATGTACTTTGATAATAAAGTTACTTTGAATTTGAAACTTGAACTTTGGTTAAGAGCTGATCCAGTTTGGTAGTTGGTTCATGTCACTGAATGGAGTTAAGTCGGTTTTCATGGGAAAGGACAAATGACGGACCAGAAAGAGATTAATGTTCCACTAGTTCTCCAAAGCCTGTCTCCTAGTGACTGGCAAATCCAGATTCAGTTCAGGAGGGTATCAGCTTCAGATTCTTCAGGGAAATGGTATAAATGAATAACTCAGTGTATGCTGGAGAGGGACAGGGCGAGCTGATGGAAGAGGTAGAGACCAGAGATGAAATGTTTCAATGGTTTAATTTTAAATTGGTGCTTATTTTGTACCAGTGTGATTAATATTAGAGGAGTAATGGTTTCCAGACATTTAGGTGATTTGTGTGAGCTTCAAGATGATTTTTGGCCAGGGAACTATAATTGCTGCTGATCTCAGGTTAATATTACAATTACTAAGATGGTTATTTGTTAACATACTCCATTGATGTAATACAACAATGTGAAATATTAGAAAACGGCAGCCACTTCCTATTCAATATTGCAGCTTAGTTAAAAGGAAGATAATATGAGAATTTTGGCAGGAATCCAGTCCTAAGCCTCGGAAAATGGGTGGCAGAATTTGAAAATGAGCCTGATCTTTCAAACATCCTTGGCTCCTGCAATGGTGTTCAACATGAAGCCTTGGTTAACCTTTGGTAAAGTTCCATGGCATAATTCTTTGGGAACGTGGTGATTAATTTTCACAGACCTGAGCTCAGGCTGATGAAACCATTGCAAGCAGATATTGTTTATGGGTGAAAGCAGAGTAATTATCTGAAAGCAGGCATACCTCATTCCTCATAAAAGTGGCTCATGCCACCAAAGCAAAATACGGCAGATGCCAGAAAACTGAAATGGAAACAGAGGAGGCTGGGAATAAATACAAGAGATTCTGCAGATGCTACAAATCCAGAGCAACACACACAAAATGCTGGAGGAATTCATCAGGTTGGGCAGCATCTATGGAAATGAATACACAGTCAATGTTTCGGATCAAGAACCTTCATCAGGACTGTGAATACTCAGTTGGCTGGATAGCATCTGCGGTGACAGGAGCTGAGTTAATGTTTCAGGTTCATTGGCTTTTTTTAGTTCAAAGTTTAAATTAAGTTTATTATCAATGTTTGTATATGCTACCATATAAATAACTTGAGATTCATTTTCTTGCAGGCATTTATAGGAAATAAGAAGTACAATAGAATTTTATGAAAAACTAAACATTAACAAAGACTGACAAATAACCAATGTGCAACAGAAGACAAACTAACAAAAAAAATTATAAAAATAATTCTGAGAACTTGACTTGTAAAGAGGCTTTGAAAATGAGTCTGTAGATCATATTATCAGTTCAGAGCAGCGGTGAATAAAGTTTTCAATGCTATTTCAGGATAACAACTGTTCCAGAACCTGGTGGTGTAGTGCCTGGGGCTTCTGTACCTCTTGTCTGATGGTAGTAGCAAGAAGAGGGCATGACTTGTATGGTGAACAGGAAAGCTACCATAAGAGATTTTCATTGAGTTATGATGGAAGCTCATCATATTGAAATATTAATAACTTCTTTCTCCATAGGTGCTGCCCAATCTGCTGAATATTTTCTGGCTTTACATGCAATTTCAGCTGTTGGTGTAATGGGAAGGATAATGGATTTGGATCTGAGAACAAAATACAATGTTGTGTAGAATAAGGATTTGGGAACTTTTGAGAATGTATCTCCTGAGAGCTATTGTCATAAACAAACATTTACCCAGTCAAACTGTTTGTCAATGTCCCAGCTATTTGACCACTGACAGATGATAAATCAAGTACAATGTAGGTGCTGCTAGGCATGCTTTTGAACACAGATGGAAAATCTATGTCATACTTGGAATTGTATACAGACATCTGGAGATATCTTGCATGCAATTAATTACGTCAAAGAAAGAATTACGGCAAAGAACCAGACCATTTAATCCAAACTAATTATTGTATGTTTTTGCTCTACTCAAGCCAAATTTCTTTTTTTTCACGAAACAGAAGCTGGGCTGACTAGGAACCACCAAGAACATAAAGAAACAACCTTTGAAAAGAGACATGACTAAACTACTTCACTTTCCTTCATTACAATCTGGCTGCTCCCCACTGAGAAACAGTAAGGGTTCTCAATCCACTGCCTCTTTAAACCTTGACAATCACAATTAGCCTCTATGTGACCTCAGGGTCCTTTTTACTTAAAGTAATTAATACTTGGTGGCCTTATAATGAGATCACTTAGCAACAGAATTATACATTACAAGTTAAACGGTAGTGATTTCTCCTGGCTTTATACAGTAACACAACCTTTAACCATAAGCAATGCCAAAGATTACATATTGCAGAGAACTAATGCATTAATGGAGGGTCATTGAAGGTGTTTAGAAATTAATTTTCCATTTTAGCATGCATTGTTGAATTAGTGAATTACAAGAATAGTTTATAATAAATAAATTAAAAAAAAAATATATATATATATAAATAATATATCTTTGTAAAAGTTTTATGTAACAGGACAACGGAAGGCATCTTGAAAAATATTTGAGAATGGAGTAGGAAATGATGGATTGACTGTGGAATTAACTGGAGGCAGGTGATAGGGATTTGGAAGTGAAGAGATATCAGGCAGGATTTTGCTTTGCATAATTTGTTTTCTCGGAAAGATGCAGATGATTTTATCTTCTATATTTTGAATGACTGTGAGAAGTATGGCGGGACTACACTGTTTATAGGTGCTGTCTTGTACTTGAGAGCTTGAACCAATATTTAAGTTGCTCCTTGAGATGACACTATAACAGATACCATGGTATCACTGCCTTCAAAAAGGCAATGAAGGGTGTGTAATAATTGACAATGTTGCTAACAATGGCCAGACCCCCCCAAAAATGTAATAAAGGGAAAAAAAGACTTTTAATTAAGGTCAGCGTCCAGATGGTATCCTAATCAATGTTTTATCCTTCAACAAAATAGATGATGTGATCATTACCATACTGTTGTTTGCCAGGAGCTTTATCTATTCAAATGGTTGGTAATACACACTGGAGGAACTCGGCAAACCAGACAGCATCTATGGAGGGGATTATGTTTCTCACATTACAACAAAAGCCTCTAAAGGAAAGGCCGTCTGAACTCACTCTTCAGAGTAATCCGGACACCAACACCAGAACTCCCTGTAAGGAGGGCAGGTTCGAGTGGGTCATGAGAGCCTGTACTTTCTGACCATAAGTAGCTAGCTTTGCCTCTACATAGCCTGGTCAGCCCTGGGTCAGATCACAGGCTGTCCAAGGTACTGGCAGTCTGCTCCTACCATCAGGGAGGAGCTTGCTCTGCCACTGAGTGGTTCATCAATCCATGTACTAATAAATGAGTTTTTGAAATAGAAATGAAAATTGTACTGAAAATCTCAATAGGTCAGGAAACAACAGCAGAGAAAGAAAAAAATTAACCTTATAGGAAATTAACCCTTGTTCAGATCCAGAAAGTGTTGTTTCAATATTGAATATAGTTAATTGAGATAGCTGAGACAAGGCCAGTTTTATATACACCAAATGCTGGAGGAATCAGCAGGCCAGGCAGCATCTATGGAAAAATGAAAACAGTCAACGTTTTGGGCTGAGGCCCTTCATCAGGACTTCAAGGCCAATGTTAATTAGATTCAAAAAAGCTTCTTGCTTGACTACAAGCCACAACATGCTGATGAGATCAGCATACGAATATTATGTAATATAGAGAAGTGTGAAAAAAACCACTATATTGATGCCATTCATTGTGTTTGTTCGTACTAATCCCACTTACCCTATATTAGGTCCATAGCCTTCTGCCTTGGTGACGAGGAGACATACAGGAGCGAGATAGATCAGCTAGTTGAGTGGTGTTGCAACCTTGCACCCAATGTCAGTACGACCAAGTAATTGATCATGGACTTCAGGGAGGAGAAGAACATACACCAGTCCTCATTAAGGGGTCAGCTGTGGAAAGAGTGAGTAGCTTCGAATTCCTGGTAATCAACATCTTGGAAGTTCTATCCTGGGTCTAACATGCTGATGCAATAATGAAGGCATATTTCATTAGGAATTTCAGGAGATTCTCCTAAAGCTAGCAAATGTTTACAGATATACCGTGGACAGCATTCTGACTTGTTGCATCACCATCTGGTATGGAGCTCCAGTGGTGGTTGTAAACTAGTCTACTACATCATGGGCACTAGCCTCCCCACTTTTGAGGATATCCTCAACAGGCAATGCTTCAAGAAGGCAGTATTTATCATTGAGGACCCTCACCATCCAGGACGTGCTCTCTTATCTTTACTACCATCAGGGAGGAGGTACAGGAGCCTGAAGACACACACACACAATGTTTAGGCATAGCTTCTTTCTTCCCACCATCAGATTTCTGAACAGTCTATGAACCCATGGACATTATCTCACTATATTTCTCTCTTTTTGCAGTTTATTCATTTTATGCATTCTTATTGTAGTTTATAGTATTTTTATATTTTGCACTGTACTGCTGCACAACTTGTAAATGCAACAACTTATGTCAGTGATAATAAACCTGATTCTGATTTCGACTCTGAGAATAAGGTACTTGCCATGAAGCTTAAATATCATAATGATGTACCAAGTGGATGGGAATAGCCATTGATACAGAGAAACAATAGATTAATGGTGCCTGTGTTAGAACCAAAAGAAACTGAGGGTCAAGGTATTTGGCATCATTGAAGCACAGATCTCCTTTGTCTCTAACTTACATATAGCAATGGAACAATAATGAGTTAAAGGGAATGGCTTTAACAATCCTTGTTCTCAAAGATTTTTTTAAAGTTGATGGGTGATCCCAGATAGCCACCTAGCAGCCATTTTTGGTCATTTATTGTCCTTGAGAAGATGGTGAAAAATGCCTTTAGTACCATAGCATCTGTCGTATCCACCTGAAAGGACTCAGAACGTTGGTAAGATCTCAAATGGAAGATGATGTCTCTGACAGTTCAGCACTCCTCCCTGCTTCTTACAAACAACCATGTTAATTGTCACTGTCACATTTGATGGGCTGTCGATCATCTGTCCCATAATATCACTGGACTTAGAAAGTATAAAACTGAACGTAATTGATGTTTGGGGATGTTCTTCATCCTGATATCCCCTGAATGTATGCTCCCAATGAATAAAGGCCTATAACATCTCTGGTTCCTGGCACTGAGTGGCTTCAACCACAACACAGTCCTGTTCTGATCTCAGACACTGTTTCATTTCCCTATGGATTAAAGCCGAATCCATTTTCAACAATCTGAACAACCTTAATATTCCACCATTACACGTGTGAGCAGAGCTGGGAATTGGAAACACTTCATTATATATCCAATGAATAATGAAGATGAAAGTCTCTTGATAATTTTAGCCTAGAGGTGATCCCGAACATTTCTGCTCACTGCATTCAAATCCCAATCTCCACAAATCATTATTGGCAGTGGCTCTTTAAACCCATTAAGTGCCAGAAAGCAATAATGCCAGTAATCTGTGCATCTAATGTGCATTTGCCTAAATGTCTCAATAATAAATCACATCATTAATACATTTTTTAACAAGTGCCAGTCAGATTAGGCTAATTTATCAGCTTGATAATGCCGTCTGCTCATAGTATGTAACATGATAATTAAAAGGTGATTTTACTCCCTCCTTCAATAGTGGATTTTACTGCCTGCCAGTGACGAGTGCATCAATAGCCCGAATGCAACATTTAGCACCACGAATGTAACATTTGAAGGAGGAGTGTCTAACTGATAATAAAAGACAAAAGCTGCAGATGCTGGAAATCTGAAATAAAAACAGAAAATGCTGGGGAAAAGAATCTAGTGGACGGATGTAGCCTGACCTGCTGATTATTTTCAGCATTTTCTCTTTTTTCATTTCAATGTCTAACCAATGTGTTAATGTGAGTTAGTCTGGACCATTTTCTCAAGGCCTTGGTGTGACCGCACTTGGAGAATTAAAGGCAATTGTTGTTTCTTTACTTAATAAATAAGGGAAAGAGCCAGCATCTTGGGCGAGGGGGAATCTAAAGGCCTGGGGATGGAAGCCTATGTCCCAGAGCAAGGAGCCTGTGCCCTGGGCGAGTAACCAGTGTCTCAGGGAGAAGAACTCATGTCCATGGTAGAGGGCTATAGAAGTATAGGTTTCTTTTTAATACAGGGAGTGGTGCTTTTTAAAATCATCTAACATAAAGGACTAAGGAAGATTATTCAGTGAATTCTTTCAAAGGTGAGATCAGTATATTTTTGGAAATTAAGGAAATCGAGTGGACATAGGCTGCATTTTATGGCACTTTCCAGCATACCTCCAGCATGCTGACTCCAATCTCTCGGTCTCCTCTCCTGGAGCACTTGCCTCTTACATTGTCCGCTCTCCCCCAGGATTTTGCCTCCTTTCCTGGAACATTGGGTCCTCTTCTTGAGAGTACTGTCTCCACTCCCTAGGACACGGACTTTCTCTCCTGCAACACACTAGTTCTATTCCCTGGCATGAAAACTTCAGTCCTTTGGGCATGGGTTCATTTCATTGGAACTCTGGCTCCTGTCCCCGAGAAGACTAGCTGTACCCTCCGGGACAGCGACTTGTCTCCCTGAATCATTGGCTTCTCATTCTTGGGCATTGGGTATTAGCTCTGCTCCTTGGGACAGCACTTCCTCTCCCAGGGACATGAGCTCCACTCTCTGGAACACAGGCATTCATCCTCAGCAATTGAAACAATACTAATTCAGCCAATGGACATTAATTTAGCAATATAGTGTTAATTATCTATTTAAATATATCAGTAAGTAAAAATGTTGGGGAGGGGAGCTGATGGAGAACCTTTTCATCCAGAAGGTGGTCAGAATCTGGAACTCATTGCCTGAGTTGGTTCTGTGTCATGTATTCTCACAACAGTGTTATCTAGACAGGCATATGTATTGCCAAGAATGGAAGGCTGCATGTCAAGCTTGGATAGGACCTGATGGCCAGCATGGACATCAGGGAGACCATTCTTCCCTTTGTCAATTCTGTTTACACTCTTCGCTGTCTCAGCAGAGCAGCCAACGTAATCCAGGACCCCGTATGCCATGCCTCAGATGTCCTCTCTTCTACTTCCTCATTTGGCAGAAGATACAAGAGTCTGAAAGCACGTATCATCGGTTCAAGGACAGTTTCTAGCCCACTGTTGAAAATTTATTGAATAGTTCTCTAGAACAAAAAGATAGACTCTTAACCTCAAAATTTACCTCTTACATCTTCTTGTCTACTTGCACTACACTTCCTCTGTAACTGTAACGCAATATTTTCCATTCTGTTATTGCTTAACTTTGTATTACCTCAATGTGTTCTTGAAATGAATTGATCTGTATGAACGTTATACAAGCAGGTTTTTCACTGAATATAATAAACCAATTTATCATTTTACTAATTTACCAATATTTGCCAATTTTCCAAAGGACTTGCTTCTATGCTGTATGACTCTGACTTCATGGTAAACAGAGAGAAATAAAACCTTGGAAATTTTGGTGCTGATTATGTGTTAAATAAATTTGCCATTGCCATGATTTTCCAGGCCTGTAATATTGTACAGAGGATCTTTCCATGTAACTGCAGAGTGCGTGGATCTCTGCAAAATTCTGGGCTGGCACCTTACCCCTTCCCGTCTTGGACAGTGGGTTCTGATCTCTACTGTTTACATTTTTTTAGTTCAGTGGTCATGGAAGAAATGTCAGGACCACAGTGCGAGCACAGAAATGTTGTGATGGATTCTTTATGCAACAGAGCACGAAAAGTCACATTTAATTAATATGGAGCTGTATCTTTATCCTGGGCAGGTTTAATAGGTGCACAACACAGATCATATTAAAGAGGTTATGACAAGATATGTTTATTAATCCATGGTTTTGGCCTGGGTAAATTTCTTCCCTCATGGGAATTCTACAATCTATTTGGTCACCAAGGTGATTGTTACTAAGGAACTGGCAGAATACTTTACTGGGATACCAGATCCTTATTTCCACTCAAGATGTAAGCTCTCCTAATCAAGCGGATATTATCTGAAGTTCATAATGGTTCACATTAGATACGAGTTTCAATCTAGGCAATTGTGAGAACATTTAGTTATGGTGAACTTTCATCTGTGACAAAGGAAGGTGGAAGCAGGTAGGCTAATTTCTGCTTTCAGGAAAGCACTGTAATCTCTGACCCTGTCAGTGATGATGTTGTAGCATCTTTGACTTGCTTTATTTGACTCAGATGTTCTCCATTGTATCCCTATGGAATGTTGCTCGGTGCTTCTGTTCTCTCAAATTAAACCCCCATTTCTTCTCTCTGTTGACTGAGAAACAGACTTTAATTCATTGAGATACAATGCAAAATAAGCCCTTCTGGCCTTTTGAGCCGTGCAGTCCAGTAACACTGAATTTAAGCCTAGTCTAATCATGGGACAATTTGCAATTACCATTTAACTAACCAGTAAGTCTTTGGAATGTGGGAGGAAACTGGAGTAAACCCTGTAGTCATGAGGAGAATACACAAGCTTCTTACAAACAGCAGCAAGAAAGAACCCAGGTCACTCATACTGTAAAGCATTGTGCTAAACAACCCCTAGTAACTTTTTTACATACACAGGATAGCATAAGCATTGGATGGCAAGGCATGAAAAGCATACTGAATCATACAGTGACCAGTCTATTTTCAGCTTCTTGGGATAAGGTTGCTTTGCAAACACAATGTTTTGTTTATCTAAGATGTTACCGTGACTGATATCCTTCACCGTATGTTTTCCCCTTTATTCTTTCTTGTGGTGGGAGAGTTACTGACAAAGCTATTGCACCCGGTTGCCTTTGTGAATGTGCGGTGGCTGCTTGAACTTCTGAAGACTGGATGGCAGGGGTGCTCCACTGAACTCTTGGAGAAGATCCAGGACTTCAGCCCAATGATGATGAAGAGTTGTGTAAATCTACCTTTGTGAGAATGGAGGGGAACTGGAGATGTGGATTTCCTTTGAGTCTGCTAACCTTGTCTTTTCAGATAGCTGGTTTGGGAGAGAGTAGTGCGTTGCTGCTCTAAGCTGGTAGAGATATGCAGTGCAGAAACAATGTGGTTGTACTGGATGGATATAATATTTAGGATTATGGGACAGAAAGTCAATTGCATTCAAAACAGATTATGTTGATCTTTCTATGGACTAGATTTTTAGGAAGGTTGTGAAGATACAGAAAAGTAGGAAGACATAATTTCAGCAGATAAGAGGGTGAGCACTGGGGAATGTTTGAAGATAATAATGAGGTATTGTGTTAACTACAGCAGTGGAAAACAGTTGGAGAACAGTGTTGAAATTTAAAATTGGAGTATACTGTTTTAGTACAGGGAACTTTAGTTGCAGCAGATCCAGATCTAGTTTTTGGCACTCGGGTTTGCTGTCATTCAATATCGAAGTCAGCAGTGCACTAGAGAGTTAGGATTTGTGGCCGAGACATAGCATTGGAGCTTGGAATTAGGAATTATTATGGGGTACAGGGGTGTGTTTTATTGCTAATTTTCAGTGTTGGAATGCATGGTTGACTTTCTTTTTCAGCAAGGCTTCAGTATTAGAATTCAGTGTTGTTCCATTCCAGCACTCAGTGTTCCTGCAAACAGTGCTGGCAGTCCATTGCTGGGTTGTGGGCAGAATCCATTGGTCCACTGAGTTACAGTGTAGGGGTGTAGTGTTCTTTTCCAGTGTCTGGCTACAATGTTGCTGGATATTATCAATATTTACTTTTGATTTTGGTGTTAGGGCTCCTTATTATTGGGTTTAATATGAATCTGTGCTTAGGGTTAGGGTTCAATATTACAGTAGTTTTAGTTTAGTGTTGTTTTTCAGTTTTGAGGTACCATGGGTGCTCTCTGTCCAGACTAGATTTCAAATGTGAGTCTTAAACTTTGGTGTTCAGGTTTATCATTTGATTTTAGGCTTTGGTCTTCATTTTATTTTTATGTTACTGAGATACAGTCCTCCTGGCACTTTGAGTCATGCTGCCCAGCTATCCTCCGATTTGACCCTCACCTAATCGTGGGAGAATTTACAATGACCAATTAACCTACTAACCAGTATGTCTTTAGACTATGGGAGGAAACCTGAGCACCTGGAGGAAACCCACATGATCATGGGGACAATCTACAAATTCCCTACAGGCAGTGGTGGGATTCAAAGTTGGATTACATATTAATTTTCAGTTTTGGTTTAAAGAGTTCTATTCAGTGCTGCTGCATATATTTGGGTTGTTTTAATTTGCATTGTTTGAATTCTTTGTTGATGTTAAGTATTAAACATCAATGTGGTGCTGCAGTGTTGGAATTTAGAACTTACCGGTTTGGTAAATTTCAGTTTTGATTCAGTGAGGGGAAGCAGTACTGGAGTTCAATTGGTTTATCTTGTTGGGGTCCATGTTAATGTTCGGTGTTGGTGATGTGCACAATACAAGTGTTCATTTCTGGGATAAGGTGTGGAACTGCAGCTCTGGAGCAATAATGAGGATCAATCACCGGGTCTTAGAATCATTGAGTAATACAGCACAGAAACCGACTTCCCGGCCTCACTCAACCACACTGCCTAAGCTAATCCCTTTTCCCAGAGTTTGGCCCATATCCCTTTAAACCTTTCCTATCTATATACCTGGCCAAATGTCTTCTAAGCATTATAGCTGTACATACCTTTACAATTTCCTATGGCAAAACGTTCCTCATACCCAGCATCCTCTGTGTGAAAAAGTTACCCCTGAGATTCCGTTAAAATCTTTTTCATCTCTTTAAACCTGTGCCCTCTAGTTTTAGAGACTCCTACCCTGGGAAAAAGACTATGTCTATGTACCTTTCTTTTCTTTTTCAATCTTTTTATTAAATTTCATATAAAAAAAAACAACACATAATAATGAATAGATTACAAATTCAATAAACTTGAGATTATATTAGTAATAGGATAATAATATCCTATTAAACATCAATCAACAAAAGGTACATGAATCAATCAAGTCTATATAAATATATATGAAAAAAAAATAATCATCAAAAAAGAAAAAAAAATTGAAATTATATATGAGAAAATATATATTGAAAAAAAATACTAAACTAAACTAACATGGGCAATAATAGCACTTTATAAATATATGAAGGTGTCAAGAAAAGAACTCCGGAACTCCATACCTGAACAAGGATAAGTAGAGAAAAGGATCTGAAATAGGCCAAATTAATTCATATGAAAGTGTCGAATAAATGGTCCCCAGGTTTCTTCAAATTTAATTGAAGAATCAAAGATAGTGCTTCTAATTTTTTCCAAACTCAGATAGGAAATAGTTTGGGAGAACCACTGAAATGTAGTAGGAGGATTTACTTCTTTCCAGTTTTGTAATATAGACCTTCTGGCAATTAATGTTACAAAGGCAATCATTCGTCTGATTGAAGGGGAAAGCTGATTGCCATCTTCATTTGGTATACCGAAAATTGCAGTAATAAAATGGGGTTGTAAATCGATATTCCATACTGAGGAAATGACATCAAAAATGTCCTTCCAATAGTTATGTAAAGTGGGACATGTCCAAAACATGTGGGTCAATGAAGCCACTTCTAAGTGACATCTGTCACATTGAGGGTTGATATGCGAGTAAAATCGGGCAAGCTTATCTTTAGACATATAAGCTCTATGTACAATTTTAAATTGTATTAAAGCATGTTTAGCACAAATAGAAGAGGAATTAACCATTTGTAAAATTTTTTCCCATTTATCTGTTGATATATTACATCGAAGTTCTTTTTCCCATTCTTGTCTAATTCTATCCGATATTTCTGGCTGTATCTTCATAATCATGTTATAAATAAAAGCTACTAATCCCTTCTGACAAGGATTAAAAGTAAAAATCAAATCTGAAAAATCCGATGGAGTTGAATTAGGAAAAGATGGAAGAATTTTATGTAAGAAATTTCTAATTTGTAAGTATCTAAAAAAATTAGATTTAGGTAATTCAAATTTGTTGGAAAGTTGATCAAAAGACATCAAAGTACCTTCAAAAAAAAGATCACGAAAACATTTTATACCTTTCCTTTTCCATATACTAAAAGCTTGATCTGTCAGTGAAGGTTTGAAAAAAAAATTACATAAAATAGGGCTGTCCAGAACAAAGTTTGTCTATGTACCTTATCTATGCCCCTCACGATTTATACACCTCTCACCCCTCTGCCTCCTATGCTTCAAGGAAAAGTTCCAGTTCATCCTGTCTCCCTTTAGAGCTCAAGCCCCCCAGTCCCAGTAATAGTATTAAGACATAATATGGAACAAGGCTTCAGTGCAGTGTTAGTGCTGATAGATGGTGTATTGTGCTGGCAGTTCATTGCTGGGGAAGTAACATTGCATTCCAATACTGTGATATACATTTGGGGTACATTGTTCATGTTCAGTGCCAGAGTTTGGTTCAGGGCTGTATTGTTGTCATTAGCCAGGACCAACATCAGGCACCATTTTATGATCAGTGTTAGGTTTCAATATTAGGTTTCAGTGCTGGGTAACAAGATTCAAGTACATTTATTTTCAAAGAACGTATAAATTAAATAATCTTGAGGTTTGCTTGCTCACAGGTAGCCACAAAGCAAGAAATTCAAAAAGCCCGATTAAAGAAAAAAAATAATTAAAAAAACGATACTTGACGCTCAAGAGAAAAAAAAAACACAAATCATGCAAACAATTGAAGTGAAGAACAACATTCTAAACTAAAATTGAGTCCTCAGATCCAAACCCTGGAGCAGCCCGGAGCCTCGCAGATCAGTATTAGCGTTGGATTTAAAAACTGGGATACAATGAGACAACTCACAGTTATCATTCACTGGTGGGGTTAAATCTTTTGGTGCTCCCACCAGGTGCTTAACACAGTCACTATTCCCCATGTATGCATTTGGTGGCTATTGAGATTCCACAGTTCAGTATATTTGTGTTCTGATCCCATATCCTTGGTGTTACATGCTGGTGTTTAGGGACAGTAAGTGGGTGCAGAAACCTCAAACAACTTCTATATTTGCCTTCTTACTACTACACCCCACTCCTCCTCCAGCTTCCATAACCCCAGCTCAAAGGACTGAAAGCTAATTTCAGTGCTGTGGTTCAGCATCTAATATTGGCTGAGGTTAAACAAAACATATCGATGAGTTGTCATCTTGCATTGCAAGGCAGTACAGCTGTACCATTGATGATTGGTTCACTTGAACTTTCAATTGATTCACGGTGAAGTTTGCTTTCTTTTTTTTTATAAATTTTTTTTATTGAATTTTCAAATGGTTACAGAAGGGAAAAAAAATTATCAACCCTTCCCCCACCTCACCTTAACCCCTCCCCCCTAACATATCCCTGTAGAAAGAGGAAAAAAAAAGAAAGAATGCCTGGATATCCGAAGATCCCCACATGCTCCATGGAGTTCATAATAGCTTTAGTATATATATTTATTTCTTTCCCCAAATAACCAATAATTTTATCTTTGGAGCACCTATATATTTAATCCTATCTTTTGTAAATAAGGGCACCAAATTTTCAGAAATATTTCATATTTATTTCTTAAATTATAAGTAATTTTTTCAAGTGGAATGCAGCTGAAAATTTCATTCTTCCAACGATCTATACTTAAGTATGAATCCGATTTCCAAGTAACTGCAATAGCCTTTTTGGCTACTGCCAATGCAATTTTTATGAATTCTTTCCGATATTTATTCAGTTTGGATTTCGGTTTTATCCCTTCAATATCCCTACTAAAAATAATGTTGAATTATGTGGAAGTTGTGTTCCAATAAAACTCTTAAATTTGTCCAAAAAGGTTGAATTTTAAAATAAGACTAAGTAGCATGTAAAAAAGTACCAATTTCTTGATTACATCGGAAACATTGATAAGATAAATTTGGCTTTAATTAATTTATTTTTTGTGGTGTAATATATAATTTATGTCAAACATTATATTGCACTAATCTTAACCGGACATTTGTTGTATTTGTCATACTGTCAAGACATAGTCTTGAACAACTTGTTTCTTCAATTTTAATATTCAAATCAGTTTCCCATTTTTGTCTTGATTTGTAGCGATGTGCTACACACAGCACTGAAATAACGACACGCAGTCGGTAAATCGTTTTGAAGCTAGTTTATTCAAACTTCGTGGCGCTGGCATTTAATCCCTAGCGCCCACCCTCTCCGGGCGGAAATGACATCAGAGGTGCTTTACCAAAGTCTCCTCCCGCGCGCTATCTATCTGTGAGCTGGTTCACCTGCACAGAAAGTGGGTCGCCACATAACGCCCCCCCAGAACTGGCGATATACCCCCCAATGTCCACAGTCTGGATCAGACTTTGTTTGGGAGGTCTGCCTCTGCGCTGCGGTGCCTGAACCTCGACCGGCTGCGCCAAGTCCACATGGGCTGGTTTGAGTTGGTCCATCGTGAAAACCTCCTCTTTCCCCCTAATGTCCAGAATGTACGTGGACCCGTTGTTGTTGATCACCTTGAATAGCCCCTCATACGGCTGCTGTAGTGGAGCCTGGTGTCCGTCCCTTTGTACAAACACAAACTTACTGTTCTGCAGGTCTTTGGGTACACGGGTCGGGGTCTGTCTGTGCTGTGAGTTTGGTACGGGGGCCAGGTTGCCGAGCCTCTCACGTAGTCTGTCCAGGACTGCTGCGGGTTCTTCCTCTTGCCCCCTTGGGGCTGGTATGAACTCTCCTGGGACGGCCAGGGGTGCGCCATACACCAACTCGGCCAATGAGGTGTGCAGATCCTCTTTGGGTGCTGTACAAATTCCAAACAGGACCCAGGGAAGCTCATCCACCCATCCTGATAGATGGGTGCACCAAACTGTGTATGGAGTCGAAAACTCGCCGCCTCCAGGCTGCTGGGACAATGGGGCGAGGTTGGCCGGTAGCCACGTCGCACAGGAGGGTCCTCTCACCTGGGCCTACGAGAAAGTCCTGCAGCTGCAAACCCGAGACTGCGGTCCTGTAGCTGGGCATCTCGTCGTCTGCCTGCTGTGCCTCCGCCAGTGCTGCACAGTCCACCCCCAGGGTCAGGACCTGGACAGCTGGTCTGGAGAGTGCATCCGCCATGACGTTGTCCTTTCCCGAGATATGCTGGATGTCCATCGTGTACTCGGAGATGCAGGACAGATGTTGCTGCTGGCGAGCCGACCAGGAATCGGACACCTTTGTGAATGCGAAGGTCAACGGTTTGTGGTCCGTGAACGTGACGAATGGCCTGCCTTCTAAGAAGTACCTGAAATGCTGGATTGCCAGATACAGTGCCAACAGCTCCCGGTCGAAAGCACTGTACTTGAGTTCGGGTGGTCGTAGGTGCTTGCTGAAGAACGCCAGGGGTCGCCAGCGCCCCTCGATGAGCTGCTCCAGCACCCCGCCAACTGCTGTGTCACGAAAGCGGCTGCGGCCTCCTTGTCCCAAGTAATGTCCTTGCCTTTACCCGACATCAGGGTGTACAAAGGGAGCATGATACGGGCTGCTGAGGGGAGGAAACGGTGGTAGAAATTCACCATACCAACAAACTCCTGCAGGCCTTTGACCGTGTTGGGCCGGGCAAAGTGGCGGATCGCGTCTACCTTGGCGGGCAGAGGTGTTGCCCCATCTTTGGTAATCCTGTGGCCCAGGAAGTCGATGGTATGGAGACCAAACTGGCATTTGGCCGGGTTGATTGTGAGGCTGAAATCGCTCAGGCGGGAGTAGAGCTGGCGGAGGTGGGACAGATGCTCCTGACCACAACTGCTGGCTATAAGGATGTCGTCCAAATAGATGAACGCGAAGTCCAGGTCGCGTCCCACCGCGTCCATTAGCCGCTGGAATGTCTGTGCAGCATTCTTCAGGCCGAACAGCATTCGGAGGAACTCGAACAGGCCGAACGGGATGATGAGTGCTGTTTTGGGGATGTCTTCAGGGTGCACTGGGATTTAATGGTATCCCCGGACGAGGTCTACTTTGGAAAAGATTCTTGCCCCGTGCAGGCTTGCTGCAAAGCCCTGTATGTGCGGCATGGGGTAGCGGTCTGGAGTGGTAGCCTCATTCAATCTGTAGTAGTCGCCGCATGGTCTCCAACGCCTGGCTGCTTTGGGCACCATGTGCAAGGGGTAGGCACATGGGCTGTCGGAGCTCCGTACGATCCCCAATTCCTCCATCCTCTTGAACTCCTCCTTTACCAGGCGGAGCTTTTCCGGGGGAAGTCTTGGTGCGCTGGTTTGGAGGGGTGGTACCTGGGTCGCAATGTGGTGCTGTACCCCGTGTCTGGACATGGCTGCCGTGAACTGCAGTGTCAAAATCGATGGGAAGCCCGCCAGGAGTCTGCTGAATTCGTTGTCTGACAGCATGATGGAGTCCAGGTGTGGGGCCGGCAACTTGGCTTCACCCAGGGAGAACGTCTGGAAAGTTGCGGCATGTACCAGTCTTTTCCCTTGCAAGTCGACCAGCAGGCTGTGAGCTCGCTAGAAGTCTGCCCCCAGGAGTGGTTGGGCCACCACGGCCAGTGTGAAGTCCCACGTGAACCGGCTGGCGCTGAACTGCAGCTGCATTGTGCAGGTGCCGTAGGTCCATATCGTGCTGCCGTTTGTGGCCCTCAGGGTGGGTCCTGGCTTCCTGTTGCGGGTGTTGTACCCCGTCGGGGGCAAGATGCTGATTTCCGCTCTGGTGTCGACCAAGAAGCGGCGTCCCGACTGTTTGTCCCAGACGTACAAGAGGCTGTCCTGGTGGCCAGCTGCCATAGTCATTAGTGGCAGCTGGCCCTTGCAGGGCGGGCGACTACAGCGGGCTTTTGTGTCCCACCGCTGGTGGTAGAAACACCACTGTTCACTGGCCTCCTCATTCCTGCCTCTGTGTTGTGTGCGCCCCCCTGCCGGGCCTGGTCTGGTCTGCTGTTGGGCGCGTGGCTTGGTAATCTGACAGATGGACGCCATGCTCTCCCTCTTGGCTTTCCACAGCACTTCTGCCCGGGCTGCCACCTTCCAGGGGTCACTGAAATCTGCGTCGGCCAGTAGCAGATGTGTGTCCTCGGGCAGCTGCTCTAGGAATGCTTGCTCGAACATGAGGCAGGGCTTGTGTCCGTCAGCCAGGGCCAGCATCTCGTTCATCAATGCTGACGGCAGTCTGTCTCCCAAACCGTCCAGGTGAAGCAGGCAGGCACCCCGCTCACGCCGTGAGAGGCCAAAGGTCCCAATGAGCAGCGCTTTGAATGCTTCATATTTGCCTTCTTCCGGGGGCGACTGTATGAAATCCGCAACCTGGGCGGTCGTCTCCTGGTCAAGGGTGCTCACCACGTGGTAGTAACGCGTGGAATCAGAGGATATCTGCCGAATCTGGAACTGGGCTTCTGCTTGGCTAAACCACACGCGTGGTCGCAGCGTCCAGAAAGTTGGCAGTTTTAGTGAAACTGCGTGAACAGATGAAGAGTCGGTCATCTTTGGTCCAAATCCTGTTTGGACCATCGGGGTCACCAATGTAGCGATGTGCTACACACAGCGCTGAAATAATGACACGCAGACGGTAAGTTGTTTCGAGACTAGTTTATTCAAACTTCGCAGTGCTGGCATTTAAATCCCTAGCGCCCGCCCTCTCCGGGTGGAAATGACATCAGAGGTGCATTACCAAAGTCTCCCCCCGCACGCTGGCTATTTGTGAGCCGGTTCGCCTGCGCAGAAAGTGGGTCGCCACAGACTTATGAATTCCTTGTTTAATTGCCTGTTTTTGAATCAAACTATACATACAAGAAATGATTTTTAAAATTTTTCCTTTTAGAATTAAAGTTTCTATTTCATTAGGTTTCGGCAATAACATTGTTTGACCCAATTTATCTCTTAAATAAGCCCTTAATTGGAAATAACAAAAAAGAGTGTTGTTTGATATTTTGTATTTATTCTTTAATTGATCAAATGACATTAATATACCTCTTTCAAAACAATCTCCTATATATCTAATCCCTTTTTGAAACCAATTGTATAAAAGTTGGTTATCCATTGCAAAAGGAATAAGTTTATTTTGAATTAAAGGTCTCTTTGCTAATAAAGATTTCTTTATCTCATCATCAGCATTTATCTTATTCCATAAATCAATCAAATGTTTTAATATAGGAGATTCTTTTTTTTCCCATTTATATATAAAATCTTCTGGTATATTTTCTCCTATTTTATCTAATTCTATTCTAATCCATGCTGGTTTATTTTCATCAAAAAAGATGCAATAAATCTAAGTTGATCAGCTTTATAATAATTCTTAAAGTTTGGAAGCTGTAACCCTCCTGGTCAAACAAATTTCCATGTCAATTTTTCCAATGATATTCTTGACACCTTGCCTTTCCAAAGGAACTTCCTCACACATCTATTTAACTCTTGAAAAATCTTCTGCGGTAATTGTATCGGTAGTGTTTGGAATAAATATTGTAATCTAGGGAATATATTCATTTTTACAGCATTTACTCTGTCTACTAATGTTATTGGTAATGTAATCCATTTATCAAGATCTTCTTGAATTTTTTTCAATAATGGTAAATAATTTAATTTATATAAATTCTTTATATCATTATCAACTCTTACACCTAAATATTTTATACCATTTATCGGCCATCTAAATTGAGTTATTAGTCGACATTGACTATAATCTCCTTTAGTAAGAGGTAGAATTTCACTTTTATCCCAATTTATTTTGTAGCCTGATATTCTCCCATGTTCTTCCAATCTAGAAGATAATTTACGCAGCGAATACAATGGGATTGTTAAATAAAGCAAAACATCATCAGCAAATAAATTAATCTTATATTCCTCCTGGTTAACTCTGAAACCCATAATATCTGGGTCCGTTCTAATTAATTCAGCTAATGGTTCTATCGCCAACACAAATAAAGCAGGTGATAATGGACAACCTTGTCTAGTTGACCATGTTAACTGAAATGACATTGAAATTTGACCATTTGTCACTATTTTAGCTTTGGGATTAGTATTTAAGGTTTTAATTCATTTTATAAAAGATACTCTTAATCTATATTTTTCCAATACCTTAAATAAAAAATCCCATTCCAATCTATCAAATGCTTTTTCTGCATCTAAGGCAACTCACACTCAATTCCTCCCTCTTTTGTGCCAAATGAATTATGCTCAGTAACCGAGTTACATTATCTGCTGATTGTCTATTTTTGATAAATCCTGTTTGATCCATATGTATTAATTTTGGTAAGTATTTAGATAATCTATTAGATAAAATTTTTGCTATTATTTTATAGTTGGTATTCAACAAAGAAATAGGTCTATATGATGTTAGCTTTAAAAGATCGCTATCTTTTTTTGGCAATACTATTAAAATAGCTGACGAAAAAGATTCTGGAAGTTTATGTGTTCTTTCCACTTGGTATATTAACTCCATAAAAGGAGTTAGTAAATCTTTAAACTTTTTATAAAATTCGGGAGGAAAACCATCTTCTCCTGGGGATTTATTACTCTGAAGTGATCCTAGAGCTTGCTTTAAGTAAAGTCACTGTGCATGTCAATATTCAATTCAGGTAAAAGGCTGGTTTTAAACTAATGCTTCAGCTTGGGGGTAGGAGTTATCCTGGCACTTATGCTATATCTCATGTGAATCTATAAATGAGGGGTCCCCAAGCTTTTTTATGCCATGGACCAATATCATTAAGCAAGGGGTCCGTGGACCCCAGGTTGGGAACCCCTGCTTTTGATAAAATGGGATTGGAAGCTAACAGTTTGGTAATGGAATAGTCAATGCCATAAAAGCTTTGGAAGAATGTGCCATTGATTTAGAATCTGCTGTGTAGCTGATGTGGTACTTAAGGAATGATCAAGGAGCATACAATTTATGTAATCTAGGTGTGTGAATTTTAGATTGATGAGTGCCTAAGATTTAGTAATGTAGTCATGTTTTCTGCAGGGGGCTTTGTGCTCGGGTTAACATTAGCTCAGGGGCAAACGATTTTGAAAAAAAAGTGGTAACATTTTTGCATCCTTTTACCATTAGGGAACAAAGGTTAGGACAATGACGGAAACTGCACGAAAAGATATGATAAATGTGAAGATTTAGTCCATACAGAGGTCTCAGGTATGAAGACTGTTTTATTCCGCTCTTCCATTTGCCTGTCAGACTGAGGGAGGGAGAAAGTTTGCCTTGATGATTATAATTAGAGAATCTCTTTACAAAGCAAAACACAGCAGTTCAAGAAGGTGGTTCTTACCACTCCCTCAGTAGTTAGTAATAGGGAGTAAATGGTAGGGTTGCCATGAATGAACGGAATGGTATTTACCCTGTGTATGAGACTGAGGCCATTCAGTAGCAATAACTGTGCCATTTTAAAATCTACATCTGTTTAATTTAAGATTTAATAATAGCATACTAGCAAGAGGGGAAGGGTCCAGTCAAGGAAACTAAATGTTAAGTTCACTGTAAGTGAACATGCTTACAGTGCTGTGTACCTTAACACTCACAGCTGTGTGGCCAGATTCTTCTCTAACCCCACCTGCAGGTCTGCAGACGACACCCTTGCAGTGGGCTGGATCTTGACTAATGACAAGGGAAAGTATGTGAAAAAGGGGGAAAAAAGCTTAGTGGCATAGTGATATGACCACAATCTTCCCCTGAGTGTCAGCAAATCAAAAACTCTGGTTATTGATTTTGGATAGGGCACTTTAAACTGTATGTATGAATAATGCAGAGGTGGAAATGACTGAGAACTTCAAGTTCCTTGCTATAATCATTAAAGGACTAAGGGAAGATCCAAAGATGAAAGGAAATTCAGCACGTCCTCAATAATTTTTATAGATGCACTATAGAAAGAATTCAATTGCTCTGCTGAAGATTACAAGAAATTACAGAGTTACTTTATGTACATAGTTCAGTACATCACACAAGAAATAGAAAGGCAAACAAAATATTTAAACGGACGTTCTATCTTATCTACCTTTCCACTGAGCAGAGGAATCAAACGCTTGAAAACATGCACCACCAGGCTCAAGATTGACCATGATTATAAGACTATTTATTGAATGGATCTCCTTGCATGATACTACTCTTCATGGCCTTTGCATCTGATTGTCTACCTGTTCTGCACTTCTCTGTGACTGTAACTGTAACACTGTATTTTGCCCTCTGTTATTGCTTTTCTATTGTACTATGTTGATGTGCTTATGTTTAGAGATGACTTGTATGGATGGCATGCAGAAGAAGGTTATTTACTATATCTCGGTACATCAAATCTGAATCAGAATTAGAATCAGGTTTATTATCGCTGACATATGTCATAAAATATGTTGTTTTACCTCAACAGTACCATGCAATACATAAAAGTATACTGTAAATTACAATATCAAATACACAGTATTTGTAATAGGTAGTGCAAATAGAGAGAGAAATAGTGAAGTGGTATTCACGGGTTCACATGCCATTTCAAAAATATGATGATAGAGGGGAAGAAGCTGTTCCTAAAATGCTGAGTGTGTGTCTTCAGTCTCCTGTACCTCTTCCCTGTTGGTAGCAATGAATAGAGGGAATATCTTGGCTGGCAGGGGTCCTTAATGACAGATGCTTCCTTTTTGAAGCATCATATTTTGAAGATTTTCTTGATGGTGTGAAGACTAGTACCTATGATGGAACCGGCTGAGTATAAAATCCTCTGCAGATTTTTCCAATCCTGTGCACTGACACCTCCATTCTTAGTAATGTGACTATAAGAAATCAATTGCCAATTAATTACCATTTACCAATTCCCACTCCTTGTCCAAATAGCTTTTGCAATGATTTCTTCTGACTATTTGTCTGAGTGAATTAGGGAGGAGTATAGATTATTACAACACACTTGTAGCAGAAATACTTAAATCATTCTTAGCGACAGGACAGGTACCAGAGGATTGGAGGATAGGCAATCTTTTTCTGCTGTTTGAAGAAAGCCTCTAAACATAAACCAGGAAATTATAGGTCAACTGAGTCTGACATCCGTTGAGGGTAAGTTATTAGAAGGTATTCTAAGTGACCGTATATAAAGTATTCAGATAGACATGCATGGTGGGTCATGTCAAACCAATCTTAAAGAAATTTTCAAGGCAGTTACAGGAAAGTGGATGAAGGCAAGCAGTGGATGTTGTCTACGTGGACTTCAGTGAGGAAATTGACAGGACCTCACATGGTCAAGAAGGTTCAGTCACGTGGCATTCAGGATGAGGTAGTAAATTGGATTAGACATTGGCTTCTTGGGAGAAGTCAGAGAGTGGTAGTAGAGGGTTCTGACTGGAGGTCTGTGACCAGAGGTGTGCTGCAGGGATCGGTGTTGGGTCCATTGTTGTTGGTCATCGATATCAATGATCTGGATGATAATGTGACTGACTGGATCGGCAGATTTGCAGATGACACCAAGATTGGGGGTATGGTGGACAGTGAAGGATGTTATCATGGCTTGGAGAGAGAATTGCATCAGCTGGGAAAAAGAGCTGAAAAATTGCAGATGGAATTTAATGCAGACAAATGCAAGATTGTGTGCCTTGCTAGGACCACCAGGGCAAGTTTCACACAGTAAATGGTAGGGCACTGACATGTGTGGTAGGACAAGGGGATCTGGGAAGAGAGGTCCATAATTCATTGGAAGTGGCGACACAGGTAGATAGGATTGGAAAGAAAGTTTTGGCACATTGTCCTTCAATGTATTGTGTACAGAAGATGGGACATTATGCCCTTAAGACCATAAGAGCAGAATTAGACCACTTGGCCCATTGTGTCTGCTCTGCTATTCAATCACGGCTGATCATTTTTTCCTGTCCTCACCCTCACTCCCTGGCCTTCTCCCTGTAATCTTTGATGCTGTATCTAATCAAGAACCTATCAAGCTGTGCCTTAAATATACCCAATGACCTGGCCTCCCCAGGTGCCTGTGGTAATAAACTCTACAAATTCACCACCCTCTGGCTAAAGGTATTTCTCTGCATCTCTGTCTTAAATGGACTCCTGTCTATCTTGAGGCTGTGTCCTCTTGTCGTAGACTCCCCCACCATGGGAAACATCCTTCCCTCATCTACTCTGTCTAGGCTTTTCAACATTCGAAAGGTTTCATTGAGATCCTCCCTCATCCTTCTAAACTCTAGTGATACAGAACCAGAGCTATCAAATGTTCCTCATAGGATAATCCTTTAATTCCTGGAATCATCCTTGTGAACCTCCTCTGAATCCTAACCAATGCCAGAACATCCTTTCATAGATGTGGAGCCTAAAACTGTTTACACCACTCAAGGTGAGGCCTTACCAGTGCCTTATAAAGTCTCAGCATCACATCCCTGCTCTTGTATTCTAGACCTCTTGAAATGAATGCTAACATGGCATTTGCCTTCCTCATTACCAGCACAACCTGCAAGTTAACATTTAGTGTGTTCTGCACAAGGACTCCCAAGTCTATTTGCATCTCAGATTTTGGGATTTTCTCCCTTTTTAGAAAACAGAGTGCACATTTATTCCTACTACCAAAGTGCCTGATTATTTATTTTCCAGCATTGTATTTCATTTGCCACTCTCTTGTCCATTCTCCTAATCTGTCTACATTCTTCAGCAGCTAACCTGTTTCCTCAACACTATCTGCCCCTCAACCAATCTTCGTATCATCTGCAAACTTGGAAACAAAGCCATCTATTTCATCATCTAAATCAATGATAGACAGCATTAAAAGAAGCAGTTCCAACACCAACCCTTGAAGAACACTGCTACTCACTAGCAGTCAACCAGAAAAGGATTATTTTATCCCCACTCACTGCCTCCTACCAATCAGCCAATGCTCTAACCATACCAGTAACTTGCCTATATGCCATGAGCTCTTAACTTGGTAAGCAGCCTCATGTGTGGCACCTTGTTAAAGGCCTTCAGAAAGTCCAGATATCTATCCTACTTGTAATCTCCTCAAAGAATTCCAACAGGCTCATCAGGTAAGATTTTCCCTTAAGGAAACCATGCTGACTTAGTCCTGTCTTGTCCTGTGCCAACAAGTTCTCCATAACCTCATCCTTAACAAAGGACTCCAACATTTTCCAGTCACTGAGGTCAGGCTAACTGTCTATAATTTCCTTTCTGTTGCCTTCCTCCTTTCTTAAAGAGTGGAGTGAAATTTGTAACTTTCCAATCCTCTGACACCATGCCAGACTCCAATGATTTTTGAAAGATCATTACTAATGCCTCCACAATATCTACCACTATCTCTTTCAGAACCCTAGGGTGTGGTTCTCCTGGTCTGGGTGACTTAAGTACCCTTAGGTCTTCCAGCTTTTTGAGCACCTTCTCTCTTGCAGTAGTAACTGCACCCACTTCTTTTCCGTCGCACTCTTCAACATCTGGCACACCGCTAGTGACTTCCACAGTGAAGACTGATGCAAGATACTCATTTAGATCATCAGCCATCTCCTTGCTCTGCAATGTTATTTCTCCAGTCTCACTTTCTAGCAGTCTTATATCTACCCTCATCTCTCTTTTATTTTTCACATACTTGAAAAATCTTTTACTATCCACTTTGATATTGTTTGCTAGCTTGCTTTCATAGTTCATCTTTCCCTTCCTAATTCTTTTAGTTGCTCTCTGTAGGGTTTTAAAAGCTTCCCAATCCTTTGTCTTCCTATTAATTTTTGCTTTGTTGTATGCCCTTTGTTTGGTTTTACAATAGCTTTGACTTCCCTTGTCAGCCATGGTTGTACTATTTTGCCATTTGAGTATTTCTTTGATTTTGGAATGCATCTATCCTGCACCTTCTCATGCCACTGTTGTTCTGCTGTCATCTGTGCCAGCATCTCCTTCCAATACTCCTCTCTCATACTACCATAATTTCCTTGATTCCACTGAAACACTGCTACATCAGACTACTTTCTCCCTATCAAATTTCAAGTTGAACTCAAGCCTATTGAGATCACTGCCTCCTAAGAGTTCTTTTATCTTAAGCTCCTTAATCACCTTTGGTTCCTTACATAATACACTATCCAGTATAGTTGATCTCCTAGTAGGTTCGACAAACTGCTCAAAAATGCATCTCGTAGGCATTCAAAACAAACTCACTCTCTTGAGATCCATTTCCAAACTAATTTTACCAATTGACCTACATGTTGAAATCTCCCAAAACTATTAGACCACTGCCCTTTTGACATGCCTTTTCTACTGCCTGTTTTAATCTGTATTTCACATCTCAGCTGCTGTTGGGAGGCCCGTATATAACTGCCATCAGGATCCTTTTATCCTTGCAGTTTCTTAACTCAACCCACAAAGATTCAACATCTTCCAATCTTATGTCATATCTTTCCACTGATTTGATGCCATTCTGTACCAGTAGAGCCACACCACATCCTCTGCCTACCCTCCTGTCCCTCCAATACTATGTGTAACCTTGGACATTCAGTTCCCAATCACAAGCATCCTTCAACACGATTCAGTGATGGCCACAACATTATACCTGGCAATCTATAATAGTGCAACAAGATCATGGACCTTATTTCTTATACACCATGCGTTGAGATATAACACTTTGAGTAATGTGTTTGCTACCATTTTTGATTCTGCATCCCTAATATACTGATACCATGCTGGCTGCAATTATGTTCTATCATCTGTCTGCCCTTCCTGGCAGTCTGACTGCACGCTATCTTTCAAGATTCAAAAACTTCATTGTCATTCTAACCGTACATCAGCTCTTCAGGGCAGAATGAGACAGAATAAGATACTTGTTTACCATCTGTTCTATCCTGAGTTCCTTCACCCCAGTTCCCACACCGCTGCCAAATTAGTTTAGATCCTCCCCAACAGCTCGAACAAACCTGCCCATGAGAATATTGGTCCCTCTTGGGTTCAGGTGCAACCCGTTAGTATTGAACAGGTCATACCTCCCGCAGAAGAGATCCCAATGATGCAAGAACCTGAAACTCCAGCCCCTGCACCAGCTTCTCAGTCACGCATTAATCTGCCAAATCATCCTGTCTCCATCCTCACTGGTGGGTGGCACAGACAGCAATCCAGAAATTACTACCCTGGAGGTCCTGCTTCTCAGTTTTCTACCTAGCTCTCTAAATTACCTTTTCAGGACCTCATTGCTTTTCCTTCCTATGTTATCGGTACCAATATGTACCAAGATAACTGGCTACTCTCCCTCCCTCTCCAAAATGTTGTGGATGTAACCTGAGACATTCCTGACCCTGGCACCTGGGGGACAACATACCATTCGGTTGTCCCATTCATGTCCCGTTCATGTTGAGGTTGTAAAAGATGTTGGTGAGGCCTAATTTGGAGTATAGTGTGCAGTTTTGGTCACCTACCTACAGGAAAAATGTAAACAGGTTTGAGAGAGTACAGAGAAAATTTACAAGAATGCGCCTGGGTCTGGAGGACCTGACCTGTAAGGAAAGATTGAATACATTAGGACTGTATCCAGAAGTTATGGGTTGAAGGTGAAATGAAAGGAGTTTAAGAGGAACATGAGGGGACACTATCTTCATTCAAAGAGTCATGATGGTGTGGAATTAGCTACCAACACAAGTGGAGCATGCAAGCTCGATTTCAATATTTAAGAGAAGATTGGACACGTACATGGAAAGCAGGGGTAAGGAGAACTATGGTTCTGGTGCTGGTCAGTGGGGGTAGGCAGTCTGAATGGTTTAGACATGGATTAGATGGGCCAAAAGGCCTACTTCTGCACTGTACTTCTCTGTGACTCTATTACCTGTACAATACACAGTGACCAAATCTGTTTCCAAATGTAACACCATGAAACTTGACATTAATCTTGATTTCAATGCACCAAACAAAAACGGAAACAGCAATGGCACCTCACCTGTACGAGTCTTCACCTGGATTTTGTGAGAAATGTGTGCAATTTCCAATATTCATGTTAACATTTCCCTGCTGACTATCCACAGTGTGAAGCTACAAAAATTTCTTCCAACGAGCAGTAAAGAATGTACTTCAGCAATTTGTTCCAGCTTGGACCTGTTGGGGGACAGCTTCTCTGTTGATTGCATAGTTGTTAGCATGATGGTATTACAGCTCAAGGTGTTCAGAGTTCAATCCTGGTATAATCTGTAAGGAGTTTATATGTCCTCTCCATGAACGTGTGGGTTATCTCTGTGTACTCTGCTTTCCACCTACATTCCAAAGACACACCAGTTAGTTGGTTAATTGGTCATTGTAAATTGTCCAGTGAATAGGCTAGAATAAGTAGGTGGGTTGCTGGCCAGTGTCGCTCGTTGAGTGGAAGGGCATGGTCTATGCTGTATCTCAAAATAAATAAATAAACACACAAACAAGCAAATAAATAAATAAAAATGCACGTGCCAATCACTCCAGCAGGAAACACGTGACACAAAAGTAAATTTAAACATAATACTGTCTTCAAATTATGTCTATTAAATGCTTATCAATATTACCAAGGCTTAAGACTCAACGAATGTCTGTGAGGGATTCAGACAAATCACAGGATTAGTAGAACGTTTTCAAAATCTTATTTTTTAAATAAATTTATATGCATTCTTCAGTGTTTGCTCCATTACTTTTTAAAGTTAATATTTTATAAATTTTTGCTGGTTTGAATATACTTTAATGATCTTGAATGTTTCTGAATGCAATAACATTCAAAGAATTAAAATTAATCAAATTTTCCAAGTGATATTGAATTTTTGACATCCTCGACAGCTGACTAAAGCATATTTAGCCAGGTGACTACCACACTCCCTCCCCTCCTGCCCACGAACACAGTTGATTATTTGACCTCTAAGTATTCAGGACCTCTCTGGTATAAGGATATAACTGGTGGGACCACAGAAGTAACGATAAAATGTCTCATATAGCAGTGTTCCTCTGAAAACTGTGGGCCATAGAGTCTTGTAGTTATATTGATATTAACATTGGTTTATTATTGTCACATATCCCAAGATACAGTGAATAGCTTGTCTTGCATATTATTTACACAGATCAAATCATTGCACTGAGTTAGAATAAGGCAAAACAATAGCAATGCAGAATAAAGAGTGAAAGCTACCAAAAAAGTGTAAACATGCAAGATCATAACAAAGTAGCTTGTGAAAGAGATCTTTTCAAGATTCTGATAACAGTGGGATAGAGGCTGTCTTTGAGCCTGGAGGTATGTACTTCCAGGATTTTGTATTTTTCTGCCTGACAGGAGAGGAAAGAAGAGGGAATGTATGTTGATAGGGTCCTTGATTGTGTTGGCTGCTTCAGTGAAGCAACAAGAGGAATAGTACCTTATACAATCTTGAAATATTCAAGTCGTCTTGCAGCCGATGAAGTACACTTGATCCTGTTAAATCGCAGCTCAGAAAAAATAAATTGGAGGTTAATTTGGAAGGTATAAAACACTATGTGACTTCTGAAAAAGCCTGCAGTGTGTCTGAATTTTTGTGGAGTGTGTGTAGTTGCTTTATTTTCCTGAAGAGCTCAGGGCCTCTATGGGAATGTTGCAATTTAATGAATCCTTCAAGTCAAGCAACAAAAATCTCTTGACTGTTGGATGAAGTGTAACCGATGGGGATGTCAGATCTCTGTTGCCCTTGTGATTTGCCATTGCTACAGTATCCTCTTCCATCTGCTGCTGTTCATGAAAGGCAAGAGAGAGGAACCAAGAAATTATAGACCTGTTAGTCTAACAGCTGTTGTGGGAAGTTACTGGAATCTATAATTAAGGACAAAGTGACTGTGCACCTAGACAAATTTGAGCTGATTAGAGAGATGCAGCATGCATTTGCTAGGGTAGGTCATGTGTAATAAACTTGATTAAATTTTCTTTAGAAAATTGCCAACACAGAGAAAACACGGAATGTTGATAGAACAAACATCTAGAAGGTCTTTGATGGATTTCCTCAGAAAAGGCTGTGAAATAAAATTAAAGGCTATGGGACTGCAGATGAATAGATAGGCTAGACAGCAGAGCTCAGAATATAGAAAATGTCCAGACACTTGAAATTGAAATAACTGCTTGAAGTGGCTAAAAATAATTTTGATTAGGTCGATCACTTCAATATATTTATTCATGACAGAATGACAGATCCAAGCCAACTGATGCCATAAAGATTAGTAGCATAGTAATTAGTATGGATGAGAGTTTAAAATTACTAAGAGACATTGATAGGTTAAGTGTTTGGGAAGGGTTGTGGTAGATGGATTTTAATCTTGTTAAGTGTATTTCCATGCACTTTGCAGCAAAAAAAATTGGATCATTTAAAATATTATTTAAATAATGCAAAACCTGTGGTGGTCTAAAGATATTTCAAAGACATGTGAGACTGAAGATGCTGCAATCCAGAGAAACACAACAAACGTTGGAGGAACTCAGCAGGTTAGTCAGCAGTTTTAGAGGGAAATGGACAGTTAATGTTTTGTGTTGAGATCTGGAAGGTATTTTGAGCCATGAATTCAGAACAGTACAGATGCTCTGTTACCACCCAGCACTCCAAATACTTACTGTAAAAAAAAGATTTCATTTTATTGCTTTTCAATTTAGTTAGTTTCTGTGTTCACTATAGTTATTGTGGGTTCCTGTATAGGGGAAGATTGGGCAACCACTTTATACAGTCTATGTATTCAAACTTCCAGTTATCTGTTACTTTAATTCTGTATCCCACTCCCTCTTTGATCTCAGTCTCCTACTTGGTGAGCACTTCATTTTCTGACATATACATTACAGTCTTCCAGCTTCAACGCTGAATTCAACAATTTCAGAAAATCTTCACCATGGTATTTTTATTTTAGATTTCATGTGTAAACTCCACATTCCTTTGTAAATTCAAATTGTGATTGTGTACTTTTGGCTCCTCTAGATAACTTAAGTCTCTCAAAATCTTTTTTATCTCTGTATCCTATTACCTGTTTTGCCATCAGAGGTCCTACCATTCATCCTTCCCCTTTTTTCCTTTTCCTTGCCTCCTTTTTTCTGCATCATACAAATTGTTTTATCTCTATTTATTTCTGGGTTCTGCAGCATTGACACTGATTCTCTCAGATGGTGCCTCATCTGGTTTTCAGCATTTTCTGTTTTTAGTTTATTACATTCACAATTTCATGCTTTTGTATTAACATATGGAACTCAGTTAAATGCTAATTGAAAAAAAAAGTGGTGGGATATTAGGCTTCATAGTAATAATATTGAAATATAAAAGGAAGGATGTTTTGCCACAGTCACATGGATCCCACTTGGATTATAACTGGAATATTATTTGCATTTCTAAAGCCCCATCCGGAAGAAGGTGCTGATCACATTCACCATGATGGTGCCAAGGTCTAAGACTGATTTTGAGGAGAAGTTACATTGAGTATGATTGTTCTATCTGGAATGTGAGGAATATTTTAAATAATGTTTTAGAGTTGGGTTTTTGTAAGTTATTTTGGGAATGATAAAAGAAACTACAGATTTTTTATAAGTTTAATTCAGTATTAATTCTGTTGTTCTCTTTAGAGAAACTATCTAATCTGCTGGGGTTTACCAACATTCTCCTTTTGATTTAAGTTTTCTACCTCTCTTCTGATCTGCATTTAACAGCTTTTATAAGCCCCTTTAAATTGATCTCTTTTTTCCTCCTTTTCTTTCCCTCTCTCTTTTCCCCACTTATTCTTTCTGTCCTTACCTCTCTCACTATCTGTCTGTTTGTCTCTCAAATTCACAGTCTCCCATCTATTGAATGTACATCTCCTCAGGCAGTAGCTTACCCTGATAGACCCTTTGTCTGATCATCCTCACCCTCTCTGCAATTTAATGCTAAAGTACACTCGGTGGCCATTTTATTGGGTACACCTCTATCCCTGCTTGTTGATGCAAATATATAATCGGCCAATCATGTGGCAGCAAATCGATCCATAAAAGCATGCAGACGTGGTCAAGAGGTTCAGTTGTTGTTCAGACCAAATATCAGAATGGGGAACAGATGTGATCCAAGTGACTTTGACTGCTGAATGATAGTTTGTGTCAGACAGGGTGGTTTGAATATCTCAGGATCTACAGATCTCCTGGGATTTTCACACACAGCAGCCTCTGGAGTTTATAGAGAATGGTGCAATAAACAAAAAAAAAACAGTGAGCAGTGGTTCTGTGGGTAAAGATGCTTTGTTAATGAGACAGATCGGAGGAGAATAGCCAGACTGGTTTAAGCTGACAGAAGAGCAACTGTAATTCAAATAACTGTGCATTACAACAGTGGTGTGCAGTAGAGCATCTCTGAATGAACAGCATGTCGAGTCTTGAAGTGGATGGGATACAGCAGCAGCAGGCCATGAACATATACTCAGGGCCACTTTATTAGATACAGGAGTTGAGGTATTTGCCTTTGTAGCAAGAAAACTGAAGTATAAATGGAGGATGATTTGTCACTGTCGCACTGATCCTATTTAGATCAAAACTGGAATACTACACACATTTCTGGAAAGCCAGCTCTGAAAAAGGATGTGATCAGATTCTCCAAAATGTTTCCATGGACCAAAAACGACTCTAAGGAGAGATTACATATTGTACTATCTTGAATATGAGAAATGCATCGATTAACATTTTAAGATTAGATTTTTGGAAATTTATTTGGGAATGTTAAAAGGAACACTGAGTTGGTAAATTTTAACTCAGTATTAATTCTGTGTGTTCTCTTTAGAGACACTGTTTGATCTGCTGGGTGTTTCCAACATTCTCCTCTTGATTTAAATTCTCTACATCACTTCTGACCTGCATTTAATGGCTTTTTCAATCCCTTTAAATGTGTCTCTCACTGCCTCTCCTTTTCTTTCCCTCTTGCTCTTTTTCTGTCTTTCTCTCTCTTGCTATCTGTCTGATTGTCTCTATTATTTGTGCACTCTCATCTATCAACCACACATCTCTTCAGACAGTAGCTCACACTAATATTCCCTCTGCCTTATCTCCCTCACCCTCTGTCCAATTTAAAGCTAATTTATTTTCTTAATTTTCCAGCTTTGATGAAGCATCTTTAACTTGAAAAATTAACCCTTACACTTATCACAGTTGCTGCCTGACCTATGGAGTGTTTCCAATGTTTTCCGTTTTAAATTTTAGGAAGCGTAAGACAAGGAGTTAAAACATTCAGAGCCTGTCATTCAGGAGATGTTTGGAAACTCTTCATTTTAAAAGCGGTAGAAATATGGAACTCTCTGTTACAAAAAGCATGAGATGAAAGCTGAGTTAATCATTTTAAACCTGAGATTGATGGCCAATGGTTAAAAAGGATATTGGACTAAAATCAGTGTTGTATCCCCATGAACATTAATACTACTCTGCAGCACATTGAAATCCCAGCAAGACTGTCAAATACTGTAAATCTGTTACAAAATAACTTAAAAGCAAAAATCAATTGGAAAGAAAATGACAGGTGCTGAAAGTAAATCTGTTAATTTGCATTGGATCAACTGAATTATGTTAATGACCCAATTGGTAGCTCTAATGTGCTTCAAGGAGTTCTACCCTGCCTCGCACACTCAGTCTAGACTGTAAATAACACCTTGTAGATCCATACTGAATTTTAAATCTTTCACTGGATGAATTCTCACCTTTGGGGTAAATCAAAACTTACTTCTAATGCTGAACCTTGTAGTTAAACATCTGAACTGCAGAGACAATAAAAAGGTGGAATGAGAGGGAGGTAGAGACACAAGAGATTACAGATACTGGAGTGCTGCAGATGCATCTGCCCAGTTTCTTTCTGTCACTCTCTCACCCTCTCCCCATCCCCCTCCCCTTCCCCCTCCCCCTCCCCCTCCCCCTCCCCCTCTCCCTTCCCCTCCCCTCTCCCTCTCCCTTCCCCTCCCCTCTCCCTTCCTCTCTCCCTCCCTCCCACTCTTCCCCCACTCCCACTCTTGCTCTCCTTCCCTCCCAACCTCCAGCTCCCTATCATCTGTTGTCATCGTTCTGTCACACCTGGTTTCACTTACCCACTTGATGCTCAGTTCCCCCACTGGCTCCCTGTACCCTCCCCCTACCTGGTTCCCATTTCATCTATATATTAAAAAGATTAGCTTTATTTGTTGCATACGCATCAAAACATTGAAACATACAGTGAAATGCATTGTTAGTATCTGCTTACATCAGTGAGGAATGTGCTGGGCAGGCTGCACCTCCGGAGCATGCTCACAACTCATGAATTATCATTAGTGTCAGTGTGACCATTAAACCATATGACACAGGAACAGAATTAGGCCATCTGCTCCATCATTTCATCATGGCTGATCCATTTTTCTTTCAACCCCATTCTCCTGCCTTCTCCTGTAATGTTTCACTCTCTGACAATTCTTGATCTTATCAACCTCTGCCTTAAATACACCTAAAGACCTGGCCCCCACTGCTACCTGTGGCAACAATTTCCACAGACTCACCACCCTCTGGTAAAAGAAATTCCTCCTCATCTCTGTTCTAAATCGACATTTCTCTATTCTAAGGATGTGCCCTCTGGTCATAAACTCCCCTACTATAGGAAACATCCTCTCCTCAACCATTCTATCAAGACTTATCAACACTTGAAATGTTTCAATGAGATTCTTCCTCCCACTTCCCTACTTCTAAATTCCTTTTGAGTACAGGCCCAGAGCCATCAGATGCTCTTTGATGTTATGGTGTTCACCTGAGTTTAGCAATTAGCTTGAAACATTGCATCACCATTGAGGTGACATCCTCATTGTGCAGTTGTTGGTGTTTCTCTCTGGGAGTGCTCACACTTATAACCATATATAACCATATAACAATTACATCATGGAAACAGGCCATCTTGGCCCTTCTACTCCGTGCCGAACGCTTACTCTCACCTAGTCCCACTGACCTGCACTCAGCCCATAACCCTCCATTCCTTTCCTGTCCATATACCTATCCAATTTTACTTTAAATGACAATACCGATCCTGCCTCTACCACTTCTACTGGATGCTTGTTCCACACAGCTACCACTCTCTGAGTAAAGAAATTCCTCCTCGTGTTACCCCTAAACTTATATAGGCCCCAATTCGCTTGCGTCAGAACTGATTGGCTACCCGTTCAGTTGACCTTTAAATTCTATTGGCTTGCATATTTGGCCCCTCATATGACAACTCTTTCGTTCCCAGAATCATTCTCATGAACCTCCTTTAAACCCTTTGGCCCCAATTTCACATGCCCCTTTTGCTCTTTAATCTGACTATTACCACTCTCAGTCCTGAGGCAGGGTTCTAACTTGCAACATTGACAATTCACTTACCCCCACCCCCAGATTCTGCTGGATTTGCTGAATTCCTCCAGTAGATTGTACATTGGTGGGGGGAGGAAGACCTGGGGGAGAGTTATGAAGAGTTGGACTGGATGATGAAGTATCAACAGAAATAATTATCAAGATAATTATTTGGATAATTATCAAATGAGGTTTGTCAAATGATGCAAATCAACTTTCATGAAGCTTCATCCCAAACATTTGCATTGCACCTGACTCTACACTCTATTAGCTGCTCCGAAGGACACATCAGCTGCAGCCAACAGATGATTAAAATCTGGTCAGTCCAACAATTTCAGTGCAAAGATTTGTCTCCACTCAGATTATTGCAGGCTTGGGTATATTAAGGTGTAGGACTATGTGCTGAAGAACACTCTGAAAATCAGTGTAGCAGTCATGGAGGTTAAATGGGAAACGGATATGGTTCGTGACCATTACTGCATACTGAGGAGAGGAACCTGTGTAAAAACCTGTGTAAATTTAATAACAAACTCACAAAATGTGGATCTTGCTGACAAATAGAATGATACATCATACCATGAAAAACCTCATGCAAGCGGGCTAGATTGGTGTTTTAAATTTTTATGAAGAAATAATATTTTTACTTAAAAGAGCAGAGAGAAAAATGACCTCACCGAGCTCATTGGTTTAAAGTCAAGTATTTTTGCATTAGCTTTCATGTTTCCCTTCAGAACATCAAAGGATCTTTAATTACTTCTACAATGCTGTCTCTATTATCATGGAGGAAACACTGTTGTCAATGTGTGAACAGCAAGATCTCATAAAAATCGTGTGATAATATAAACGTAACTTACTATAGAAATGTTAACTAAAGGATAACTAATAGCTCCAGACATGGGGAACCTCTTAAATCGTGCCATGGGATTGCTGAAATCACCAGTGGTTTAGCTAGCTGAAAGGTGAGAAGTATTACAGTAAGCTTATAAAATTTTGTTTAGCCTAGCCCTTGAAGGGTTGCATGCGGTTTTGGTCAACCTATTTAAGAACAAATGTGAAGGCCTTGTAGAGGTTTATCAGGAGACTGCCCGGATTAGAGCTTATTAGATGTAAAGAAAGGTTGGACAAACAGATAGTTTTCTCTGGAGCATCAGTGGCTGAGAAGAATTATTAGATAGGTTAGACAGCCAGATGCTTTTTCTCCTAGGCAGTAATGTCGAATACTGGAAAGTATAGCTTTAAGGTGAGAGGAGGAAAGTTTAAAGGGAATGTGCAAGGGAAGATTTTTACACAGAGAGTGATAGGTGCATGCTGCACACTGCTAGGGTGGTGGTGGAAGCAGATATAATAGAGGGATCAACAAGCTTCTGGAATCTAGATAGACATAGGAATGGAGGGATTTGGATCGTGTGCTGGCAGAACGGAATAGTTTATTTTGGCATATTCGCAGCACAGACACTGCGACCTGTCCTCTTCTGCTCTATGTTCTATGAGCAACCCCAGGATCTGATTCACAGCATCATTATTTTTATTGGTGGATTTTAAGTTGTGGAATTTGTGCCTGCTGAGGTTCTGGGTGTGAGTTACAGGCTTCCGTAACTTCAGTCATCAGCCCGATTAGAATGTAAACTTTGAGTCCAGCTGATGAGCGACTCACTGTGAGGTATGGGTAACTGCATGATATGCCCACCAGCATTTATGAACCATAAATAAGGACTGTATTTTACAGGTGCTCAGGACGCCTTTAGTTTTATTCTTGAAAAAGAACATTCTTTGACGGGACCTAGGAACTAAGAATGGATTCGCAGTGTCAGACTGCCTGAAGCAGGGCTCACCTGTCCCACCGAGGCCATTGTGCAGTTTGAAGCTGGAGCCACCCCAGGCAATCGGCTGAGCTGAGTGTCAGAATGTATTTCCCCGGGTTGTGGAAGCCCAATCAGCAGCTTGTCCTCTTTCCACTACCTCTCACAAAGTAACCTGACAGGCATGTGTGGTGCAGAGGGAGAGATACTGAAGTGGATTGAGCAGTTCACTGAATTTTAATAAGAACTGTGCAGAACAAAAGGCAAAATAGCAAGCACTAGACCAACAGGGCCGATAAATGAAATTCTCAAACTAAAGCAAATGCCAACACTACAGCTTGGAATAAGTAATTTAATATTAAACTCCATTCCTTTACAGTGTCAATCTAAGCTGTAGTCTTCTTTCCCGGAATGAAGACTAAGGTAAGCCGGGAGTGCAGCTGTTGCTGTGCTTTGGTCAAGACTCAACAAGACTGAAAGGAAAGGAAGGGAGTTAAATACAACCACAATGAAACATTAATTAGCTGGAATATGCAAACTCATGAGTGTGTTTGCTGACCCCATTCAGCTGCCCGCCTGCGATGGCGCCCAGACCCTGTGTCAAAGTATGTGGTTCACAGAATTGGTGGGCAGAACCTGGTTGCTCAACATTACCTCCTTTAGCCAAGAAAGCACAGCAGCATCTCCACTTCCCGTTGAGATTGAGGCAAGTGAGGCTCCCCCCCCCCCACCCATTCTAAACAATTTTTACAGGAAAACCATTGAGAGTGTCCTGACTAGCTGCATCACTAGCTAGTATGGAATTGTAAGATATCTGACCACAAGACCCCTCACAGGATTTGAGGACTGCTGAGAGGATCATTGCGATCTCTTTCACCCACCCGAGATATCAGGAGAGCTGCATAAACAGGGCCCTAAGCATTGTCAATGATCCAACAATCTCTTTGACCCCCTACCATCAGGCAGGAGGTATCATAGGAAATGGACAATTGATGATTTGGGTTGAGACTATTCATCTGGACTGGAGACTTGAAACCTTGACTGTCCATTTCCCTCCACAGATGCTGCCTGACCAGTTGATCTTCCAGCATTTTGTTTGTTGCTCCAGATTCCATTACCAGCAGTCTCTCATTGTCCGTGAAGTCTGCATTCTGGTTCACGGTCTGGTCCATTGTCTCCGGACTCCGGGTCTTCTGGCTGTCCCTTGTTTCAGTTGGGTTTAATCATAGGCACCTGATTCTCATCTTTGGACTATTATAAGTGGCTATGGGTTCAAGTGTAGGGGCTGGTTTGTCTTGTCAGTATCCTGTCCTTGTTGTTACCCTGAGGCTGGACTGTTCCCTTCCCTTCCCCTTCTTTCTGTAGCCCTTGCCTGGAGCCCTGCCTGCATCTTTGCCTATTCTTGCTGTCAAGTTCTACTGCTGGATCAAGACCCGAGCTTTGCTGTGTCCAGATAAGGAACTGTTTTTTGTTGTTTGGAACTGTCTCTCTGTGTCTTCACCTTTGCTAGGTAGGTCTGACTGTTTGCTGCTGCCTAGCATTGGGGACTGTCTCTGTGTCCACGCCTTTGCTAGGTAGGTCCGGCTGTTTGCCGCTACCTAATGTTGGGAACTGTCTTGTCATGTTCAGCTTTCTGTGTATGAGTCCTGGCCCTACGTCCTGTTTCCAAGGAGGGGTCCTGGCTCTGTGTACCGTGTTCCTGACTGCCTAGACCACGGCTTTGTGTTCTGCGTTCCTGTCTGCCAAGACCAAGTCTGAGCTTCATGTCCTCATCCAGTCCAGGTGTTCCGCGTCCTGCCCCCACGTCCAATCTTGTTGCCTTATCACGTCTTGTCCTCGCCTAGATCTGGAGTCCGAACCTGAGTCAAGACCCAGGTTCTGGGTCCCTGTCCAGTCTCTGGCTCGGAGTCCTTGCCCAGGTTCCTAGTTCCTGGTCTAGGTCCTGCTTTGCTAGTCTAGTCCTCGCCCAGATCCTGTATCCTAGTCTTGTCCAGGGCCTGTGTCTTGTCCAGCGTCTTTTCTTCCCCACTTCCTTTGCTTTCTTGACTTGCCTAGTCCTGTCCCTGGTACTTCAGTGTCTGTGTCTTGCATTTGGGTCTGCTCCCAACGCCCACCTTATGACAACTCTGTTTGGGTCTACTCCCAATGCCCACCTTATGACACTAGTATCTCAATAGGGCAGATATAGAAACTCTATCTCTCCCTCAGGAAATGTTTGTACAATATTAAACTTTAAACCTAGGCCATTAAAGAGTGAAATCACAAAATGCTTGTGTATGCAATAGAACAATCATTACAATGTTTCGTTATCTTTATTTTCAGAATATGGGCAAGCAGTTAATGGCCTTTTCTAATTACCCATGAGAAGATGAATGTCTGCTTCCTGGTCCTGTGTTCATAATCAAAGATATGACTGGGACTTGTGATGTTGCTAATGGAGTTGTTGGTTAGAACTATGTCACATAAAATAAGCTCAAATTATCTGAGTGATAAATGTGAGGCACGTACATCTGGATGTATGGCCACAGAAACTTGTATTATATTTCATTCATATTTTTATATGCAATTTATTCCATATCAATACTTCTAATTGTAAAATATAACTATCTATATAATTCTTTAGTTTTTATAATTCTTGAATGTTGTTTTTGTTGTAAGTTGTATCACTATACTTAAATGTTACTGTATACTACCCTGAGATTAATTGTTTGCAGGCACTCACAGTAGAACAAAGAAATACAATAGAATCAATGGAACAACTACACACAATAAAAGACTAGCAAACAATCTAAGAGCACAAGAAGACAAACTGTGCAACTACTACAAAAATTAATAATAATAATAAAGATAAATAATACTGAGAACATGAGTTGTAGAGTGTGTGAAAGAGTCTATAGGGGTTGCGGAATCAGTTCAGTGTTTGGTAAGTGAAGTTATCCACACTGGTTTGGGAGATGGTTAAAGAGTAATAACTGTCCTGAACTTGATGTAAAGCTCCTCTACCTCCTTCTCCATGGCAACAGTGTGAAGAGAGCATGGCCTGGATGGTCCTTGATGATGATATCCCACAGCTGCATATTTGTCTGTCATCAGAAACTTTAACAGTATTGGGAAACAAAGTTGATTCTTGCTTCATGATTTGTAACTTGAAGCCACAATAGGCACTGAACCATGAGAACTTGATGATACAGGCTTCATATATAAACTTCTGTAAGTTAAAGGCACATGTGCCATTTTGTGCATTGTGAAGAGGAAGAGCTCATGAATAAGAAGTTTCATACCATGCGCTTGGTCTTGCAATCCATGAAAATCTGTGGATGGGGTCTATGAAGTTCTTATCCTTGGAACTGTTGAGTTATCTCCAGTACAGAGGACTTGAACATATTCTGAATAAAGCTGAACAAATCGTGGAAGGGTATGATGAGGTCTGTGATCAGTTGCAGATGTCAGACAAATGACAGAAGTTGATTATAAGGAGTCTACTTAAGGCCGTAAGACTATAAAAAAAAGACATGGCTAGGAAAGGACTCAAACATAGAGTCCAAATCCCTCCAGTAATTTGCTTTTGTAATATCTTCCAAAACTTGAAGAAGAATGAGAGATTGGAGATGATAGGATAATTCACAATCTCAGGAGTCGGAGCTATTTTATTTTTAAACAAAGGCATGATGACTACCAAATATTTAAAGGCCTAGTTAGAGTGGATGTGGAGAGGATAAGACCATGAGACATAGAAGCAGAATTAAAGCATTCAGCCTATCAAATCTGCTCTGCTATTCCATCATGGCTGATTTATTATCCCACTCAACCCCATCCTCCTGCCTTCCTTGTTTATTCTTTGATCCCATTGCTAATCAAAAACCTATCAACTTCTGCTTTAAATATACCTAATGATTTGGCCTCCACAACCATGTGTGACAATGAATTCCACAGATTCATTACCCCCTGGCTAGAAAAATTCCTCCTCATCTCTGTTCTAAAGGGATATCCTTCACTTCTGAGGTTGTGACCACTGGTCCTAGACATCCTCCAATATAGGAAACATCCTTTCCGTGTCCACTCTATCTGGGCCTTTCAATAATCGATTGGTTTCAATGAGACCTCCCCTCATTCTTCTAAACTCTAGTGAGTACAGGCTCAGAACCATCAAACTCTCCTCATACATTAAACCTTTTGTTCCTGGGATCATTCTCATGAATCTCCTCTGGACCCTCTCCAATACCACTATATCCTTTCTGAGATAAGGGGCCAAAAACTGCTTGAAATACTCCACATGTGACCTGAGGAATCCCTTATAAAGCCTCAGCTTTTTATGATGTTTCCAGTAGTCTAGGACTTGAGGGCACAGGCTCAGAACAGAAGGACCTCTGCTAGGATTGAGTCAGAACACAACAGCCACAGGTTCATGTTCTGCAGTATAAACAGGAAAATTCTGCTTAACAGGAAGAGGAAAGGGTTGCATTATGTAACCTTTTAGTGTGACTGTGTTCCATTATTGTTTAGCTTTGAGCAATCTCTCTTAACAAGAATTGAAGATTTCAACAGCTCTCTGAGCAGACACAATCCAATTACCGTGATATGACTCCAGCCAGCCCAATTTGTTGTACGCATGTCTGATTTAGGGAATTTCAAAATGGTGCCTATGTTTCTGTCATGTGCCTGAGGATTTCTCATTGAATTGGATGCTTTAACTGCTAGTGGACTGGTGTCAGCTTGAGGTGGAGATTTATTTTAGATCAGAAAATCAGGCAGCTTATTTTGCTCCCGTTTCATGGAGGAACAGTCGTATATTGATAGTGGCTGCTCAGTCTGCCAAGCTTGCAACAGTCTTAGCTAGAACATGCAACATCACAGAACAGGTCAGGCCCTTTTGTCCACAATGTTGTGCTATCCTTTTAACCTACTCTAAAAGCCAATCAAATCTTTCCCTCCTACATAGCCCTCCATTTTTCTATCATCCATGTACCACTCTTAAGTTTTTTAAAGGCTGCTAATATATCTGCCTCTACCACCACCGTCAGAAGTGCATTCCATGCCCTCATTACTCTCTAAGAAAAACTTGCTCTGATATCTCTCCCTATACTTTCCTCTAGTCACCTTAAAATATGCTTCCTGGTATCAGCTATTTCTTTCTTGGGATAATATATCTGGCTATTCATTTGATCTCTGCTTCTTATAATCTTTTATACCTCAATCAAGTCACCTCTCCTCCTCTTCCATCACTTCAGAGAAAAGCTGTAGCTTGCTCAACCATTCCTCAGAAGATATGCTCTATTATTCAGGCAGCATCTTGATAAATCTCCTTTGCACTCTTTCTAAAGCAAGTGTTCCCAAGCTTTTTAATGCCATGGACCCCTATCATTAACCAAAGGGTCTACGGGCCCCAGGTTGAGAATCCCTGTTCTAAAGCTTTCACATCTTTCCTATAATGAGAAGAGAACACAATATTCCAAGAGTGGTCTAACCAGGTTTTATAGAGTTGCAACGTTAACTCATGGCTTTTGAATTCAGTTCATTGAAGACCAACACATCATATGCCCTCTTTTAAAAAAAAGATCAACTTAATCCTGCTCTTTCATCATAAGCAAGCAAGTTCTGTTCTTTCATGAATTTATTCAATTTCGTTTTTTTTAAGTTTCTGCTGAACTTGTATCCAGTGCCCTAAAGTGTAAAGCTTTTCTGATCTGACCTACTTTCTGAATGGTAATGCCTTTCCTAGTGTGCCCTCTGGTTCTCATGCCATTCCCTTTAACTCTGACTTAATAGAAAAGCAAGACATGTGAATTTTTAAATTAATAATAATACTTTATTGATCCCGAGTGGGAAATTCTTTCATTACAGCAGCAACATTTAAAAACACACTTAGCAGTGTGCTTAACAAATAATAAATACAGAATAATAGTGTAAAAATAGTGATAATATAAAAATAGTGTACCAATGTGCAATAATAATGTACAAAATAATAAAACAGATTATTGTACTCTGATGTGTGTTCTCCTGTCACACAGAGATGGACTGTTGTATACGCTTGATGCATTTGGTAGGAAAGGTTCTCTGTAATGATCCTTGTGACAGTGGAGCTGAATGACTGTGTTTGGAAAAAGTGCTTCTCTGATTATTCAGTAGGTGATGGAGAGGATGTGCCAGATTGTCCATATTTGACTGAAGGTTTAAATTGACCTCTTATGCTCTGCTGTGCATTTCTTGCATTCTGTGTTTTCACTCAGTGGCCACTTTATTAACTACCTAAAGTGATCACTGAGTCTATGTTCTTGTCTTATGCTACTGTAGCCCATCAAGGTTTTACGTGTTGTGCATTCAGAGATGCTCTTCTACACATCACTGTTGTAATGTGTGGTTGTTTGAGTTGCTTCCTGTCAGGTTGAACCAGTCTGACCATTCTCCTCTGACTTCTCTCATTAACAAGGCATTTTCACCATAGAACTGATGCTCACTGGCTGCCTTTTGTTTGTCACACCATTCTCTGTAAACTGTAGAGACTGTGGTCTGTGAAAATTCCAGGAGATCAGCAGTTCCTGAGATACTCAAACCACCCTGTCTGGCACCAACAGTCATGTCATAGTCAAAGTCACTTAGATCACGTTTTCCCCATTCTGATGTTTGGTCTGAACAACAACTGAGCCTCTTGACCATGTCTGATGTTTTAATGCATTGAGATTCTGCCACATGATTGGCTGATTAGATATTTACACTAATGAACAAATGTACAGGAGTGTCTAATAAAGTGGCCACTGAGATTACACTTCTCATGATACCTTGTGCAGAGGGCAGAGGAATCATTTCCTAGGAGTCTCGCCTATGTCTGAGCTATTTAAAAATGAAGTGGGGAGAACTCTCATGTTTTGTGTATTCTGAGTCCTACATGGGGATTGAGTACAAGACCAACCTATAATCCGTCAAGAGTGCACTGTTCAGCATAATCTTATTGCCTTGAGCTCCCTGACCCATGTCATGTGTTTATCATAAGCAAAATGTTTCTTATCGCAAACACAGAGAAAACTAATCAGTTCCATATATGTCACAAGCTCATCAACTTCAAATTCAAAGTAGAGTTTATCGTCATATACACTAGTACCTGTATGCACAGGTACACTGGCAAAGTTACTTGCAGCTGCATCACAGGCAAATTATATCATATTAGCATCATTCACAAGAACAACATAAATTTATTATAAATTATACACAATATTTACTAACTGGATTCAATCAGTACAATATTTAAAAGTCCATTTTATTGTAAAGAGGTCAAAGTGGTCAGGGCTTGTTGAACTATAGCAATTAGAGTTGAGTTCGAGAACCAATGAAGGGAAGGTAAGTAGTTGTTCTTGAACCTCGTGGTGTGGTGATTCAGGCTTCTGTACCTCCTGATGTAGCTCCAAAACAAAAACCTGCAAGGCCTGGATACGGGGGATCTTGTTATGTTGACTTCTTGAGGCAGCACTTCCTGTAGATAACGGTGAGGAGGGAAGTACCTGGGATGTATTAGGCAGAGTCTGCTCTTCTCTGCTGCCTCTAATGCTCTTGAGCATTTGAATTGCCTTTCCAGTTCATGCAACCAGTCAGGATACCTTGGCAGCTTCCCTGCAAAAGACACATCCAAGTTGTAAAGTTAGCCCAAGGATGTCTGGACCTAATAAGGCTTAAAGAGAACCTAGTCCCAAAACAAGTGCAGAAATGAAACTGTAGCCAAAAGAATTCAGTGTTGAATATCACAAAGACCTTGCAATGATAACTCTTCTCAAAAAGTACCAGACTAAAACCAAATAACATTCAATCAACAGAAGTGGCAAATTGTCCATAGGGTCTAGATAGCTCTAGTATTAGTACCTGGGAAGAGAATCTTGGCTCCTTGATTGAAAGGTTCCCTGCCTGCTTTGATATGAAAGGCCAGCAGATACAGGTCATATTAGCCACAACCATATGATATCCTTGTAGAGATGTTTTGGTATCCCTAAAGCATGCTTCAAGGGAAATGAAAGAGGTTTATTGGTACCTGAAGTAAGAAGTCCAACAAAAAAAATCTTAAGAAGTGTTAATTGGTGGAAAGAATGCAAGAGATCCAGCATCTCATTGATAACCCTGGCGTGTATGGACTGTTAAGGCCACATGCAGCCCAAACATCCAAAGGTCTACCTCATGGAAAGCCGTGATTATCGAGGATGGATGTAGTTGATGACTCATGAAAGGAATTCTCAACTGTGCCAATGCACACAAAATGCTGGAGGAACTCAGCAGATCAGCCAGCATCTCCAGAGGAGAATAAACAGTTGACAGTTTGGGATGAAACCTTTCATCAGAACTTGAAGGTAAAGGTGCAGATGCCAAAATAGAAAGATGGAGGGGGTGACAGGTCTGGCTGATTGACGAGCTAGAGAGCAGCAGAGATCACCAAATGGGAGCAATGAGAGAGGATATTATTGGTCTCGCGTTGAAGAGAGGAGTTCAACTTCTTCAAGGTAGACACACCTCCAAGAGGAACAACAAATCAGAGACACGAGATATTCTGCAGATGCTGGAATCTTGAACACCATACAAAAGATTTGATGTAATTTAAGAAAAAGCTGCTCAAAGTATGGCATATTCTCTCTAGAACCACTATCACCCAAATTATTTTCAGAGGTGCCAAGTTACTGAAGCCAAAGAAAAAAATTAGCCTCACAATTTTACAACCCAAAAACAAAGCTCCTCCAACAACCTGTTCCTCTTGTACACTCAGTGGCCACTTTATGAGGTACCTCCTTTATCTGATAAAGTGGCCATTGAGAGTATGGTTGTGGTCTTCTGCTGTGGTAGTCCATTCACTTCAAGATTCAACATGTGTGTTCAGAGATGCTCTTCTGCACACCACTTTTGTAACATGTGGTTATTTGAATTATTGTTACCTTCCTGTCAGCTTGAACCAGTCTGGCCATTCTCCTCTGACCTCTCTCATTAGCAAGGCATTTCACCCAGAGAACTGCCACTCACTGGATTTTTTACTGTTATTTTACATACCATTCTCTGTAAGCTCCAGAGACTGTTGTGCATGAAAGTCCTAGGACATCAACAGTTTCTGAGATACTCAAAACACCCCATCTGGCACCAACACACATGTCACGGCCAAAGCTACTTAGATCGTCCCCATTCTGATGTTCGGTCTGAACAACAACTGAACCTCTTGACCATCTCTGAATACTTTCATGCATTGAGATGCTGCCTCACGATTGGCTGATTAGATACTTGCATTGGTGAGCAGGTATACAGGTGTACCTAATAAAGTGGTCACTGAGTGTACAACAAGGTTCTTTGAAAGTAATGGTCTGCGGCCTCACTCCGGAAAACATAGACCACTTCCCATATCTTGGGACACGTTTCTTAGTGAAGATTGACATCGATGATGAAATACACAATTGCCTTCAGAGCACCAGAACAGCCTTGGGCTGCCTAGGTTATCGAAAGGTGGAGAGTTCAAATCCAGCACAGAACTCAGAAAGCAGTGATCCTTGTACTACTGAACTATGGATTACCTTCAATAGGCATCTCAAAGAGTTGTCATCTCATCAATGCAGTCTTCATAAAATCCTCCAAATCTGCTGGCAGGATAAGTGATTCATCACCAGTACAGACCACCATGTCAACATCCCCAGTATTAAAACCCTAATTTCACTCAGAAAGCAATTCTCAGTTCAGCCCATGCCGGTTGTATGCACAATACCAGACTCCAAAACAGGCTCCCTTTTCTGACCTCTGCAATGTCAAGAAATCTTCAGATTGACAGAGGAAATGATTCAAGGTGTTCTAAAACCTCTTTGGAAAAAAGTGTAGCATCTTTAACAACCTTGGGAATTCTTGTTCCATGAGCACTCAAAATGGAGGATGAGTTAATGCATTGCAAATCTTAAGTCATTTGTCTAGAGCATACAGAAGCCCAGTGGAAATTGTAGAAAAGGTTTGTGGCTCCCTAACCGCTGCACTCCTCGACATGTACCTCCTTCCACGTCTGTGCAGAACCTTGTCTTACCATCCACCTCTCATCGAAGTGGAAGCAAGTCATTCCTGATACCTAACAGCGAGAAAGATGTTTCCCAACCCACACTGTTGACAGTTAACCCAATTATTTCAGTTTCACTCTGATTATTAGCTTAATCGCAGACCATTCACTGTAGCTTCGGAATATAGATGTATTTTCTGGGCTTCTGCTTTTCTGCTTAGCTGTCAGAGGTAGTCTTTTTCACACAGTGATAAGTGCATGGAACACACTGCTGGGGGTGATGGCAGAGGCAGATATATTAGGGACATTTAAGAGACTCTTAGGTGCATGGATGAAAGAAAGGTGGAGGGCTATGTGAGAAGAGAGGGTTAGATTGATGTTGGATAGGTTAAGAGGTTGGCACGTGCACTGAAGTGCCGGTCGGCTCTTCTATGTTCTGTGTAAATCCTGCCTTCCCCTTCCTCTCTACCCCTCTAGCACAGTTACATTTAGAAGACACTGAATGTTTTTGTGTTTTTATCACAGTCACCTAATGTGATCAATTCATGTGAACCAGTCATTTCCCTATATTACAAGCAAATGTAATGCTATGTGCGGTGAGGGCTGATAGTGTTGGAAAAACATTAAAGTGAAAGAAGGTCATGGTAGGTTGTTACCTGAAACACTTTCAGAGAGAGCATTTGCATTGGAAATATAATAATCAAGGAAAGGGCAAACAAGACATTGTGTCCTATAATGATTTGCATTTCTTTGCCAAAACCAAACAGAAATAAAAAAAATCTGTTTGTAATTCAGAATTTATATTGTAAGCTATTGTACTTTAAAATAAAAGAAAGCTAAATGATATGCAACCTGTTCTACTTACATAAAATTTCTGCTGCCTGGAATGACAAGAATATTAAAATGTGTGTTTGAGAAATTCTGATTGAAAGCTTACCCAGCATTACTGAACAGAATCGTTTTGGTATAATTACTGGCTTTATCCTTAGAAAATGTAATTAAAATATGTGTGGCAATCAAATATAAAATTGAAATTATAAAGAGCGCTGGCAAGACACAGCGTTAGTCGCACATACAGCAGTTCCAAGGAAAGGATGGATACTGTGAGAGATGAGGGGTGGGGTAGGAGTGAATGTCTTGGGGATTAGGGAGATATTTTCCTTGAGGTGCTATTTTCTGTGGCACCAAATGACTTGAGCACAGGGCTTAGAGGGATCATGTCAAAATTTTAAACCAGCCGATTAAACCAAGCTACCATGAGGGAGGATTTCAGTGGAGGCTTAAGAAGAATAGTCTCTGGTGCGGTTGTAGGTAGGAAAACAGTAGAGAATGGAAGTACAGTGTGTCCTTTCTCACCTGAATATCACGCTGACCTTCGTGCACACACAAGACACACAACACGAACACGGAATGTATATTTCTAAACTCCTGCTGCTTATGATCTGCAAATGCGCAAAGAAAATTCTGAAGTCTAGTTGGATGAAGGAATTAGCACACTGTTCCTTGCAGAAAGAAGGCACGTGAAGTAGGCTGCTTCTGTTTAACAGCAGAACAAGTTAAGCAAGTTGATGTGAGGCACAGTGTGTTGTAGAGTTCAGATTCAGGTTGATTATCACTGACGCATGTCATGAAATTTGCTGCTTTCTGGCAGCAGAGTTTAAGAGTAGGTAAAAGGAGATAAAGATTCTCAATCTAAAAATTAGCTGGTAATACAAAGGTGGAAAGGAAATAGACGTGGTCAAATGACCAAAAGGAATCTTTTATTTAGGAAATGAAAACAAATTACATCATCCCATTAAGTGAAAGGAAATGCTAAGAGGGCTGGCAGAGGAGAAGGGAAAAAGGCTGTTGAGCTGACATGATGCTTATTAAAGGGAAATGCTGCAAGTGGTAAGGTCATAAGAGTGCACACGCACACACACACATGAACGATATTTCTGTCATTCCTGACTAATTATCAGGCACTTATTTTCAAAGCTCCACCTTCATATAAAGAAATTCACAGAAGTGTCTAAATTAACTGAGAACTTCGACCAGAGGTCTAAATTAACTGAGAACTTTGAATTTAACTCATCCTGATTTGCTATTTGCTCTTTTTAGTCTAACCAAAGCACAGTTCTATCCCTTCCTTGAGCACATTCAGGAGGAATGAATATGTGAGCTGACTTTTGTATTGCAGGTGCCCTATTGAGAAGAGAAATGTCAAAAGGCAGCAAGCTGTGAATCTGAGGCAGCAGAGCAGAGGTCAACACTGCTGTTCTTTCTGATGACTTCATACTTGGTGTTCTAGCCAACTTTTTATCTACTATCATAAGCAAGTAAATTCCATTGGGTATTCTAGTGTGCTTTTATAGGTAAATTCAGTGCAGTTGCTGGTTTAAATTACAGTCATAGAGTTATATAACACATGAGTAGGTCCATAAGAACATAATACATATGAGTAGAATTGGTCCATTCAGTCTACTGAGTCTTCTCTACCATTTGATCATGGCTGATTCATCTTCCCTTTCAACTCCCTTCTCCTACCTTCTCCCTGTAACTTTTGATGCCATTACAAATTAAGAACCTATTGACCTTTATTTTAAACACACCCAATGTCTTCCCCTCCACAGCCATCTGTGGCAATGAATTCCATAGACTCTTCACCCTCTGACTTAAGAAATTCCTTTTTATTTATGTTCTAAAGGGATGGCCTATACTGAGGCTGTGCCCTCTGATCCTAAACTCTCCCTCTATTGGCAACATGCACTCCGTGTCTACTCTACCTAGGCCTTTCAATATTTGGTAGATTTTATTCTTCTAAACTCCAGCAAGTACAGGCCCAGAGCCATCAAATGCCAATACTCCAAATGTGGTTTGACCAATTCCTTATGAAGCTTCAGCATTACATCCTTGCTTTTATATTCTAGTCCTCTCAAAATTGATGCTAATATTGCATTCAATCTGGAAGTTAACCTTTAGGACCTCCAAGTCCCTTTGCATCTCTGATTTCTGAATTTGCTCCCCATTCATAAAATAGTCTATGCCTTCATTCCTTCTACCAAAGTACATGACCACACAATTCCCTACACTACATTTTATCTACCACTTCTCTGCTCCTAATCTATTGAAGTCATTCTGCAGAATCCTTGCTTCGTCCACACCAGCTGCCCTTCCAACTATCTTTCTGAAACAGCCACAAAGCCATCAATCCCATCTTCCAGATCATTAACATATAACGCAAAAAGAAGCAAGATATAACATTGACCCCTGTGGAACACTACTAGTCACCGGCAGCCAACCAAAAAAGACTGCTTTATTCCCGTTCTTTGCCTCCTGCCAGTCAGCCAATCTTCTATACATGCTAGTATCTTTCCTGTAATACAATGCTCACTTAGCTTAAGCAACCACATGCGTGGCACCTTGTCAACGGCCTTCTGAAAATCCATGTAAGCAACATCTACTGAGTCCCATAGTCTATCCGGTCTGTTATTTCCTCAAGATTCCAACAATAGTTGTGAAAGAAAACGACTTGGACTATCGGTGGTTTGGCTCAACTCCTCCATGTCAACCTGAACTAGTCCCACCTGCCTGTGTTTGTCCCATAGCCCTCTAAACATTTCATATCCATGTCTCTACCTACATGTCTTTTAAACATGTCATTGTACCTTCCTTTACAGATTCTTCTGGAAGCTTCCTTCATATGTCCACCAACCTTTGTCACATCTCTTTCAAAATCTTTCTCCTCTTAAACCTCTGCCCTCTAGTTTTAGACTCCTCTACCATGGGAAAAATAGATTATGACCATCCACTGTATATATGCCTTTTATGATTTTATATTATTTACTCTGAACATGGGGAATTGGGTCTCTTCCTCACTTAAGACAATGAATACAATCTGTATCTGCATCTGATTCCTCAAGCAGAACTTCCAGATATCAACCACCCTCTATAGCTAAAAATACCCTCACATCCCCTTTAAAATTCCTTCCTCTCACCTTAAACATATGCCCTCTTGTTTTGCTTTAAAGGTAAAATGAAAGCTAGATGTGTGTGTAAGAGAGGGAGAGAGAGTGAGAGAGAGGAATTATAGAAATGTATATTTGCTTCTGGAGTCTTTAGAAGGGTTAGCAGGATTTGAGTAAGTACCTCATGTGAATAATTACACCAACATTGATTATCAAGGATGAATGTCTTGATTTTGTGCTGGATCATTTTACAGTCTCACAATTACATATGACTTTATTTATAGATAATGTGGTTATTTTGAGAGCCACACAGATGCTGTATTAGCAGTGATGTGAGACTGTATTCAGTTCCTCATATGTTCTACAACCAAGATAATCAAATTAGAAAATCACTGTGCATTCGAGAGTAACAGCTTTTGTGAATGGGGCCTTTTCTTTCCTGAATAATCAGTGCATTAGTAGATTGGATAAGTGGTACGGTGATGTGTGTACAATTGTACTTGCTGGATTTGATATTTTATTTGTATCTAACCAAAATGCAGGCAAAAGAGCCAGGACTGGAAAGTAAATTGTCAATGAATCTAAGAGGGAGTATATCTTCTTCCCGATCCCTCCCCATTCAGGCTTCATTCATGCTCAAAAGGTTTTCTGAAGAGTCTAATAGCCTTTTATTTTCTGATCTTCATTAGTTCACCTGCCAATATATCCAGTGTCTGGCAACACGTGGAAACTGAACTCCTTTCGGACTCGGGCTGAACTATAGAGGACAGGGAGGATGTCTGGCCCCTGCAAAAGTAGCACGCAGGCCCACCAGTGTGTGGACACGCCCTGATGCTTGTGAACTAGATCCCCAGCTATGAGTAAATAGCCCCACTGCCTTGTAGCAGCCTTGGGAAAGACAAAGGCTACGGGAGTAAACCCAGACAGCAAATCCGGAGTGGAGCCTTAAGGCGGCTAGGTGTCATTGTACATCCTCCCGGCGGCTCCTGCAGCCAAGCTAGTGCCAAATGTGTCACTTCAAAAGCTTTCCTAGTGTGGCCGAGAGGAGGATCTTGACAACTTGGCATCTTAGGATCTCCATACCTTTCGCCCAGGCTTATGATGATGATGATCACCCATTACAGATGGATGTCAACCAACCAACCATATCTATCCTGTATCTGTCAGAAGCAAAAGAACCCATCTGAAAGAAGGAGTTGGGTTCTGCATTGATTCCAGTGAAAGAAGTCTTATGGAGAAAATGTGGAGGAAACAATGACTATAGGCTAATTAACCACAGTAAAGAATGAAAACAGGACCAGCAGACTGGTTTGCTAAAGGCCCAATGAGAGTAAAAGATTCCATCGTTGGCCCAGCCCACCCTATAATCCTGCATCCATTCCTTGACCTGTCCTTCTCATCAATGAGGTCCATTCCACTTTCTAAGCATAAGTTAATTGATCCTTCCTCTCTAACTCCTAGTTCTGCCAATATTGTCAATGGTACCTCCTCCATATATTTTCCTTTGAAACTCTGCCATCATCCAATACTTAAGCAAATGCAACTTTGAGCCTTTCATTCTTGTTAGCCATTGCACAAATTTCAAACTCCAGATTTCACGCCCAGCCCCCCTTTCATCAACAGGTCCCGGAGTTATTTAACGTGATATTTCACCTAACTCAAGCTCCTGCATTATATCCTAACCAAAGTTGTGAAATTAACCTAACTAGGAATTTAATCCATTTCTTTGTGTTACGAACCCCGTAACTGGGTCACCTACCAGCAAAGATAGAGAGGCCCGTTGAAGTCTGATGGTACTATTTTTAAAAGTCTTTATTTATAAAGGGGCACAAAAATAAGATTAATACAGACATTCAGATAAAATACGTCGTCAATACTCAATCTAAAAACGCGGGTATAATAATAATCATCAATTAAGCAATAGCTCTATCGTTTGTCTAGGGGATATTGTATTGTCCAATGGAAAGATAAAAGTCACTGTCTGTTCAAGCTGCAGCTCTTTGGGTTTTAAGAGAGAGACGGTTTGAAACTTGCCCTGGTCTTTATGAGGCCAATCCGTTGAGTTGGGGGAGTTGGTTCCCCGTCGTTAGTTCCAAGTCATTTTCCTTGGTACCAGCCACCAGTCCCCAGGCAAGGGAACCGAACACACGTGGCTTCCTTCAAATGGCTTCATGCTATTACAGGATCGCTAGCGTTTCTTCTGGTGCATCTGAGGGGCTGTCCCTACAGCCCCCCCTTTTATCTTAACTCGCCGGGTAGTAGATGTCAATCAGGTTGGGGTGATGTAATCTCTCTCTCAACCAGCCCACTTTGCCCGAGGGCTTGCACGTAGCATAGTCCCCAATCCACAAAAGTTGTCTCCAGGGGACAATGGCCATGTCTCTCTCTCTCATTTCCTGGGTCCTCTGACCCAAACCAATAATGCTCTTGTGATTCTCACAAAGGAGGGGGCTCCCCCGCACCCTTCGGCCCCTCAGAGCTGTGGTACATTCATAACATTTGTGACCTGTTGTACAATGTGGAACATAAGACCATAAGACATAGGAGCAGAATTAGGTCATGTGGCCCAGTGAGTCTGCTCCACCATTCCATCGCAGCTGATTTATTATCCCACTTGACCCTGTTCTCCTGCCTTCTCTCCATAACATTTGACACCCTGACTAATCAAGAATTTATCAACCAATGCTTTAAATATACTCTCAAAGACTTGGCCTCTACAGCCATCTGTGGTAATTAATTCCACAGATTCACCACTTTCTGGCTAAAGAAACGTCTCCTCATCTCTGTTCTAAATGGATGTCCCTCTTTTATGTGGCTGCGTCCTCTGGTCCTAGACTCACGCTCTATAAAATCATCCTCTCCTCATCCTCTCTATCTAGGCCTTTCAACAGTCAATGGAATTCAAAGTGATTCCCTCCCCACATTCTTCTAAACTCTAGCAGATACAGGACCAGAGCCATCAAACACTCCTCTCATGTTAATACTTTAATTCCTGAAATTATTCTTGTGAACCTCCTCTGGACCCTCTCTAATCCCAGCACATCTTTTCTTCGATAAGGAGTCCAAAACTGCTCACAATGTTCCAACTGCGGTCTTACCAATGCCTTGTAAAGACTTAGAATTACATCTTGGTAACTGAATGCTAACATTGCATTTGCCTTCTTTACCACTGATTGAACCTACGAGTTAATCTTTAGGGAATCCTGCATAAGGATTTCCATGTCCCTTTGAAACTGTGATTTTTCAACTTTCTCCCCATTTAAAAAGTAGTCTATGCCTTTATTCCTTCTACCAAAGTGCATGACTTTACACCTCCCTAGACTATATTCCCTCTACCACTTCATTGCCTATTCTCTCAATCTAATTCCTGTTACACACTGCCTGTTTCCTCAACACTATCTGACCCCTCCCCAACCTATCTTTGTATCATCCACAAACTTTGTGACAAAACTATCAATTCTGTCATACGTATAATGTAAAAGGAAGTGGCCACAACACACCCTGAGGAATGCCACTAGTTACTGACAGCCAATCAGAAAAGTCCTCCTTTATTCCCACGCTTTGCTTCCTGCCAGACAATCTTCTTTTATACATGCTAGTATCTTTTCTGTAATACCACAGGCTCTTAACCTGTTAAGCACCCGAATGTGAGGTGCCTGGTCAAAGACCTTCTGAAAATCTACATAAACAATATCCACTGACTCTCCCTTGTCTGTCCTGCCTGTTATTTCCTGAGAGAGTTCCAACAGATTTGTCAGGCAAGATTTCCCCTTAAGGAAATCATGCCGTCTTTGGCCTACTTTAACATATGCCTCCTAGTTGCGAGCTCTGCGCCAGAAAGGCACAGCTGTCCGGACACACATCCCCCAGGCAGCTAACCCACTGCTCCTGATGTTCTGTGTTCTCCCGCGATGCTTCAGTCAGGGACACTGGCCTCAAATCAGCACATCATCAGAGACATGAAATTCTGGAACCCTAAAGATGCAATCATCTTCCATGCCGAGTCCTTGGGATATCAAAAAGCGGCCGATCGTGAGGCCCTGAGAGCAGGTCCCATTTCCGCAAGGAACCGAGGTCAGAGTGTAACTCCAGGTCAGGGTTTTCAAAAGAACCTTGAAAAGGAAAAAAAGAGATATCAAAGACAGAAATAAAGTTGCTTCCAAAGAAGCGAGCAAAAGAGTCACCGTTTAGTACCATCTTAACTTGGCCCGCCTCTGCGGGCATTCAAATAGAATACCTCCACTACTATATTAATCAGCCTTCTCGATTTTGCCTTGATACTTGAACTCATCCTACTGACTGTAATTTTGCCCTATCATCTGCCTGTCCTTCCTCACAGCCTGAGGTTACACCATAGGAAGCTCGTCCTTTGCCACCTATTTCAGTGAGCTGGTGGCATCAATAAATATCCTTTCATAGTCAGAGTAGCTTGAGAAAAAGCTTCTCATCCTCAGCCCAGGCAGGGCTCTCAAGTGACTTCATTCATCCACCCTTTTCTCCTTCCTCTTCCTCACCTACTTTCTGTCCTTTTACTTACCACTGGAGAATATGGGGAGTGACATGATGAGACCAAGGAGAGATTTAAAATGGAAATGAGAAAAGGATTGTTGAGTCATTGCAGCACAGAAACACCCCCTTTGGCCCAACTCATTCATGTTGACCAAGATGACTTTCTAAGTTCAGGTTCAAGTTTAATTCAACCATACATGAATACAGCCAAATGAAACAGTGTTCCTCCGAGACCAAGGGACAAAACACAGTACCGACAGTCATGCATGGCACAAGACACATATAGTACATATAGGATAGCAGTAAACACGCAGTCACACAGGAAATATATAATATAATCCAAATCCCTGAGTCTGTGGATGTTGTCAGCAAGAACAAGCCTGCAGCTGTCTGCAAACGAATGCAATCCAGCTTGTCTTCCACCCAGCAAAAGCTGAAGGGCAGTACCGAAGCCATTGTGGGTGGACATGCCTCACCAGCTCTGGTGCCGCCTCTCCTGGGCAGCTGCAACAGCCAACACCACAGCATGAGGCCGTGTCTGCACTGCAACCAATTCTATGCAGCTGTCCCACTGTGAGTCCTGCCAGTAAAACCAGCATTTGATTCATAACATCTCTGCGTGAAGTAATTGACCCTCGAGCACCGTTTGAAACTTTCTCTCTCTCCTTAAACCTGTGCCATCTAGCGTTTGATTCTCTTTCCCAGGAATAAAGACAATCTGTATTCACCCTATCCATGCCCTTCATGATTTATACAGCTCTGTAATGTATTCCCTCAGACTCCAACATTCCAAGGAGTAAAGTCCTAGCCTGCCCAACCTCTCCCTGTAACTCAAAGTTCAAAGTAAATTTCATTATTGAACTACACACACAAAATGCTGGAGGAACTCAGCAGGTCAGGCAGCATCGATCAAAATGAATAAAGAGTTGGTGTTTCAGGCTGAGAACCTTCTTCAGGACTGGAAAGGAAGGGAGAAGATGCCAGAATAAAGAGGCGAGGGGAGGGAAAGGAGACTACTTAGAAGGTGTTAGGTGAAGCCAGGTGGGAGGGAAGAGTCAAGGGCTGGAGAAGAAAGAATCTGATCAGAGAGGAGAGTGGACCACAGGAGAATGGGAAGGAGGAGGAGACTCAGGGGAAGTAATAGGCAGGTAAGAAGAGGTAAAAGGTCAGAGTGTGGAATAGAGAGGGTGGGTGGGGGGAGAATTGTTTACTGGAAGGAGAAATCAGTTTTCATGCCATCAGGTTGGAGGCTACTGAGACATAATATAAGGTGCATATATGTATATAAATACCACTGTGAGATTTATTTTCTTGGAGGCATTTACAGGAAAAAAGAAATACAATAGAATTTTATGAAAAGCTGTACGTAAACAAACAAAGCCTGATCTGCAAAAGACACACTGTAAATAAAAAATAATGCTGAGGACATGAGCTGTAAAGAGTCCTTGAAAGTGAGTCTGTAGCTTATAGAATCAGTTCAGAGTTGTGTTGAGTGAGGTTATCACGTCAAGTCAACTTTTATTGTCATTTCGACCGTAACTGCTGGTACAGTGCATAGTAAAAATGAGACAACGTTTTTCAGGACCATGCTTCACATGACACAGAACAAAAACTAGACTGAACTACGTAATAAAAAAAACAGAGAAAGCTATACTAGACTACAGACCTACACTGGACTGCATAAACTGCACAAAAACAGTACCAGCATTACAATAAATAATAAACAGGACAGTAGGGCAAGGTGTCAGTCCATACTTCAGGTATTGAGGAGTCTGATAGCTTGGGAGAAGAAACTGTTATATAGTCTGGTCGTGAGAGCCCGAATGCTTCGGAGCCTTTTCCCAGACGGCAGGTGGGAGAAGAGATTGTATGAGGGGTGCATGGGGTCCTTCATAATACTGTTTCCTTTGCGGATGCAGCGTTTTGTGTAAATGTCTGTGATGGTGGGAAGAGAGACCCCGATGATCTTCTCAGCTGACCTCACTATCCACTGCAGGGTCTTGCGATCCGAGATGGTACAATTTCCGAACCAGGCAGTGATGCAGTTGCTCAGGATGCTCTCAATACAACCCCTGTAGAATGTGATGAGGATGGGGCTGGGAGATGGACTTTCCTCAGCCTTCACAGAAAGTAGAGACGCTGCTGGGCTTTCTTTGCTATGGAGCTGGTGTTGAAGGACCAGGTGAGATTCTCCATCAGGTGAACACCAAGAAATTTGGTGCTCTTTACGATCTCTACCGAGGCGCCGTCGATGTTCAGCGGGTAGTGGTCGCTCTGTGCCCTCCTGAAGTCAACAACCATCTCTTTTGTCTTGTTCACATTAAGAGACAGGTTGTTGGCTCTGCACCAGTCCGTTAGCCGCTGCACCTCCTCTCTGTAAGCTGACTCGTCATTCTTGCTGATGAGACTGACCACGATCCTGAATGAGGTGATGTGGGACCCTATGGCTTCTGTACCTTCTGCCTGATGATAGTAGCAAGAAGAGGGCTTGGCCTGGATGGTAGACTGTAAATAACTGGACTGTATCTACCACTCCTTGTAGCTTGTCCATTCCTGGGCATTGGTGGTTCCATACCATGCAGTGATACAACCAGCTAAGATACTCTCCGCTATACATCTGTAGAAATTTATCTGTTTTCAGTGACATGCAAATCTATGCAAACTTCTCAGAAGGTACAGCTGTACTGTCTTTGTGATTAGCCATGCATGCATAAGTGTAAAGTGTGTAGAGCAGGGGACTAACCATATTTTTGTGCTGCATCTGTCCCGATGATGAGTGTGGAGAGGTTGTTGCTATTCTGTACTGGGGTCTGTCCATGAGGAAATCAAAGATCTAGTTGCACAGGGAGGTAGCAAGGTCAAGGTATTGTAGCCTAGTGATGCACCATCAATAACTCTCTGAGATGTGAGGCGAGATATTGGCTTTTATTGACTGGAAGAAAGAACAAGCAGCAATTGACCACCATGCTACATCCTGGAGACTGAGAGGCAGGGCTCAGGCCTCAATCGCCTTTATACTGGGGTCTGTGGGAGGAGCCATAGGAGCAGTCAGCAGGGGGGCGTGTACAGACAGGTATATGTAGTTCACCACACCTAGTGATGAGTTTCAAGCGGATGATAGTGTTGAATGCAGAGCTGTAGTCACCGAAGAAAATCCTGATGTATGCATTTTCATTGTCCAGGTGTTCCAGAGCTGAGTGAAGAGCCATTGAAATGGCATCTGCTTTCGACCTGTTGTGATGATGGGCAAACTGGAATGGATCCACTTCACTCCTCAGGCAGGAGCTGATATGCTTTGTTACCAATCCGTCAAAGCACTTCATCAGAGTGGATGTAAGTGCTACCAGACGGAAGTCATTGAGGCAGGTTACCATGTTCTTCTTGAACACCAGTATGATTGATGCCTGCCTGAAGCTGGTGGTACTTCAGACTGCTGAAGCAGGAGGTTAAAGCTGTCTGTAAACACTCCAGCCGGCTGATTAGCACAGGTCTTCAGTATGCAGTCCGGTATGCCATCTGGGCCAGATGTCTTCTGTGGATTCACCCTCCTGAGGGATGCTGGCCTCAGAGACCAAGATTATGGTGTCATCAGGGATTGTGAGGGTTTGTGAAGATGCCTCCATGTTCTGTCAGTCAAAGTGAGCGTAAAAGGCACTACCCTTGTCTTGGGCGCTATAATCATGGCAGCATCCTTGTAAATCTTCTCTGTGTTCTATCCAGCCTAATGACATATTTCCTCTAACAACCCAAACTGTACACAATGCTCAATGTGCAACCTCACCATTCTTGTAAAACTGCAATATAATAATGGGTAAAATTCTAAAGTTTAGCAAGGATAGGGTGAATTTATAATCCAAACTGCCTGTAGATACTTCTTGAAATTTATGTTCTATGTACCCTGTCAAAACTAACAATGGAAATCCGGAAACATGGGACTGAATGATCTGTAAAGATATTTTTCACGCTGTTGAATCTCATTTTTGTGTGGGAAGGAACCAATTGCAGACTCGGATAGTGATGTCATTCATCTATTTAACAGCTCAAGTGCAGCAGTGGCTGAGAAATGAAACAGCACAAAGGCTCCCTCTGAAATAAACAAAACCTTCACAGGCTAGGGAAATGCCATTATTTTTTAACACAATCAGCGTATTGCAATACAGCAATAATCAATTTCAGTGCATCGCAAATCAAGCCACATAAAATAGAAGTAAATTAAAGGAGTGGAGCACTCAGACTGAGTGAAATATTGAAAGCTCCAACAGAAGTGATATCACAATGAAACTAATTGATAACTAACAAGACAAATTGAACAATGGATCTGAAGAAACTGCTGAAGTGTGCAGCAGAAATGACTGATATGCTTCATTACATTGTACAGAATGAGGTCAAAGAACCAAAAGAAATGCTTGCATTTAAATAACACTTCATCACCTCTTGTAAACCTCTGAATATTAAGGATAATTAAACAGTGGGAGGCCATTCAGCCCTTTGCACCTGTGCCTATTCTTTGATAGGTCTATTCCTTGCTCCTTCCCTGTTGATCTGATGCTTTTTTTTTCTTTTATATACTAAACCATTTCCATTTTGAAAGCTCATTTTGACTATACTTCCAGTGCCCTCTCAGGTAATGAATCCCAGATAGATGCAGTTCATTGCATACAAACTTTTTTCCTCCCTACTTGATTTTCCACTTTTAAGGAGGCAATCTCAGCTCTTGTTTCTCCACAGAATTGATCTCCTCATTCCTAGCAACCTTCTGCAAAATCTCTGGATCGTTCCAAATCATGGAGCCCAAATTTGGTCACAATGCTCCAGCTCAGTTTTAACTTTCATGAGGTTTCTGTGTAGTTTCTTGTTTGTAGTGTCATAGTCATAGAGAAGTACAGCACAGAAACAGGCCCTTCGGCCCATCTAGTCCATGCTGAAACCATTTAAACTGCCTACTCCCATTGACCTGCACCGGGATCATAGATCTCCATACCCCTACTATCCATGTACTTATCCAAACTTCTCTTAAACTTTGAAATGGAGCTTGCATGCACCACTTGTGCTGGTAGCTCATTCTACATTCTCTCAACCATCTGAGCGAAGAAGCTTCCCCGCATGTTCCTCTTAAACCTCTCACCTTTTACCCTTAACCCATGATCTCTCGTTGTAGTCCCACTCAACCTCAGTGGGGGAAAAAAGCCTACTTGCACCTACTCTATCTATACCCCTCATAATTTTGTATACCTCTATCAAATCTCCTCTCAATCTTCTATGTTCTAAAGAATACATTCCTAACCTATTCAATCTGTCCTGATAAATCAGATCCTCCAGACCTGGCAACATCCTTCTAAATTTCTCTGTACTCTTTCAACCTTGTCTTTACATCTTTCCTGTAGATAGGTGATCATAACTGCACACAATACACCAAATTAAGTCTCACCAATGTCTTATACATCAACATAACATCCTGCCTCCTGTCTCCTCATACTTTATTACTCTATTAATAAATCAAAGGATCACATGACCTTTTAAAAATATCCTTCTCAACTTATTTTGCTGTTTTCAAGATATGAGAATATTTTCTCCCCTAGGATATTGCTTGTGGAATACTCTCTTCCCTCCTAAATGCGACAATCATAATGCCCACATCTTTCCTGCCCTCTTAGCCCTTGCCTTTAGAAATTGATTCATATACAATGAACTACAGTCATTTTTTGATATACAGAAGGGTTGCTTGATCCCAGGAGTGAGATTTTGTGTGAAATACCATTTGTGAATTTTGGTACAATGTATTCCTATGAATGGAGATCAGTGCACTATTGCGTTCACAGTAGTGAACAACTTTCTTCATAATAGTGAAAAATAGATTTATAAATTCAGGGAGCGTGGCCTCAGAATAGACGATTGTCCCTTTAGAACAGAGATGAGGAGGAATTTCTTTAGCCAGAGGGTGGTGAATCTGTGAAATTCATTAGCACAGATGACTATGGAGTCTGTATATTTAAAGCAGAGGTTGATAGGTTCTTGATTAGTAAAGGTGTCAAAGATTATGAGGAGAAGGCAGGTTTGAGAGGAATAATAAATCAGCCATGTTCGAATGACAGTAGACTTGATGAGCCGAGTGGCCTATTTCTGATCTTATGTTGAATGTTATTAGTCCTTTGGCAAATAAGATTGCAAGTCCAACATTTGTAAGTTGTGAGTGACCTATTGTCTAGACAAGCACAGCAAGCTTCTTGCATACTTTCTAAATAAGAACTTTACATTCTAATGATGGGTCACAGGTGAAACACTGTCTGTCTGGAGGAATATTTCAGTATCAACGGTATTTTTTTTATCATTCTAATCATCTGGCTGTTGGTGGTAATGTAGATAAGAGGCTAGAGAATTGGCAAGGGCTGATGGGGTTGGAGAGCCTGAGGTGTTGGGAGTGTAGAGTTTTGGAGGGAAGAGAGAGATATCAATATTAGATAAATAATTGAAATTTATTTATATTTATTTATTTATTTGGCGACACAGTGCAGAACAGGCCCTTCCAGCCCAACAAGCCCAACCCAACAACCCATCTATTAAACACTGGCCTAACCACAGGACAATTTACAATGACCAATTAACTTATGAATCTGCACATCTTTGGACTCTGGGAGGAAAACGGAGAACTCGGCAAAATGAAAAAAATTGTGAGCATTTTATGCAGGAAACTGAAACCATAAGGTCTAAAAGGGAAAAATAAAAGTTGGGTGATCACATTTCTGGTGGTGTAACACAGGACCTCAAACAATCAGTGGATGATAGAATGCAAGAGGATAAAGGGTGAACTTGACAAGGTATATAAAACTTATGAGGGGTATAGGCAGGGTGAAAGTGCGCAGTCTTTTCCTCATAATAGAGAAATCAAGAACTAGAGGGCTTAGTTTTAAGATAAAAGGGGAAAGGTTTAATACAATCAGAGAGTCATGGAATGAACTGATAGAGGAAGTGCTTGAATAAGTACATTAGCAACATTTAAAAGGTACTTATATAGGAAAAATTTAGACTGTTATAGGTCAAACATGGGCAAATGGGACTAGTTTAGAGATCGGTAGATAATCTGAGATGGAGGCTGAGAGATTAAGAAAGGGGAGAAGTGTGTCAAAGATGGACCAAGTGAATTGAAGGGTGGGGTGGAAGCTGATGATGAAATTGATAACATTGATGAGCCTTGCATCAGAGCAGGAAGCAGTTATCAATGTAGCAGACAGAATTGGGGAAGGTCACCAGTATATTTGGAAAATGGATAGTTCCACAAAGCCAGTGAAAGGGCAGACATACACAGTAGCTCAGGCCCATGCAAGTGCCCAAAGCTGCAGCTCAGGAGAAAGTGGGGGAAACTGAAAGGAAAGTTGTTAAGAGTGAGGAGTGGTTCTGCCAGATGGAGGAGGTGGATGGAACTGTTTGGATCTGTATTAAGAAAGGAATGGAGAGCTTTCAGGACTTCCTGATGAATGATAGAAGTGTTCGAGCTCTGGTGAAAATAAAGTGATCAGGGGATTGTTGAACTAGTGGAGAGGATGCAAAGTGTCACAGATGTAGAGGGGAAGGGACTGAACCAAGGGGGACAAAATGTAATCAAAATAGGAAAGCAGAAGTTCAGTGGGACAGGAGCATATGAAAGCAATGGGCCTACTATGTCAGTTAGGTTTGTGGATCTTGAGTAGGAGGTAGAAATGGATATTGTGGGGTTGAGGAATAATAAGGTTGGAGACTGTAGAGAGAAGATCTCCAGAGGTGATGAGGCTAGTCATGGTGTGGGAGACACTGGCCTATTGCTACTCAGTGGGCTCCTGGATCAGGGGTGGGTAACATCAATGCATTTGAAGGGGTGAGCTTGGAATAAGTGAGGGGAGTGGTGAAGTCTAGATGGTTAATATCTCATCGGCAGTTGGTGAGTAAAAGTTACAGAATTGACAGAATGCCAAAGTGGGGTGTCTAAGAGGAGGAGGAGAGCTTAAGGTGGGAGAAGAGGTCAATAGTGTTGGATAAGCAATACTTAACAAAGACATTGGTGGAGGAGATGGAAGAACAGTTTAGTGTCATGTCAGGCATTGAATATGTTGAGGTGTGGGCACAGGTGGGGCAAAAGTAAAGGCCTTTGAGGGTAGAATGTTCCACCTCAAAGAGGGGACGTTTGAAGGGCATAGTAAAGACATGTCACCAATTGGGTCTCTGCCAGCTTCCTCGCATTACATTCAGGGTTACCTGCAAAGGACTTTGGTTAATGTTCACCAGCACTGGGAATCGGGTGTGGGGTGTTGTTCGCATTTTCGCACCTTGTTGTAGGGAGATCTCATTTGAACTGTATCTTTTTCCCCTATAAATAGAGTGTGAATGATTTGAAGGTAGAGGAAAGAGAAGTGTGCCCATATGTGTCAGTTTGCTTCTGTGTGTGTGTCAGGACCTTTAAGAAACTCTGTGGATGTGTTGGTCCCTGCCCAGTTGCTTTTTCCTTCTCAATTGTTCTCTGATCAATACTCTTTCTCTGTGAGAAATTATCTGACCGTAAGTTTTTGCAGTTCCATATGAAGTTTTCAAGAGGAGTACAGCCTGGGTTTTGTGTTTTGTGTTCTAATCTGTTACTTTGTTTCTTGTGTTTGTTTAGTCAGTTATTGTTTCTTGTTTTTTTAAAAAATTCTGTTACACGTTTATTGCATCTTAATCTGTTTCTTTGTTACTTGTTTCCCATGCAATTAGTTTTAGGGATTACTCACTTTACATACTAGTCATATGAAATTTGAGTTAAAATTTGGTAGAAATTTGGACAACTTTATTCCAGATATAAGATGCCCACATTTCAAAGGGAATTGAAAATTTGGGGAGTAATTCTAGTTGTTCTGCTGTTTTTGTGTTTTGGTGACTAATCAGGAGTGAATGTCATTGTATCTCTCTGCATTACAGAATGGCAAAGTGGTGGATGCTGATTTGTGGTGTGAGATCCTGTGATTCATTCCTGTTTATGGCATTTGAATGTTCACACTGAACCAACAAGTCAGATTGCTGAATTTGTATGAGGACTCCTTACTACAGAGTGGAAGGGGTGCCGCCATATTGATCTCTTTGACAAGGAAAAGTCTGTGGGGGAAATTATCTGGCTGCTTGGATTTTGGCACTCTGGGGGAGATGAGAGGGGATAGTCTATTCCAGCAACCTCGACCCAAAGTATGGTGACAGTCTGAAGGGACTTGAGCCCAAATAGCCCTGGTGGAGTAAGTGCTTTAAGGACTGGTATTTCCCCATGTACAATTTAATTGGTAGGTTCTAACTCTTAAAGTGATTTCCCCACCTAACAGAGTGTTGGTGTAGATAGAATGTTGAGCACAGGTACAAGGTTCACAGTGGGTGGTTGTTGTTATGCCAAACGGTATTGTGAAGCTGGGCACTTGTTGGATGCTGAATGGCACTCTGGATATGCAGTTCCTAGGCCTACTCGTGGTTACCATAGGGTGGTGCAATTGATATGTGGTGCCCTATGTATGCCACCCAAGTGCCCTGCATGAGCACCTTGCTCATGTTGGTTGGAAGAGGTCTTATTACAAAGGAAAGAAGGTTTTGACTGATAGCCTTTCTTAGCACAGTGCGGTCAGACTGTCTCAAGAACTGATTTTGATGATCCTATATTACCTGCTCACAAAGGAGGGTGGCACTTGCAGTGTTATTGGTCAAGAATTCTGCACCTACTTTCCTGATGGTTGGAGAACATCACTCACCTGGATGATCACATCTGAGAGTCGGTGTACAAGATGATGTGGGGACCAGCTCATTAGCTATTGCACTCTGGGTTGGATCTGGTGGTCTTTTGGGGCGAAGGGCAGATGGCGCACTACAGGGAGGTGACTATCGGGTTTACAGCACAGGGTATTGTACTTTTATGTTTTAGTTGGGAGTTCATGATAGTCATACTAGTCTGAAGGTCATCATGTTAGCAAATTTCAGGGGGTGGAGTATCTTGTGAGTGGGGCATGCCTTATTCTGATTGTTGCAATTAGCTCCTGTTGTGATTAGTTAGTTTATAAACTGCAGCTGCTTTTCCTGTTGGTTAGCAGCCTGAAGTCCAGTTTCAAATAGTCTGGGTATATAGAGAGCATGTGTGGCAGGTTCTGTCTCTCTTCTTTTGCTTAAGACAGGTGGTGCACATGACCATTGGGAAGGTATGCTCTGCATGTGTTTTTAACTAAGTATGTTTGTTAAATCAAGACATACAAACAAGCTGGATGAACTCAGCAGGTCGGGCAGCATCCATTGATATGAGCAGTCAACGTTTCAGGCCGAGACCCTTTGTCTTGACTTGACCACAGCATCTGCAGTGTACTTTGTGTTTATGTTTGTTAAATGTATGCTCGTTGAATATTCAGCTTTGTAGTGTCTGTAACTTGGGGAACATGAATGTTTGGTTGAATTTTTACTATTTGTCTATAAATGATTTATATATTTATTTGAAGTCAGTGCATTTTCTGTTTCACTTGCCAGATCTGTGAACCTGAATCAACAGTATGGGGTCAGAGAAAGGTAGGATTTGAGGGGTCAGAAAAGGGTGGGGGTTGGTAGGATCAAGAAAAGTGAGGTGGAAGGAAGAGGGGTCTCAGAGGAATGAAGGGGATGCGAGGGACACTAGAAGGCATGGAAGACCAGAGCTGGGTGGGGAGTGGTGGTGGAAGAAGAGGAATTAGTAGGACCCAGTAGTGGCGTGAGATCTCTGGGCAGCAGTCTGTTGGTTGTACATAGGAATCAATAAATGGAGATCTTAATAACTGCATAAAATGACAACTCTATCCAACATCTGTCACATGCTGTAAATGAGGGCATGAACATTATGTGTAAAATACTGAAAGCTAGAAGGAGACTGATAATCCAAGGATTGATGTTAACAACCAGGGGGAAGAAGGAACAAAATAGATACGATCATATTCTTCTGATTAATTCTGAACAGGAATCCCAACCTTTCTCTTTCCAGACGTTGTACCTTCAGAATTCTGTTACATATTTTCAGATCCTTTTATCTCTGCTGAGCTGTAATTAACTCTTGTAGTGGTGTGTTGCATGCAGCGCTGAAATAACGACACATAGTCGGTGAGTTGCAGTTGCAAAAGAGATTTATTCAAACTTCGCGGCCTCGCTTTAAAGCCTTCCTGATCCCGCCCTCCCCGGGCGGGAATGCTATAGGGGGGTGCGTATTTGCAGTCCCGTCCCACGTGCGGGCTTTTCCGCGCGTCTGCTGGTGAAGCAGACTTGGCGCCCTTTTTGGGACTGGCCTCAATGCCAGCGCGCACCGATTTGTGAGCAGGTTCGAGTGCGCTGGGAAGTGGGTCGCCACACTCTCACAGATCTGTCGCCATGACATGTTTCCCACTGAACAAGGACATTCAGCCAAGTACTCTTTAAAGGTTTTTTATTTTGGTTTATGTAGTCTTGTCATCATTTTTACTCAACTCTTTCACTTGTATCAGGTGGTAACTTTCATAACCTCTTATAGCCTGTTGTCATGATTCTTTTTTTTAATCTATTTGTTCGAAAATGTGGATGTTGCTGTCGACCCTTGTCGACCCTAACTCAGGTATTTAGGAGTCAACCATACTGATGGTTTAGATGTGTTATGTAGAGTCCTGATCATGAAAGGACTGCAGATTAGTATTGGAGAACGTTTAAAGGAAGTTCACAAAAATGATTCCAGAATTGAAAGGCTTACTGTATGAGGAGTGTTTGACGTCTCTGGGTCTGTACTCATTCAAATTTCTGGGGGGTGGGGGGGGGTTGGTGATCTCATTGAAACTTATCGAATGGTGAAAGGCCCTGATACAGTGGATGTGTAGAGGATGTTTCTATGATGGTGGGGTGGGGTCTAAGACCAGAAGACACAGCCTCAGAACAGAGGAATGTCCATTTAGAATGGAGATGAGGAGAATTTCTCTAGCCAGAGAGTAATTTGAGATTTATTTAACGAAACCTTCTGTTGCAAGGACAAGGCTGAGGACGAACCAGGCGCGGAGGCAGAGTCGTGACGCATTAGCACCATCATGAACGGGGAACTGGTATCCAGGAGAGTCTTTACATGGAAACAAGGTTTACGTAGAGTATCCAGGAAATGATGCGGAGCTTAACACTGACAGTCCTAAGGAATCAGGAAACAAGGTTTACTCACACTAGAGTCGACCAACAAACTGGCAAAGCTTGGCTGTGACACCTGAGTTTTATCCAATGTTCGCTAATGGGAACCAGGTGTGCTATAGTTAGTGGAACTGGGATGACTGGAAATCAGATGAGGGGATTAAGGCCCAATTAAACAGGTAATAGCAAGATGGGGAATTGCCAGACGGGACCATGACACCTTCAACTGCTGTGGAAAGATTTGAACTCCCATCTCTGAATTAATGAACCGGAATTCTGGCTATTAGTCAAAGAACTTAGCCACTGGACTACTGTACCCACATTGTGAATGGGGCTATGCTGGCTAGTTTACAATTTCTGGCTCAGTACCTTTGTTCTCCCATCATGACCTTGCGTTCAGTCATGGGCCACGTCAAAACACAGATGGGTGCTTACACTCGGGAGCAAATGCAAGCTCAACTGCATTCATCCACCGGTATGTACAATCTCACATGTACCTATGTGTATAGCACACACCTAAAAACTATAAAAACACTTGGCCTGAAATGTCGACAGTGCTTCTCCCTATTGATACTGTCTGGCCTGTTGCGTACCACCAGCATTTTGTGTGTGTTGCTTGAATTTCCAGCATCTGTAGATTTCCTCGTGTGTGGCCCCAGTAAGTACTGATGACTGCATGTACCTATCTTTCATTTACTCCAAATGGTTATTGGGTACATCTGCTTATCTGCTTATTTATGCAAATATCTAATCAGCTAAACACGTGGCCACAATTCAATGCATAAAAGCATCCAGACAAGGTCAAGATGTTCCATTGTTGTTCAGATCAAACATCAGAATGGGGAAGAAATGTGATCTAAGCAAACTTGACAATGGAATGATTGTTGGTGTCAGATAGGGTGGTTTGAATATTTCAGAAATTGCTGATCTCCTGAGATTTTCATGCACAAAAGTCTCTAAAGTTTACAGGGAATGGTGCAAGAAACAAAAAATCACATCCAGTGAGTGGCAATTTTGTGAGTGAAAACTCGTTGCTAATGAGAGAGGTCTGAGGAGAATGGGTGGACTGGTTCAAGCTGACAGGAGGGTGAAAGTAACTCAAATAACCACGCGTTACAACAGTGGTGTGCAGAAGAGCATCCCTGAATGCACAACAGATCAAACCTTGAAGTGGACGGGCTACAGCAGCAGACCACAAACGTAGACTGAGGCCACTGAATGTATTTATTTGTTTTTAAAAAAAAATTTTCTGGGCACCTATTGTCCAGTCCTGAATGCACCTTGAAAAGGTGGAGGTGAGCCACATTCTTAAGCCATTTCAGTGTTTACGTATAGAGAAGGTACTCCCACAGTGCTGTCAGGTTTCAGGGTTTCTACCCAGTGACAGTAAGATAACAGTGATATCCATCAGCAAGGTGTATGACTGGGAGGAAATCCTGGTCACAGTAATGAAGGTGAGTAGCAACACGCATGTACCAACTCTCTCTCTCTCTCACACACACACACACACCTCTGCATGAATATACATAGTTGCAGATGTTAACAAATATATATAAATACATTGGCACATTATGTATAAATGCATCTCAAAATACATACACACACACCTGAATCCTGGTAAGTCCCTGTCTGTACTGGTGGAGAAACAAGGGATTGCAGATGCGCAACACAAAAAGCTGGAGGAGCTCAGCAGGTTTGGCAGCATCCAATGGAGGGAAGTGGATAATCTGCATTTTGGGTTGGGACCCTTCAGCTGTCTGAACCATGGAAACGGGCTTTGAAGGATCTCGACACAAGGCGTCGACTGTTCATTTCCTTCCTTAGATGCCGCCTGACCTATTGAGTTCCTCCTGCTTTATGTATTTTGTTCCTTATCCCTATGTAAATACACTTTCATGCAAAAATATACACACGGTCTCACATACACTCATAAGCACACACGCACCACACACACAGACAACTGAGGAACCAGGCCCTTTGAGCCCACTGCCCAGCAATCCCTCGATTTAATCTGCACCTAATCATGGGGCTTTATACAGTTACCAATTAACCTACAAAACACCCAGAAGAAGCCCATGCGGTCATGGGGAGAATGTACAAATTCCTCACAGGCAGTGGTGGAAATGAACCTGGGTCGCCTGAACTGTAAAACGTTGTGCTAACCACTATGATTCTGTGCCATCTTCTTTGTTATAAGAATTGATACCTAGTAGCAATGCTGCGAAGGAGCTGGAAATCTGAGAATTTGAAAATTCATTGCTAGCATTCAAATTGAGCTTATGGGGAATTTGGATCCGGAGCCACTTGGCTCCAGGCAGACCTGCTCTGCTCAGGGTGAAGTTCCAGTTAGTAATTACTCTTGTACTGTGAATAGGCTTTAAGATTTTCAGAGCTCCTGTGCTAAAGAAGTTCTGTAGGCTTCAAATAACTCATCAAAGTTGCTCCAATAAACAGCAGCTTCTTGTACTGCTTCACAGGACTTTTTCCCCAAGATTTCCATGAGGACATAGGGATGTCTGACTCTCGTTTTCTAACTGCTGAGAGGTCAGTTATTGGTTCTCGTTTAAGCTCTAGCCTCTGTCTGCATTCTCTCACTTCCTGGTAAATGTCTGAAATTGAATAGTGTAATTCATAGTTTTGTTCAGCTGAGCTTCTGAGATATTCTCTGCATCATTATTTGAACCCACTATTTCCTCTTCAGTTACATCACTCTACTCTGTTCCTTTCTCAGACTATCTGGTGCTGAGACCCATATCTCAACGCTCTTTCCTGGGCTCACAATCGTTGGTTGGCTCCCAATTCCTCCATGCTCCAACAACCTCGTCTCTGCAGTTTGCAATTTAATGTCTTCGGAAATAGCCAAAGATTCAAAGTAAGTTTATTATCAAAGTATGTATAGAGAATACATCTCTGAGATTTGTCCTCCGACAAGCAGCCATGAAACAAAGAAAGACCACGCAACTCGTTCAAGAAAGCATCAAACATCCAAAGTGTGATAGAAAGAAAGAAATTGCACAAAACAGCGAGAAACAACAAACCGCACATATCAAATATCAAACCAGTGGCATTTGGTTTAGTTCAGTGCCACACCACTAGACTGCAGGGCCACTCTTCGCAAAGTGTCCTAGTCCACATCGAAAGCCCCAATCAAAC